>NC_138340.1:156154808-156488139 GCF_046562875.1 Panthera onca
GCGGTCCGTGAGTTCGAGCCCCGCGTCAGGCTCTGGGCTGATGGCTCGGAGCCTGGAGCCTGTTTCCGATTCTGTGTCTCCCTCTCTCTCTGCCCCTTCCCCGTTCATGCTCTGTCTCTCTCTGTCCCAAAAATAAAAAAAAAAAAAAAAAAAAAAACGTTAAAAAAAAAAAAAAAAAAAAAAGTCCTTTGGCCAATCAGAAAAGTTTTTATCTTTCTTTTCTTTTTCTTCTTTTTTAAAATATTTATTTATTTTTGAGAGAGAGAGAGAGAAAGAAACAGGGTGTGAGCAGGGGAGGAACAGAGAGAGAGGGAGACACAGAATCCAAAGCAGGCTCCAGGCTCTGAACTGTCAGCACAGAGCCCGACGCAGGGCTTGAACCCACAAACTGATATCATGACCTGAACCAAAGTCAGACACTTAACCGACTGAGCCATCCAGGTGCCCCCAGAAAAGTTTTTCTAAGAGCTTCACACTTTTCTGTTGGTAAATTTGCTTAGATCTTGTTCATTTATTCATACATGTATTCAAACTAATACTCTGGACAATGACAACTAAAGAGATGAACGAGACATAGTCCTTGCCTTAAAGGAGCTCATGATCCAGAAAAGGAGTTCTCAGCCTTGCAAATCACAGATAAAAAATGCAAACATGGAACCTTGGTAGTGAGTACTTGGACCAGGATCCACACATGCCTTCATTCGGGAGGCTTCTGAATCAGCTAGAATTTCTGAACACGTCCTGTGTTTGCTCTGGGCTGTCATCAGTGTGGTGTTAAGGTATGCCTTTCTGTTGCAGTTGGGACTCTCAGCTCCCCGGCTTTACTTTCAACGACACGTTCCTCTCCATTTCGACTCGCCTCCCCTCTCAGTACCTCTACGGCTTTGGGGAGACTGAGCACACAGCTTTCAGGAGAAATATGAGCTGGAACATGTGGGGAATGTTCGCTCGTGATGAGCCACCCGCGGTAAGCACGGAAGAATAAGATGATCAATCCGTTTCTCTTGGTACATTTTAATCCAATAGCGCCCTAAGAATCAGCCTCACCTTATACTGATCAATTCTGTGCTCAGGTGAACTAGGCCACATGTTATGCTCTTCTGTCCCTAAAAGACACCCATATTCTTTTCCCACAGACTATGGATTTTACTTCATAAACTTTTATTTAGTGTGTTCTATGTGTCAGGTACATAGAGACACTGTCTGTTCCCCAGAGGCTTATAGCCTAGAGAGACAGATGCAGAAATAATGGTAACCCAGTGTAATCAGTGCTTATAACAGAATTATGTAATAATAAACAAGGAGGGAATGGAGGAGGAGGGCACCTAGTTTTTTACTTGGGGCGGAAAGGAGGGTTAAGGAAAGCCTCATAAAGGACATGACATGGTGCTGTCTTCAATATTGAGTAGAGGTTTGCTGTTTGGATTATGATGTAGAAACAATCCTTTGGATTTTTCTCTCTTTGATTGCTGCCTACTCTTCACCATGACTCTCCCAGTACAAGAAGAATTCCTATGGCGTCCACCCCTACTACATGGCACTGGAGCAGGATGGCAGTGCCCATGGGGTGCTCCTGCTAAACAGCAACGCCATGGGTAAGACAGAGGCACGTTTCCCATGTACCACCATAAACAGCAGTGGCCATTTTCCTGGGATCTGGAATACCAGTAGAAATAGGGAAATTCAAGGGTAGGGAAATGGGACAGATAAACTGACCATTCATTCATTCATTCATTCATGACTTACGAAGAGCTCTGGGCCAGGTATTAGGGGTCACATTTTGACCAAATTGCCTGACCTTATTTTACTGTGACAGTTGAACTTCCTTTCACAGAGTGATACAAGATGTTGAGATTAAGGTTATGTTTGGGGTATCTGCAAACCCATCTCTAATTCCACTTCGTGAGAGAAGGCTTTCCAGAGGAGGAGGGACTTAAAACAAGAGGGAGAGTGAAAAGAGCACATTTTAGGGCACATTCCCTGTCTGGGTGACATATACCTCCAAGGACTCCCCGTCTTCTTTGTTTTGTTTTTAACAGATGTATCATTCCAGCCCACTCCTGCCCTGACATACCGCACCACAGGAGGGATTTTGGACTTTTATATGGTTTTGGGGCCAACCCCCGAGCTTGTAACTCAACAGTACACTGAGGTTGGAAGTCATTCTATCCATTAATAAGTCATCAATTGTCTATTGGGTATTACCATATTCTTAGCACTGAGATAGGCTGATTTTTGCTATTATGGTCCTTGGGTATTCCTATTACACTACTGCTATCTTCCCCCAAAGTCAGGTTTTAGTGTTGGGGGTATATAGGCATTCAGATACCCCACGTGCCTCTTAATTATTTGCTGAGTACTCTAAGAATCTCTAAGCAGTAATAATTCCACATGCCAGTGATCATTCCATATTTATTTGACTTTCTTATTTTTCTTGAGGGAGGCCTCTTAGATGGGACAGTGCTCAGTAGAAGTGCTCAAGTTGTATCAAGTATAAGGCTTTTCTTCTCTTTCCCAAAAAGTCTTCTGGACCCATTTTTCTTCTTTATTCTAGTTGATTGGTCGGCCAGCAATGACTCCATACTGGGCCTTGGGATTCCAGCTAAGTCGCTATGGATACGAGAATGATAAGGAGATCTCCCAATTGTATGAGGCAATGATGGCGGCCCAGATTCCCTATGTATGGATCACCCACTCAGCCTGTGGTCTAATTAGTTATGGGGAATTGTGCCTAATTATGGATTGAAAACATCTTCAGAGAAATTACTGTTGACTCTTTCAGTGTAAGGAAACTGTAGCTGTGGACCTAGTCTTATGTGAAATACATTGCTTTTTAAATGTATTTCATGCCACCCTTTTAAATCAAGCATTCAGAATTGAGAGATGCATTAATCCTTCAGCAAGTTAGCACTGTGATTGGAGGGTATAGTTACTCACTGTCTTTTGCCAGGAATATCCTCCAGTAGGCATGGCTGGTCTTAAACCAGAACTTTGGGGACTTCTAAGTGAGTATCATGTCAAGAGTAGTATGATATTTCTAGATTATACTATGATTGTTCTTGGAGAGGATGGATATAAAGTGCCAATATGAAAGAAAGCAGTTAAAACAAGTCTTCGTCTTCTCTAAAGCATGTATATGCATATTGTATAAAGACAACCTAGTCTCCTTCATAAGCCCCAAAAAGGGCAGTCCATTGCTGTCAGCATGCAGAATTCCAAAGACAGCATGCCCTTTCTCCTCCATAATCATCAGTTTCTCATCACTCATGCTCTTTTTCTGCTTTCAGTCCACCTCTTGAGAGTTTAGAGGACAATTAATGACTGGAGGATGAAAATAAAATCAAGTGTTATGATGTTCTCATCAAAGATAATTTGAAACATTCATCCAGCCTTAAGTGTTTTCTTTTTATATACTATTCTTCCATAAATTTATTAAATGTAAATCAGAAAGGGGAGGAAAATTAAAAGATGAAAAAAGTCCAGAGATCTACCTCACCAAGGTGATCAGTGTTAATAATATATATGTCAATTCATTGTTTTCCAAGCTTTGGCTTATGCACAAGTCTCTGCTCCCTCAAACAAGTTTTACTTTTTGTCTTAAGGGTGATTTTTCATCTTCATACAAAAAGAAACATCTCTTTTTTTCAACTAGGTATTAACCGCTTTAGCCATCATCCCACAATCCTGGATTGACTAACTTTCATGTACAGAAGCCAGGTTTGGTAGTGTATAGAGAAAAAGGAAGATAAGGTTCTCATCTCAAGGACCATCTAGTCAAACAGGATGGCAGAAATATACACATTCGAGGAAACTATACAATAATGTAATTCTAAATGTGAATAAATTCAATCATGTTTACCAGAGGGTGAGAAATAGATACAGTTTTTTCTGTTTCTCAGAGAAGCCCTGCTTTCTACCCTTGAACATTCATCTAGCACTTGGTTTGATAGGCTCACTGAGTTTGAAGTTTGAAAAGTGGTAAAAACATGAATGGAGGGAAGGAAAGGAGAGGAAATTCCAGCTGGGGGAACAGGAGAAAGATGGGGACAGGTGATCTGTAGGTAGGAATCAGAAAGCAATCTCAATCAGCAGAATTGAAAAGTCAGTGTAGGGGAGTATGGGATAAAGTAGGAGGGGCCCAAGCTGGGGTTGGCAGGATGGTTTGTGTGCCCTGAGGCATACCGCCACAGGACCCCCAGTGTCTTGCTTGCTCCTTCCTGTAGGATGTCCAGCATGTAGACATCGATTACATGGACCGGAAGCTGGACTTCACTCTCAGCCCCAGCTTCCAAAACCTCGGTCTCTTGATTGACCAAATGAAGAAAAATGGCATGAGATTCGTTCTCATTCTGGTAGGTATTTAGAAGACTAGAGCCCATTTTCTGTTTCTGTGCTCATGAGTTTAAAATAGAACCATTGAGGGAAACTAGATAAAGAGTAACGCAAGACCTCCCTGCACATTTTTTGCAACTTTCTGTGAAACTCTCATTATATTTTTTAAAGTTTTAAAAAGCAAGGGCACCTGGGTGGCTCAGCCAGTTAAGTGTCCGATTCTGGGTTTCAGCTCAGGTCATGATCTCACGCTTCATGTGTTGGAGCCCCACATCAGGCTCTGCACTGACACTGAGGAGCCTGCTGGGGCTTCTCTCTCTTTCCCTCTTTCTCTCTGCCCCTCCCCACCTCCCTCTCTTTCTCTCTCAAAATAAATAAATAAACTTAAAATAAAATTAAGTTTTAAAAAGCAGATAAACAAAGGACAGAACAAATGAAGAATGGCTTTCAAAAGGTGATGCTTTGCAATATTTATTTTTCATAACTGAGTGCCACTGGGATGTAATTTATTATGATTCTCTTGGTAGAGTTAGAACCGTGGATTGATACAATGAATATAGCAACAATACCCCAAAATCCTCACTGTTTCAGGCTGTGCCTCAGAGGGAACAGCTATATCCTAGTCTTATCCTTACCTTAGGAGGTTCAAAAACCCCTCCAGTTGTATCATTACCCAGCAGTGGTGAGGCTCAGGGGACTTATTTCTTCGTAACAAACCTCACAAATGACTGAGCTAAGATCCAGAACATAAATTTATTATTTTGCGTTGGAAGCTGTATCTTGATAAACACAGAAGTAGTTATCTGCAAATGATCCTCCCTTCTGGCATCCAAAAAATAGAGCATTATTTGCTGACTTTTATTCATTCTCTCATTCATTCAAGTATGAATTAAATACTGGTCTTTGAAAATCACTTCTACAAAGTGTGTGTGTGTGTGTGTGTGTGTGTGTGTGTGTGTGTGTGTGTGTATAATCTAAATTAATGACAATATCCTTTTTCTTACAGGGCTTTTATTCTATTGAACAGAGATGGCCAATAAATAAACAATAAAGAAAAATAATTTCAAAAAGTGATAATTTATATGACAATTGTGAAATAGGGTATATAGAGTAAGTGAGGCAGGTATGGGATGAGGTGAACAGGGAAGCCACTTTTGATACACAGGTTGGGCCATGGAGACATGACATGACATGACATGACATAACATAAGAAAGGAGCTTCATAGTCTGAAGGAATATTGATATTATACTGTAGAAGCACAATAAATTGGCTTTCTTCACATGAGGGTAATGTCTTATTAACCTGGTTTGTCTCCAGGAATGTTTTCAGATAGCATACTTTATTCCTCAGTAATTTTGTAGACATAAGGCAAATTATCTATGGGTATCTTGGTTTTGTTTGTTGTCTTGGAGATGTGTGCCTCATGCTTGCTGTTTTAAACCCTTTCACTGCAGGACCCAGCCATTTCTGGCAACGAGACCCATTATCCCACATTCAAGAGAGGGCAGGAAAACAACGTATTCATCAAATGGCCTGATAACAATGAAATTGTCTGGGGAAAGGTAAGCCTTGGGAGAAGATGCCCATAATTAATCGGCACCAGAATGTCTTGATTGAAAGAGGCCATCAATAAATCTTGGAAATATATATTGGGTAATTGATAAATTATGAATGCATAGACGTTTGCCTGATGCTGATTAATAAGACCAAGGTTACAGGTCTAATTCTCTAAAATATCAGTGAGCTTTGTTTTATTGTCTGGAAATATTCTGGTGCTCCACTCCTTATATATTCCAGCTGGTCATGTAACAAACCTAAAGAATTCCTCTGAGAATGGCTCTGAAATCTGTGTCTGGTAGTAACCCACACTCAAAACTTGCATTCGTCTTTAACCTATGCTCCTTAACACCCTCCATATCTAAATAAACCATTAAGTCCTATGGATTTTCCTCTTCCTCTTGTCTTCCTTAGTTCCTTTTTGTGACTCAATCCTCATCTGTTTGATTTATAGCAACAGGATTTTAGATGAACTTCCTGACCCTGTCTGACAGTGGCTCTCAGCCAGGATTCAGACTTTGCTCTGTAACTGTACTGTGCTACTTCCTGTTGTGTTAGGTCCAGGCCATGTTTACTGCGTCTTTGGATGTTGCCTTCTCAGCTTACCTAGATTATATCTGCACTTCAAGACCAATTCAAATTGCCCTCCTATGAAGCATTCAGTGACCAGTTTTGCTCTCCCTATTTCTTCCCTTTTCTATATTGTTTTTCTCAGAGAGTATAGCATGTAACACAGCATGCCTGTTTTATCTGTGGACTCTTAGAAAACAAGGACTATTTCTTACTTAAGTCTCAGTAGATACAGATTGTAGTAGAGTGCCTGTCACATAGTAAGTGCTCAGTAAGTGTCTGATGAATGAATGCATGAATCACTTATATAGTTAATGTCCTTCTAGTTAAAGATACAAGTGGTTAAAACTATGGATTTTTTAATGCTATGTATATTAGAGGTCCCCAATAAGTTACGATGCTGCTTAAGATTCCTGAGGCTAAGTTTATGGGTTGTGAATGGAAATCAACCCTATTTCTTTAGAGTCATGCTTTAAATTTGTTTTTTATAAAGATAATTTTGTTATATGTCTATTACAGACAGCAAAGCAATCATTTGAAAGGTGATTGTTCAACAGATATATGTTTTATGAATATACTTTATTGTCAGATTGGCTTACATACAACACCCAGTGCTCATCCCAACAAGTGCCCTCCTCAATGCCCATCACCCATTTTCCCCTACCCCCCACCCCCATCCACCCTCAGTTTGTTCTCTGTTTTTAAGAGTCTCTTGTGGTTTGCCCCCTCCCTCTCTGTTTGTAACTATTTTTTCCCCTTCCCTTCCCCCATGGCCTTCTGTTAAGTTTCTCAAGATCCACATGTGAGTGAAAACATATGATATCTGTCCTTCTCTGACTGACTTATTTCAGCATAATACCTTCTAGTTTCATCCATGTTGCTGCAAATGGCATGATTTCATTCTTTCTCATTGCCAAGTAGTATTCCATTTAAAACAGATTTAGTTTATTTTCTTTTTGAACTTAATGAGTTTGAAGACTTATGGAATGAGTCAAGGGACCCCAGCCTATTTCCCCCCAACAGAATTCCATATATTCAGATCTTACAATTTAATTAATGACAAAGATCTCCAAGAATTATATGGAGAAGCATGTCAATAGAGTCTAACACATGAATCATCTCATGGTCCATATGCAATGCCTTGTGCAGGTTTTAATTTTTTTTCTTTTTCTCTAGGTTTGGCCAGACTTGCCCAATGTGAATGTGGATGCCACCCTTGACCATGAAACTCAGGTTAAGGTATAGTTACATGCAGATTTTTGTTCACATTACCCTAAACATCTGGATCCTTCTGAGTTTTATTCCAGTGCTTGGTTAAGGCATCTCCTTGAGTATGGTTGTCATCTGGTAATTTATTGGTAGAAGGAGATCCTCAAACAGAAAACACAATAAACAACTTATCTGGAAATATGTAGAAGGAAATCAAATGAAATATCTTCACGTGTGTGCCTGTAACGGGTTGCATTTTGTTTAAATCCAATGTTGTCTGAAAAACAATGAACGAAAGTCCAGAATATTTTCACTGGGGAGGTTATGAATGCACTGGCTTTTTAATGAATTGTCTACATCTGAAAAAAATGTGCCTGCCAGTTTGAAGGAGTAGTGGTTTTGATCTCAGTAGTTGCTGCCATATCAGCCTGGGCATCTAGCATCCCCTTCACTCTGCAGCTCACTTTTCCCTGGATGACTGGTCTCCTTTATTTGGCCAGTGTAGGAAAAACATTTGTGTTTCCAAAGTCCGATCATTTATACACAGTCATTTAATTTTCCAACTCATATGATTAAAGGCCCAGTCATAAAAGCAAATCTCACATTTAAAGGGGATTTAAGACTATGTAACCTCCTTCTAGAAGAATGAAAAATGCAATCAGCCTTCTCTGATCTTTTTGTGCTCACAGTAAACTCTGTAGCAGTAACAGCAGAGCTGAGGTTGGGTCAGACCCTGAGTGGGGCATTGTCTTGCACAAGTACCTGCTCATCCCCCCTTCCTTGTCCCCAGACTCCCCTTCCCAGACAGGTGAACACCCAATCATGTGTTACTCTTACAGCTGTACAGAGCCTACGTTGCTTTTCCTGACTTCTTACGTGATAGCACAGCTGCATGGTGGAAGAAGGAAATACAGGAGCTCTATGTGAACCCTCAAGAGCCAAAGAAGAGCTTGAAGTTTGATGGATTGTGGATTGTAAGTACCCCTTAGTGGTTTTTCTTTGGAAATGCTGTCAGTCAAACCATGGAGAGGCAATTTCAAGACTAGCAAAGCAGGGAGCTAAGGGTGGAAGAATGAGAGGAACACTGTTGCAGAATTGAGGTGCTGGACCCCCAGAGGCAAAGAGATGATTGTGGGTCTTCCCAGAAACATGCTGCAGAAGCTGGAGCCCATAGAAGAAATGTCCCACTACTGGAGATGCTGCCAGAGAAAGAGGGAGAGGGATAAATACCCCAGCTTCTCTTATCTCCTACCCTCCAGTTGCTGGCCAGTGCCTCCCATTGGCCAAACTACCCAGAAGCTAATGCTAGGGGAGCCCGAGTGTGTGATACAGGGCAGAAATGGGGCCAACAAGGCATGAATCCAAGAGAAAATAGATGCTCACCATAGTGCTGGTGCAGGATCATCTTTAAAGGCCTGCTGACATGTTTGTTACACATGTCAGTTGGGCTTAAGAGTAGGGCTTCCTGAAATGTCTCTGGGACATATGGCTATTTGTGTTTTTCTAGGGGTGGGAGGCATATCAGTGTTTCAGTTTCCTTTACCACTGTCCAATGGCCTGAAATCCTGAGCATATTCTAGGCCAGCTGTCAAGAGCTTCACAGGTCTCGGCTAGGCTGAAAGTAGCTCGTTACTCATCCAGAGACAAACATATAAGCCCACTGGCAGCCCTGAGGTTTCTCTGGCCACTACCCTCAGGATAGACAGACACAGAGTGGACACATGAAAGATTAGCCCAAACAGGCAAAGCAAATAGTATAGAGATGTGGGTAGCTCTGAGGAACAGGGAGACTGATTACTTGGGGTATTTGTTTTGCTGGAGGGAAGACATGGGTGGAAAACTCAAAATAGTGAATAGGTCCCCAAATACTTGCCTTTGCCCTTAGTGTGGCCTGTTTAAGGTAGTTCACTTTACAAAACGTTAGCCTTTCTGCTAACAAAGTAGGCAGTGAACTATTCACTTTGGGAATCACTACTTCTTGCAATTAAGTGATAAATCGCCCCAAGTATGATTTGATTTCCAGCTTTGTTTCTGAGTTACCCACAACTCCTCAGGATTGCATCTACTGCAGAAAGTGAGACAGTCCTCCTTGTGCTTGGTCTCTGCTGGTGTCAGAATTAGTCCAAGCTAGTGGACTAAGAAAGAGGAGGGGAAGATAATGGCAACTATTGGCCACAGACAAGAAGTGAGTGATTCACACATAGGAAAACGAAGTTGGGCTTTTTGTGTGGGGAAATGGATCAAGAAATCTATCTTAGGTCATGGATCCAGTATATTCTCCATATTCTTGCCACTATGAAATAATCCTCACAAGATTAAAAATGCCAGGTAAACTAGGAGTTTGGCAGTCTATTGACACCAATATGGATTCTTAGAGTCCTTTTGGGTCAATGTCTTAGAGTAAATAGAGTCCATGAAGTGACTAGCTGAGGGCTTAATTAAGATGTGTTCATCTCCATTAGGTCGGTGTCCTCCAGAGTAAAGACCACACTGCCTCTGACATCACACAATCTTTCTTGTTAACTCATTGCAGGACATGAATGAGCCATCAAACTTTGTGGATGGATCTGTCAGGGGCTGCAGCGATAAAAGTCTTAACAAGCCACCCTATATGCCACGTATGTAAACTGATTACTTCATCTAATTACTTCCCAACTCAAAAACTCTGAAAGTTTGCCTCTTATTGTCAAAGTGAAGCTTAATTTTAGAGAAAGATAACACTTGTACACATGACATAAAACCCCAAGTAGAATAACCTTGAACAAGTGTAAATTACTAATCAAGCGTAGAAATAATGACATGATGTATTATAAAAGAAACCAAGCAATACATGATTACATTGATAACTATGAGCTGATTGTTCAAACTTGAACCCGCTGCAAACACACACACATGCGCGCGCGCGCACACACACACACACACAGACACCACAGTCTTTTCATTAGAGAGTGAAAATCTAGGCTCTGCACTCTTTCTGCCCATGTCCACAGATACTTCATGAAGGACATACCCTAGTAGACAAACAGAAACAGAACATCATAGGACCTGACCCCCAAGGTATCTCAGAACATTGAACCCTCTCACCTTTCAGAAACCCAGGGGAAGGAAGCCACTCACCCTCTTGCCAGTAGTTTGTGAGACAAAATTTGTAGTCTAAGTTTCTTGAGGTCTGGGTCACTGGTCACTCACCAACTCCTGCCTCCCTTTCTCTCCTCCCTCCCTCCTTCCCTTCCTTTCTTTCTTCCCTCCTTCCTTTTTCTCCTTCCTCCCTTACTATTTGCCTATCAGACAAGTACTAACAAATCAGAAAATGCAGAGATCTTAAGATGGTTGCTTGAAAAGATCCATTCCCTTGAGAATGTTACCATCTAGTGGAAGAAACAATCATAACAATAGAAGAGTTGATTGTGCTGATAAGTGTGCGATTGACAGCACTCTATAAGTATCAGAGGAAAATGAAGCGTGGCTTTCCTAACTCTACACCCTGTCCTTACCCTTCATTAATTGTAATGTTACAGGATGTTGTTTTTATAGACAAAATAATTCTTGAAATTGGAACTGTCACTGGTAACAAAGTCGTTGATTGAAATGGAGAAATACCGAGACAACGGGCATTTCTAGTGAACGTACAAAGCAAGATGTTTGGGCAGTAACTTGGCATTTCTGTTCAGATTTGGAGTCCAGGGACATGGGCCTTAGCAGCAAGACCCTGTGCATGGAGAGTCAGCAGATCCTGCCAGACGGCTCACGGGTGCGACACTATGACGTGCACAGCCTGTACGGATGGGCCCAGACCAGACCCACCTACGAGTGAGTGTGTTCCTAGAGCAGCTGGCTCAGTTGGAAGAGCATGAGACTCTTGGGATCATAAATTCAGGCCCCACACTGGGTATAGAGATGACTTAAACTCAAAAAAAAAAGAAAGAAAGAAAAGAAAAGCCTACCTCAAGTTTCGCCAAACTGAAAGCAACGTTAAGGCCTTCTTGGTCACCTTAGATGCCTTGACTCTATGTCTTTTACCCTTTGCCAAGGGGATAAATCTGAGAAGCCACACCTTCAAACTTGGGGAGGTTTCTTAAGACAGCATTACCTTTCACTTCCTGCTTACTCAGGACTTCAAGTTAAGCCAGGAGTGAGTCACTGAAACTTCCTCCTTCCATGGCTCTCTCCTGGGCGTGCACAGAGCTTTGGGCATGTACAGTCTTTTCGATCCCCGGGAATATGTAGGAGTTTTACAAAGTTCTCCATGGTTCTACTTCTCCAGGATTTACTCTAAAACCAGCCAAGCTGTGTTTGTCTTGACTGAACCACAGCCTGAGTACCTGTGATGGTGCCAGAAAATTGTTATTGTTTTGGTAAATCCCTCGATTGGGAATTTTTTCTCCCTGCTGAGTTGAGCTCTGAGTCCAATCAAATGGCCACAACACCCTGGGAATAGAGATTTGCCAGGGGGCTGGAAGCTAGAAAACAGTATTAATTGTGCTCTGGGGATAGCGCTTTTAACAGAGCCCCAAAAGAGGTCAGACCTCGGAGGCTGCTGAGGCTGCTGGATTTTGGAGCCACTGAACTAGGGATGGGGTCAGCTGGGAAGAGCCCCAAGTTCAAATGCCACAGACCTCACTGTCTTGCCAAGACTTTATTGTTTTTCTTGGATAGATGATTTTCATTTCTTTCTATGGCTGGTTAATTTCCAGAGTTCTGAAATGGTGACAATCGAGCTTTTTGCCTCAGACACATCTACCCTTCCTCTGTATCCCTGCCTTGTTTCAGGCCTTCACATTATCTGTTGGATATGTGTGTGTGTGTGTGTGTGTGTGTGTGTGTGTGTGTGTGCGCGCGCACGTGTAAGTGCATGTGTGTGTGTCCATCCATGTGCGTGGTTGTTTTGGTGTGAAATATTGGAAGCGACCTAAATGGATGAATCTCCACCACAGTAGCTAGCCTCTCTTCCTGACATCATTTACTGAATAATTCATCGGTGTCTATTGATTTGCAATGCATTCTTCAGCAAATATGTGGATTGCATTATGTGCGAGCATCTGTTAATAGACTTCCCCTTTTGTTACATTGATTTTTCAGTCTTACACAATTGTTTTTATTTTCTCACTGAGGCTACAGGCCGAAGATCCGCCTTCCTTAGAGAGATATTTGAACATCTTTTGTGCATATCTGTCCTTGTGTGCAAACTTTATCTGACCTAGTGAGGACTAGTGTAGTAGGGAGAATATTACCAAAGAGCTATAGTCATATATATTTTTATTTGGGTCCCAGATCTTCCTCCTTGCTCTTTAAATGTCCTTTGACAAATTGTCTAACTCTGAGCCTCAATTTTCTAACAGTAAAAGGAGGCCAAGGAAACCTTCTTCATGAGGTTGTGAGACAGTGTACGTGGGGGTGACCAGGATAATACCTGGGTTAGAGTAATTGTTCCATAAACACCTGTGTCACCCCTCACCCCACTCCATCCTCCCACCTCTATGTAGACAACTAGTTAATTCAGTTTTTTTAAGAAAGGGAATCCACATTTAGATGATAGATCTCCCGTTGTCTTGCCATGACTCTCAGCATCACCTTGAAATAGCAGATGCTTTCAGGGAAGAAGCTTTCTGGCTCCAAATGGAACACCATTGCTGCCTCACACTCCAGGCTGAAGCTACTCTCTGTAATGTAAATGTAAGGTAATGTAATGTAAAGTTCCATGACTGTTCATCCTCAAATTCACCCTCAGTTCACCTCCTTGTTCACCTCCATCCAGAGCCGTGCAGGCGGTGACAGGACAGCGAGGGGTCGTCATCACCCGCTCCACGTTCCCTTCTTCTGGCCGCTGGGGAGGTCACTGGCTGGGAGACAACACGGCCGCGTGGGACCAGCTGAGGAAGTCTATCATTGGTGAGTGGGCCTCCTCCCGGGGGCCTCTGCTGGCGGGGAGGGCACTGGATCATGTGCTCTGTAGCCGCACTGGTTATGTCTGGTCATGATCCATGTGGGCAGGGGAAGCAGCAGGAGCGGAGTTCTCTTTATGCAGATGAGAGTGTTAATCCATACCCATCTTTTGGTATTTTCATCATGAACGGCCTGGGGCTTCCACATAGGGTATGGAAGAGACAGGTCAAACCTACCGTCCAAAAGAGCTACTTCACCCAACACGGCTGTATCTTCTCATTGCAGGCATGATGGAGTTCAGTCTCTTTGGAATATCTTATGTAAGTTATAGTGGCGCCATTTTTAATCGTTCAGTCAGATGCCAACATGTCTGCAGCCTGCAAAAGTCCCACCTCATGCTCTGGTTTTGCATCGTCTCAGACAGGAGCAGATATTTGTGGGTTCTTTGGAAATGCCGAATATGAGATGTGTCTTCGCTGGATGCAGCTGGGGGCCTTTTACCCATTTTCCAGAAACCACAACACCATCGGGACAAGGGTAAGGCAGAAGTGGATGCCACAGTTTTGTGTCCTCAAATCACAACTTCTCTTTAACCCTCCAAAATATCATACTTATTTGTTGAGGAAAAGTCATAAATCAGCACCTCCGGTTCTTAGAAAATCCACAGAGTTCGCAATCCCAGAGTTCTAAGCAATTTTCGAGAATACACTTTTGCTCATCTCTTGGGGGGATTCATGCCTATGAGGAAAGAAGGGTTTATAGCTCCCTATGGGGCTAAAAGAAAAGAAGCTCATCTTCTTGAGAGAGTTTTTATTTTACTCAAGTCCATTCAAGCTACGTCGGTGGGCACAGAGACCCATCTCTCTAGCCCTGTGCAGGGCCAAGGCCACACCTGTGCAGAGGACTTAAGAGTCCACTTAAGAGTGGGAAGCAAGAAGCACGAGTTTAGTAGGACAGTAGGGGCAAGAGAAAGGGCAGGATAGCGATGAAGGGTGAGATTTATGTCACAGACACGTGGGATATGTGCCTGCTGACCCTTTTCTGATACCATTACGATGGCGTAAAGAGTATCTGCCCCGTGTGCCTTTATCTCTTTAGAGACAAGATCCTGTGGCCTGGAATTCAACCTTCGAGATGTACTCAAGAAAAGTCCTTCAGACCAGATACGCCCTGCTGCCTTACCTCTACACTTTGATGCATAAAGCTCATGTTGAGGGCAGCACTGTCGTCCGACCCCTTCTCCATGAGTGAGTACAGCCTGGTTCCCCAAGGAGGTTTGGCCTGTCTTGTGAATGGTCTTCTGCAAGAGTCCTAACAGTTTCCTGGATTTTTCATGCTTTGTTTTGTTTTTTTTTTTAAGGTTTACAAATGACAGAGTGACATGGGATATAGACCGTCAGTTTATGTTGGGCCCTGCTATCTTAATCAGCCCCGTGCTGGAAAGTGTGAGTTTTCCATCAGAGATCAGAAACCCTCAGTCACATAATCTAAAGTACAGGAAGGGCATTTTAAAGATCATTTTGTCCCACTCACTATTTTTGTGGCAAATACCTTTCTAGAACAAATAAAGGAGATCTTTTTCTTTTTTTAATGTTATTTATTTGTTTGTTTGTTTGTTTATTTAAGAGAGTGCATAAGTGGAAGAAGGGCAGAGAGAGAGAGAGAGGGAGAGAGAGGGAGACACAGAATCTGAAACAGGCTCCAGGCTCCCAGCTGTCAGCACAGAGCCTGAAGTGGGTCTCAAACCCACGAACTGTGAGGCCATGTCCTGAGCCAAAGTCAGAGGCCTAACCAACTGAGCCCCAGGAAATCATTTTCTCTCAAAATCTCCATTAATGATAACTTCACAACACCAGCTGATTTTTCACTCTAGTGTCTTGTTACCCTGCATCTTATAAAATTTACCTTTTTAAAAAATGTATTTTTCAATGTGTCTGAAGAATTTTCCCAGATCTTTTTTTGACTACACTTCCCAAACTCTTAAAACCATTAATAAAATTACCATTTTTTTAGCCTAAGTTCTACAGAAAGAATTTTTAAAATCAAGATTAAGTTATTAGAATATACATAACAACGTGTCAATTTTATGTTTCAGAACACTTTTGAGATCCAAGCTTATTTTCCCAGAGCCCGTTGGTACGACTACAGCACGGTAAGAACAAACCTATTTTGTGAAGAACCAGATTGGTCTGTGCTAGGGCAGCCAGCACTTTCTCCTGGCTTTGAGGCACATAATTTCTAAGGCAATCATTTTCAACCTTTCAACCAAGCAAGGTTTGCTAAAATAAAAGCATCCACGAAAGCATAAATAGGTAAAATCTGACATCCCATATCACACTGCCTTCTCTCTTAACTCCATCCCCACCTTTTCTGGAGAATACAGAGAAAAGAATAGCTTTCCAGAGTTTTTAACAATGCTGAAAATCAGAGATTTTCCTGCTTAGACTTGTGGTTTCTTGCTGACTTTCCAACATGCTGCCTTAGAAAGGAAAAACTTGTACGAAAGCATGCATCTGTTCATTTCATCGATTTATCTGTCATCCTTACCTGCCTATCTTCTCTCTTCTAGGAATCTGGCAATACGTCAACAGGTTACTGGAAAACCCTGGAGTCTCCCCTTGACCACATCAACCTTCATATCAGAGGAGGCTACATCCTGCCTTGGCAAGAGCCTGCAATGAACACTCAGGCCAGGTAAGGAGGAACAAAGGTGTTGCTGGCCTCACTTTGTCATAATGAGGTAGCCTTACAGGGGGCTGACCACCTTAACCAGGGCTCTGTGGGTAAATAAACCAAATAACAGACATTTCGTTGATTCAATTCTGTAAATGCCTTCTGAGTGGAATCTGGGGGAGGATGCATTCATTCATACAATCAGTCCTGGGGAGAACTTTTAGTGTAGGTCTGTGTCCAAGGCCTGGGACAAAAATTTCCTTGAAGGCAGTAGTGTGTGCCTCTTTCCACACTACTAAAAAAGTTGGGAATATTAATGAGCTCTTTGATTTGATGGCAACCCAAGGATGATTCAGTACTCCTTCCAAGGTCTACTTTGGTCAACTCAGGAGAGATTGTATACTTATATTTATGTAGTTATATTTTTATTTGTGTGTGTGTGTGTGTGTGTGTGTTAAATTAAGGAGAACACGTTATGTTAAGAGAGGCAGAGATAAAAAGACCAAGAACCATTCAAAAGGGGAGAAGTTAGCTCCACCTTGTGGTGTAAATCATGGTTTAACATGAAAGACAGCTTTGAGCTGAGCGTTGGATAAAAAGTAGGATTTGAAAACATGAAGACAGGGAAAGACATATTCTGGGAGTATTAAAGAACCAAAGGTGAAAAGTGAGTTTGGTTTGGGGAAGAGTAAACCATTCAGTTTAATTGGAGCGAAGATAAGGGAGAGAGATGAAAGAAATAAAATTCAAGCAGGTTAGGACCAGATCCTGGAGGGCTGTAAATGCCAGGACAAGTACTTTGCATTTTATTCTATAGCAATCTGGAAGCTACTGAAGGGTTGTTGGGTGGTTTTCTTCCTAAGGAATTCACATCTTATCCTATTACTTATAATATGTGTGAAAGTAGAATATGAATATTTCATTTTTAAGTGTCTATTTTTAATTCACACAAAGATCATGAGTAACAAGTTCATATTCATTATTACAAATGAAATCTTTAAGGGGTGTGTGGGTGACTCAGTCGGCTGAGCATCTGACTCTTGATTTTGGCTCAGGTCCTGGTCTCGTGGTTTGTCGGATTGGGCTCTGCACCTACAACGCAGCCTGCTTGGGATCTTCTCTCTCCCTCTGTCTCCCTGTCTCTCCTCTGCTTGTGTGTGCGCACGCATGCACCCTCTTTCTCTCCCTCCAAATAAATAAATAAACTTAAAAAAATTAAATCTTTAAGAAATTAAATATTTTGAGATGTATTCAAATTAAAGGACATTGATTATACATATTTGGTGTTTATTTACCGCAATTATTTATAAGTCTCTACTATAAGAAAACCACCTCAAAATGTCAAACAAATATTTTCTTTTATTAAAATAATTTAAATATGACTGCACTTAATGAAAATTAGTTTGCATATACATCCTTTGAGATGTAATCCATTTCTATTTGCAAAATATATTTACATAGATCTATATCTAAGTACATCTCATTTTAATGATATTTATGTTTTCATCTGTTATATAATATACATTTATGTGTAAAATTTTCAAAAACAAAATTTTTTTCTTAATGTTTATTTTTGAGAGAGAGAGAGAGAGAGAGAGAGAATGAGTGGGGTAAGGGCACAGAGAGAGGGAGACAGAGAATCTGAAGCAGGCTCTAGGCTCCATGCTGTCAGCACAGAGCCCAATGTGGGGCTCGAACCCACAAACTGTGAGATCACGACCTGAGCTGAAGTTGGATGCTTAACCGACTGAGCCACCCAGGTGCCCCACAAAATTCTTTTTTAAACTATCTAGGAAACTTTAATATTTAAGCAACATGCAATAAGCTCTTTTGTAAAGAAGATACATTTTTAATTATGAACTATTTTTGATTTTTGAAAGTTGAAGTTGTACCACATGTTTCATTAAATTTGTTTTTTTCTATTAGCTTTTAAGTATCTTGTATTTTATCTCATTTTACCTATTTTTAGAACTTTATGTGCAATTTTAATGTATTAAGTTTTTTGATTTGGTTGAGTAATATTTTCAACAGCATCCGTCCTTCATTCTTACAACCTATAATCTAGAGGAAAAAAAACTCCTTTTTTTCCATAGTCGACAAAAATTTATGGGATTGATTGTTGCTTTGGATGACAATGGGAAAGCTGAAGGTCAGATATTCTGGGACGATGGACAAAGCATTGGTAAGTATGAGCTTTCCAGGCTCCCCCTACAGCATATGCAGAAAAACCATAGCTCAGGATAGAATTGGCATGAACTGGAAATGTTTCTCTAAACCTGTTTCTGCCACTGTTAATAAAGCGAATGTGTTGGGAGAATGCTTGCAATTTTTCCTGCTCTTTATATTACATTGTAATTACTGTAGAACAGTGTATGGTCCCCAGCTTTGAGGTTCAACAATGTGATGTTATGGAGTCAGCCAGGAGTGATCTATCTTTGTATAACTAACTGCCTTGCTCTGATAAAAGTGTGGATGCAAATATCATCCATTCTCAGTGGGTCACAGACTTGGCTTTGTTATTTGGACCAGCCATCTGTAACCAGACACCCTTTTCCTCCTAAGTAGGTTCACTGAGGAGACAAATTAGAGCTCAGAAAATTTCTTGGTGTTTCAGAAGTAGGGTATTAAGTACTGTCAAAAAAATGCTTATATCAATGAAATATTACTTTGTATGCCTTCTTTCTCCAATCTAGGGATATGACAGTGCTACCTGAGATAATTGGGGTTTGTCAATATAATCAGAGCATCCTCTTCCTTAGACGTTTCTGTAGACATACTGACACGCTGTTACCAACTGATGCCCATTTTCCATTCCTTATTACTGTAGACTAGAACATTCTAATCTTGCAATGGGTCACAGTTTATGAAATTATGGTTTGTTTTTCAGTAGTAATATCCTCCTTTTTGTTTTCTTCATTATGAGGGTAATATATTGTCATTAAAGAAAATATTTTAAAGACAGAAAACTAGAAAAAAGTAATAATATTTTTCCTATATTATTTTATATATTTCTTTTATATCTATTCTTTTATATATATATTTTTTGCTATATTCTTCTATATGCTTTCATGTGACGTAAGAAAATGTATAATTTTTTATATCGCTGAAAACATACTGCATATTTAATTTCTGAATCCTGTTTCTTTGCACTTAAAATAATGACAGAAATATGTCTAGATGTTATCATATACTTTTCATAAACACCATTATGATTGCCATATTCCAATGAAAGGATATGCTACAATTTATCTCACTTTCTATAATTGCTCTCTGTATAGGATACAGGATGTTTTCTGTTTTCATTGTTAATCAGCAACATCAAGGATTAACCTTTGTATGTCATATTATTTCCATAGGGTAGATTCCTAGAAGTGAAATTATTTTTTTAATCAACTTGACTGAGCTGTATTTACACAAAATGTATCCATCCCACGTATACAGTTAAATGAGTTTTGACAAATATGTACAGTTGTATTGCCACTACCACAGTCAAGATACAGAACATTTTCATAACTTGTAATTTCAAGACCCATTTGCATCTTTCCAGTGAACTTCCCCCTCATCCCTGCCCACTCCCAACCTCCAGTTCCAGGCCCTGCAATCACCGATCTGCCTTCTGTCACTATAGATTAGATCTGTCTTCTCTAGGTTTTACGTAAATAGAATTATACAGGGCTTATTCTTTTTGTGCTTAGTTTCCTTCACTTAGCAAAATGATGTGTGGTCACAAAATGTTTTGCCATATTGTGGCATGTAAAAGTAGCTTATTACCTTTTTGATTCCTGGATAACATTCCATTGTATGGGTATACCAGAATTTGTTTATCCATTTACTAATTGATGAATATTTAAGTTGTTTTATGTTTTTTTACCATTATGCATAAAACTGCCATGATTATTTGAGTATAAGTCATTTTGTAATCCTATGTTTGCATTTTCTTTGGGTGAAAACCTGGAAGTGAAATTGCCAGGCTGGGCCATGTGATAAGCATATATTTAACTTTTGAAGAAACAGCCCTATTATTTTCTAAAATGGCTATACTCCTCCCCCTTACTAACGGCAATATTTCAGGGTTCCAATTTCCCACATCTTCACTAACACTTGGTATTGTCAGTTTTTAAAATCTTAACTCTTTTGGGGGCACCTGGGTAGCTCAGTTGGTTAAGCTTCCAACTTCGGTCATCATCTCATGGTTTGTGGGTTCAAGTCCCACACTGGGCTCTGTGCTGACAGCTCAGAGCCTGGAGCTGTTTCAGATTCTGTGTCCCCCTCTCTCTCTGCCCCTCCCCTGCTCATGCTCTCTCTCTCTCTCTCTCTCTCTCTCTCTCAAAAATAAATAAACATTACAAAATTTTTTAATTTTAACTATTTTAGTGGTACATAGTGCATCTCTGCCTGGACTTAATTTGCATTTCCTTGACATTGAACATCTTATGTTTATTGGCTCTTTGTATATCTTCTTATTGAGGTATCATTTCAAGTCCTTTGCCTATTTTTTATTGGGTTATCTTTTTATTATTAAGCTATTTATTATATTTATTATAAGAGTTATGTATACCAGCTTTTATCAAATACAATTTGCATTGCCCTGTCTATAACTCACCTATACAATTCTTCTATAGCATCTTGCAAAAAACAAACTTTAATTTTTATAAAAGTCCATTTTTTTCATGCTTTTCTTGACGAAAAGATCTGTACTTCTTGTGTCTTGGCCTAAAACGTATTCTGGTACCAAGTCTAACATGTGGGAGGAGTGTTTCCCCCATGCCAACTAGTAATTCTGGGACATTAACTAGTGTCCTTCAACTCAACCCAAATCCTACACTATCTACCTGGAAATAGCATCTGATCCCATAGGTTAAGTGCTCAGTCCCATAAAACTGCCTCCTCCTCCCTCTCCCACTTCACATTCCTCCCACTCCAGATTGGAAGTTCCAACAACTCCTGCTTGGGATTCAGACACCACTTTCAAGTCCACTGTTACCTGTCCTTCAGACCAACTGGCTATAAATCAGAAGTTCCCACAACCTCCTTCTCAGTTTCAGTTAATTTGCTAGAGCAGCTCCCAGAACTTAGAGAAACATTTTACTTACTAGATTACCAGATTATTATCAAAGAATATAAGCCAGGAACAGCAAGTGGAAGAAATGCATAGGGCAAGGTATGTGGGAAGGGGCTCAGAGCTTCCATGCCCTCTCCAGAGGCAGTATTTTTCCCAGATCTCTACATGCTCACCAGTACGGAAGCTCTCCAAGCCCCATCCTTCTGGGGTTTTAAGGAGGCTTCGTTATCTTGGCATCATTGGCTACATTATTGGCCATTGGCGACTGATACCATTTCTAACTCCTCTGCCCTTGCAAGGGTCTCATGGTGGGGCTGGAAGTTCCAGCCCTCAAATAACAGGGTTGGTTCTCCTAGCAACCAGCCACGACCCTGAGGTGCTTTCCAAAAGTCACCTCCTTAACATGACAAAAGATACTTTGTTTTCATCAGTTAGGAAAAAATCCAAGGGTTTTAAGAGTTCTGTGCCAGAAGAAGACCAAATACAAATTATACGTGCGCAACATCACTTGGTCTAACTCAGGGTTACAGAGATTTTTCTCCCTCCTATATTTTTGAAGATTTACAGTTTTAGCTTTTACATGTAGGACTTTCAGCTATTTTGTATTAAATTCTGTCTGTACATAATGGTGAAGGCTCATTCTCCCCCCCCCGCCCCCCCCCCCCCCCCCCCGAGTGTTTCCATTTGATCCAGAGCCTTTCCCCTGTTGTATTATCTTGACACTTTTATCAGCTGTGAATAGGTCATGTATGGCTGAAAGTCTATTTTTGGATTATTCTGTTTCATGGATCTGTACGTTTATACTTATGCCAATGCCACGCTGCGTTAACTAATGTGGGTTCAAAATTGTTTTAAAAAGTAGTAATTAACAAAAACTTGCTAGAATTTTTGCCTGCAATTACACTGATTCTATAAATCAATTGGGAATGTCTACCTATCACTTTTAATTACGTTGGCCTGTTTATCTCACTGTTTTGTAGTTTTCAGTGCATGGGTCTTACACATATTTCGTTAAATATATCGCAAGTATTTCCAAGGTTTTGATAATATTGCAGATGGCACTTTAAATGTCTTCTCAGTAAATGGATACTTCTTATAGCCTCATACTCATTTAATATAGTATATAAAGAGCTATTTTTCAAATGACTCAGTTGCTCATTTAGAGGTGGAACCTGGCTAAAGAGAGGACTATGAAAGAATAAGATTACTCTTTTTCAAAGTTCAATTTAGTCTTCGATTAGTTCTGTAAAGTTCAATGTGATAAGTAAACTCCATGGAGAGGAACGTGGAATGTGGCATTCCATAGATCTGGATTCAGATACCATTTCAATCATTTACTGGTTGTGTGTCTTTTTTTTTTTTTAATGTTTATTTTTGAGAGAGACAGAGAGAGACAGAGCGTGAGTTGGGAGGGACAGAGAGAGAGGGAGACACAGAATCCGAAGCAGTTTCCAGCCTCTGAGCTGTCAGCATAGGGCCTGACTCACAAACCATGAGATCATGACCTGAGCCTAAATCGGACACTTAACCGACTGAGCCACCCAGGCGCCCCAATTGGTTGTATGTCTTTTGGAAAGATGCTTAACGTTTCTTTGCCAGCATTTTCTCATCTTTAACATCTAGTAACCTCTGCTTATCATATAGACTTTTTTATGCAGACAAAATGATTTAATGTGTAGAGAGAATTCCTGGCACATGGATACTGAATAAAACATATCATTAATATACAAGGTAAATAAAATTCCAGGATAAGCCTTTAAGATGCATTACATTCAAATCAGTGTGGTTAATGTGACCACAGAAAGTCCATAAGTCAGAGAAAGGAGATTAACCAAGTACCCACTAGATTTTAAGAGAGTTAACAGGCTTAAGGCAGCTGGGTGGCTCATTCCATTGAGCACCCCTCTCTTGATTTTGGCTCAGGTCATGATCCCAGGGTCATGGGTTCGAGCCCCATGTAAGACCCTGAGTGTGGAGTCTGCTTAAGATTCTTTCTCCCTCTGCCCCTCCCCCCTGCTTGCATGAGCTCTCTCTCTGTTAAAAAAAAAAGAAAAGAGAGAGTTGCAGACTTGAACCTCATAAGAGAATAATATGCTACGATGCATTTTTAAATTTAAGAACTGTATTTATTAATGACCTAGAATGTTCCCAATCTTAAACCTATGTGAAGGATGAAATTTTAATCAAGGATTTGTTTGGTGAGTGACAAATTTCAGCAAAAGGAGTTAGTTGCTGTGACGAGGTATTCAACACTGTATCAGTGCCCTCTTGCCAAGGTCACTGCCAACTATTTGCATGCCAGCTGTATGCTTGGGTGATTGGGCAGGGAGCAATTCCATTATCATGGTATGGATCATGGGAAATAAAGTCAGTTTAGAGAATGATGAGAGATAATGAGATTAATTTTGCACACTTGGATTTTGAGATGCCTGTGGAGCCTCCTGGTGGAGCAGGGATTTGGAAATATGGGTGTGATGCCAGAAAGACTGAGGGACCTACAGAGTGATAGGCCTGGGAGTGTTATGACAAATAGAAATGATACACTGGATTGGATTGATCTGGTAGAAGATTTTTTTTTAATATATATTTTTAGGGGCACGTGGGTGGCTCGGTCAGTTAAGCATCTGACTTTGGCTCAGGTCATGATCTCACAGTTTGTGTGTTTGAGCCCCATGTCAGACTCTGTGCTGACAGCTCAGAACCTGACATCTGCTTCAGATTCTGTGCCTCCCTCTCTCTCTGCCCCTCCCCAGCTCACGTGCGTGCTCTCTCTTTCTCTCAAAAATAAATATTAACATAAATTTTAAATAATATATATATTTTTGTAAAAGAAGTAATACCCTTTTTTTGTTGTTCTTGGGCCTTCAACTTTTTTTGGGAATGGCTTTATTGAGATATAATTCACACAGTGTGTAATTTACCCATTTAAAGTGTACAATTCAGTGGTTTTAGTATATTCACCAAGTTGTATAACAATTACACAAGCAATTTTAGAACAATTTATTTACCCGCCAAATAAGCCCTCCACCTTGTAAATACCACCCTTCAATCCTTCCTTACCCTGCCCCCATTCTTTCCAGCCCCAGAAAATGCAGTCCTAGGCATTTACTGATCTGTTGCTATACATCTGTGTATGCTAGATATTCCCTATAAATGGAATCATGGACTCATATAAATTGAATAAATGTGGCCTTTTGTTACTGGTTTCTTTCACTTAACAGAATGTTTTTAAGGTTCCACCATGTCGTAGCATGTATCTATACTTCATTTCTTTTATATGGCTGAATAATAAAACTTTGGATGAAAATACCACATTTTACACATCCATTTATCAGTTGGTAGACATTTGTGTTGTTTCTACTTTTTCACTATTAGGAAAAACGCTGCTATGAACATCTGTGTGCAAGTTTTTGTATAGACCTACTTTGTTTTTCAATTCTCTTGGGTACATACCTAGAAGTGGAATTTCTAGGCTATACAGTAAGTCTATGTTTACTTTTTTGGAAACCCCCAGATCCTTTTCCAAAGAGGCTGTACCATTTTACTTTCCTTCAGCAGTGCATTAGGGTCCAGTTTCTCCACATCCTTGTCAACACTTACTGTCTTTTTGAGTCTAGTTGTCTTCGTGGGTGTGAAGTAATATGTCATTGTGGTTTTGGTTGATTTGCATTTCCCTAATCACTAATGCCATTGAACATCTTTTCATGTACTTACTAGCCATTCACATATCTTCTTTGGAGAAATGTCTGTTAATATCCTGTGTCAATTTTTACAATAGATTGTCTTTTTATTATTGAATTGTAAATGTTTTTATAAAAAAACATTTTAGATACAAGTCCCTTATTAGACATATGATTTGCAAATATTTTCTCTCATCCAGTGGATTGTCTTTTCACTTTGTAGTGTCCTTTTGAAGCACAAAAGGTTTTCATTTTGACGAAGTCAAATTTATTTTTTTGTTGCTTGTGCTCTTTGTGGTATACTAAGAAACTATTGCCAAATCCAAGATCAAAAAGATTTACCCTTTTTTTCTTCTAAGACTTAAATAGTTTAGGGGACACCTGGATGACTCAGTTGGTTAAGCATCAGACTTTGGCTCAGGTCATGATGTCACAGTTCAGGATTCAAGCCCTGCATGAGACTTTCTGCTCTCAGCCAGAGCCTGCTTGGGATCTTCTGTCTCCCTCTAGCTCTCTGCCCCTCCCCCACTCCCAAAAATAAACATTAAAAAAAAAAGAATTTTAAGAGTTTAAGCTCTCACATTTAGATCTTTGGTCCATTTTGTGTTGATCTGTGTATATGGTGTGAGGTAGAATCCAAGTTCATTACCTTGCATGTGGATATCCAGTTGTCCCAGCATAATATGTGAAAAGACTATTCTCCATCATGAATTGTTTTGGGACCCTTAATGAAAATCAACTGATTTTAAATATGAAGATGTATGTATATTTTATATATATGTGCATATATTTATATTATACATATTAAATATAAATAGAATTATGGACACAGAAATAAATCTTCATCATATTACTGTATATATTTACATATACATATACACATAGTTACATATACTTATATATACATATACTATATTTATTACTATATATTTATATTACTATATATATTTACATATATATATACTATATATTACTATATATATTTGCATATATACACATATATTACTATATATATTTACATATACATATACACATAGTTACATATATTTATATATACATATACTATATTTATTCTCATGCCAGTACTACAGTCTTGATTACAGTTGCTTTGAGTAAATTTTGAAATCAGGAAGCAAGAGTTCTCCAACTTTCTTCTTTTTTAAGAGTGCATTTTTTTTTTTTTTTTTTGAGCAGGTTCCTTCAACCTTGGTAGTACTAACATTTGGGGCTAGATAATTCTTTGTTGCTCATGGTGGCATGACTGTTAATTAAAAGATGTATAAGGGCAAGAACAAAACATGAAATGAAACTGTCTTTTAAGAAATAGGAGTTACAGAAGCCACATGAGAAGAATGAGTAAAGTAGACATCTACTAAGGATGATTTCAAGGAGGGGATGTGTGGGGAAAGGTGTAAAAACCTGAATATTGTGAAGAGATATTTAGATTTAATATACTGTGTCACTGGTGACTCTGAAAAGATCAGAATCAGTAAAAAAAAAGAAACATAGGAACTGAAGTGTAGGAGATGTTGGATTGAATTATGAGTTGAGTACACGGACATAACAAACAGAGGCTACCTTTTTTGAGATAAGATGGCACTAAAAAGGAGATGTGGAGATGCGGTTGCTTGATATAGAGTCTAGTAAAAGGGATAGTCAGAATGGAGTACTTTGGAGCCTAATTGGAGCCTGGAGGAGCAGAGAGGGTCTGGGGAAGACTGATGGACTAAGTTTTGTAGAGGCAGGAGGGCTTGTGAACTAGAGCACTGTGGTGGGATGATCTAAGAGTAGGGAGAGAAGAATAATGAAGATGCAGATAATGATAGTGAACAATACATTTTGAGCACTTATTCTGCTCATGCAG
The DNA here is from genome assembly GCF_046562875.1 of Panthera onca. Lineage (NCBI taxonomy): Eukaryota > Metazoa > Chordata > Mammalia > Carnivora > Felidae > Panthera > Panthera onca. The sequence goes on from NC_138340.1 coordinate 156,181,640, forward strand.
CATGCCATGAACTAGGTACTATTATTATCTCCATTTTACAGGTGACAGAATGTTAAGTTACTTGCCTGAGCTTGTACAACAACTAAGTATGAGAGCAGGGATTTGAATCCATGCCAATCTGACTTGAAAGCCTGAATTCCTCACCACTGTCCTCTGCTTTGAGCCTTTACCATCATAGCCATGTCAACTCTCATGGCTACATGCTTGCCATTTCAGCACAGAAAAAAGCGATCACTAGCCTCCATGTTTCCTCATCTGGGGTATCTATCCTGAGTTCAACCAAGATTTTCCACTTTTATAACCACTTTTTATAACCACTTGACCCATACTTGAAACATCCTCTTATCTGTACATCCCCATACTACCCTGGGGTGAAATAGTCCCTTGGCTACTATCCTTAGTGTTCCTCAGAGAGGTCATGATTATCCTGATCAGTGACTGTGACCCCGTTGACTGAATGCAACATTATCTGCTATAGTTGAAGCAACGACTAGTCACTTACTCTTTTTTTCTTACTTGCAGATACCTATGAAAATGGAAACTATTTCTTGGCAAACTTTATAGCAGCTCAGGTAAGACTATTTTTATTGAATTTTATAAATCCATTCCCAGTCAGCTGCAGGTTAAGTGTTATCAGTTAACTGTATTGAAATAATACTCTGCCTCTTAGGAGGAGGAACTTCCTGGCTTTACATTTATAAATTGGGTCTGTTGATAATTAATATAAGGATAGTCCTTGTTTTGACAATTACCCAATATGCCATCATTCTCTAAAAAGATGCTTGTAATTCATATAATGCTGGTTACAAAATGAGTCCTTAAATGTACAACATGTTTTCTGGGGATGAAACAGCATTTCTTGGCTAATAATATTTTGCAGGATAAATGCTAGATCAGTTATCTATTGCATAACAATGATGTGTAACAAACAACCTCAAAACTTCAGCAGTACGTAACAATACATACTTATTTAGCTCATGAGTTTGTAGTGTTCGGAAGTTCTGGTCAGATGTTATGGGCTGGACCTGCCTGATCTTGGCTGGCTCACATGCATCTGCGCTCAGTTGCGGAACTGTTAGGCTACTAGGGTGATCCTGACTGTGCTCACTCATACCTGTCAGCTGGCTCTTCGATGGCCTAGGATGGCCTTATGGGCAGGTCTGGGCATGACCTTTTCATGACCTCAGAAGAGGACAAAAACAGTAGTGGAAATGCTTGAGCACTTTCTAAAATCTCCAATTTGCAGCAAGTTGACTACTATCCTATTAGCGAGGGAGAGTTACATGGCCAAGCTCAAAGACAAAGGTGGAATAGAACGCCCCATCCAGAGAGAGGGCATTGCCAAAATTACATAGAAAAGGGTATGAATAGGGAAGGGTGAATAATTAGAGAAATTAATACAACCAATCTACCAGGCATGTTAAATGATCATTCTATGTCAGACCTGGAATTTGCTTCTCTATAATTTTTACCTATTTGCATTTAAGGAATAGTATAACACAAATCTATTGTCTTTTATACATAATACTGCTTCAGGGATTTGAAGATGTCCATTGTGTATACTCTCTGTCTTCTCTCAGAATTATACATCTGCAGGCAAACTTCACACTTCTCCTGTTTTGTGCTTCTATGGGTTTCCAGATCTGATTATTCTGTTTCGACCACAATTAGTCTAGATTCCTCTTAAAACATGGTACCCAGGACTGAGAGAATATCTTATTAGAGCTGCATTAGCTAATATGATAGCTACTAGCCACATGTGACCATTGAGCACTAGAAATGTGACCATCTTAACTTGAAATATTTGAAAGATTGTAAAATACCTCATTAATATTTTTATATTGAATAAATGTTAAAAATAATAACATTTGGGATATATTGGGTTAAATAAAATGTATTTTTAAATCAATTTCTCCTATTTCTTCTTACTTTAAAAATATGTGGCTATGAGAACATTAACAATTACATATATGGCTCACATTGATTTAGAAGCCCTGGATTTTAGTTCTATTTCTACTGCTAACTAGTTATTTAACCTAGGGAAGGCAACTTCCCCTGTTTAATATGTGTTTCTTGATGATAAAGCGCCTGCAAATAGTTTCTAACTCTAATATTCCATTCTTCTGTTATTCTAAACAAGGGATAAATAAATTTGTATTTCTCTGTGACACTTGATGGAATTTTTTCTAAGGATCAGTGGCTTGAAATGAAAGAACGCTTCTAACTTTCCCTGTGGGTAATTATCAGTGGTGTTGAGGGGTGCCTGGGTGGTTCAGTCAGTTACGCCTCTGACTCTTGATTTGAGCTCAGGTCATGATCTCATGGTTCATGAGTTCGAGTCCCACGTTGGGCTCTGTGCTGACAGCACAGAGTCTGCTTGGGATTCTCTGTCTCCCTTTCTCTCTGCCCCTCCCCCCCCGTGCTCGCTCTCTCTCAAAAATAAATAAATAAACTTTAAAAAAATTACCAATGGTGTGCTGGCTGGTACGGGGTTATGCGGGTGTGGGGCTGATTTGTAGCATTTGCTAATTCCTGTGGTGTAAGTACTCCCACCATTTTAGCCAATTTCAAGCTATCAACTGGCCTGCAAAATTCTAGGCAACTTAACCGTAGGGTCTCTTGAATCAGTAAGTGCCAACTGGCTTCAGCACACCCATTTACTTCAAGTTCTATCCATTTGTCTTAATTTCCCCTTGATTCTGCTTGTGCAATCAGTCTCAAAGTCTTATTAAATTCTCCATAAAGAAAATTGAACATATTTTTTTTTCTTTCTACTGTTGCCAGTTAAGGAGTTTATACCATCATTCTATTGCCACTATCCCCTTGATTTATTGTATAAAATCTTCATTTTCCTATCTTACATTGTAACCAGTCTTATTCCTGTTGGTTCAGCACCAGCTACCATAGCTCTTGCACTCAATGAATGTGCCTTTCTTCAACGTGTCCCTGCCCCCATTCCCTTTCTCATTTTACCTTTCTAACTCCATCCATCCTTCCAGGCTTCCTGAAGTTCCATGTCCTTCCTAAGTCCTCTCTTGACCACCCTATTCCACAGTGATTTCTCCTTTCTCTCAACACCCATGACAAATATTCACTATGATTTTCTTTTTTTTTTTAATTTAAACTTTAGCTTGTTAACATATAGTGCAATATTGGTTTCAGGAGTAGAATTTAGTGATTCATCACTTAACATATAACACCCAGTGCTCATCCCAACAAGTGCCCTCCTGAATGCCCAATCACCATCTAGCCCACTCCTCACCTACTTCCCTCCATCAACCCTCAGTTTGTTCTCTGTTGTTAAGGGTCTCTTGTGGTTTGTTTCCCTCTCTCTTCTTTTTTTTTTTCATTTAGGCCTTAATCATGCTCTACATTGCCACTTATCTCACATTGGTTTAACCCTTGTGTTGATGCTTAATCAAGTTCATGATTTAGTCAAGTCCCTATATTTGTTCCAAACTGTCCTTAGTCTAGGGACTGTTTGCCATAATTCTTTGTTCACCCTGTGTTAACTCACACAGTACAATGCTCAGAGCCCCATCATGATTCCAAACGTATCTATATCATTTAGCTGCTCACTTCACTCCCAGAGCCTGTTTCCTCATCTGTAAAACTGAGATAATGATGCTTTCTTTTCAAGATCCTTATAAGAATTAGTAACAGTATAGGTAAAATAACTTTCGTAATGTTGGCATTATCAAATTTGTTGTAGCAGGTACTCAGGAAGTGTTTCTTCATGAGGTGTTTAAGAATTAAAACAGCAAACCAGCACAACAATACTAATTTGAGGTTTCTTAACATTTTAAAGTGAAATATAGTCTATCAGCAGACGTATTAAGTATTTTTTTTTCTTTTTACATATTCTTTATAGAACATATTGCAAATCCAGACCATGCACAATAAGTATTTGAGTGACTCAAATCCACTGAAAGTTGGATATATTAAAATCTGGGGGGTAAATTCTACTTATGTGACACAAGTCACTTTTACTTATAACAACAAGCAATTCACGGAGAAGAATTTCAAGAGTGACCCTTACAATCAGGTATGTCTCAAAGGAATATTATCATATTATAAGTTAAATTTATTATTCTGCCAAATTATCACCACTATTATCATTCTTTTATGTGCTTCTATTTGAAAGGCTATAGAGATATGTGCAATAGTATGTTCATGAAAAATTGTGAGTATCGAATTCTGTTGTGAAATGTGCAACATCGGCAGTCTTCCCAATGTAGTCCAGGGATCAATGTTTAGTAGTCTGATGAAATCCTTTCCATGTGTTTCCCAGAAATGGTGCTATGTGTTAAGTAAAGTTAGCCTCTCGGGCTAGCATCACAAAATTTATTTGCTTCTGTGACAGAGGCTAAAACAAAAGAAGAGTGATCCCATAAAAATTGTTGGAGATTTTCTCCCTTCTTCCTGAAATTACTCCCAGGGAAATTAACCCCTGGTCAAATTGATAGATCTTGTAGGTTGGTGAAAATTGGCAGTAAACTGTGGTCATCATCAAAGTGAATATGTCCCACCTGTGATGTGAGGTAAAATTATTTGGTTAACAAAACGGAGTGACATAAATAGCAGATGCTACTAGACCCTCTAGCAGGGTCTGCTGTAGGAGATGCCTATGCGGAAGACAAATTACCAACAGAGGTACCAAGAGTAACCACAGAGGGAAAGGTATCCCACGTTAGAACACTAGACCTGTCCTAAGTATGAACTAGTGACTCTTAGGTGGTATCATTCAGAAGGGAAAATAGGTAAGTATAATTCCTGTTTTCCAAGCAGTGAAAGAGTGACCTGCTAATATCTGGATTGTGGAAAACGCCCCTCTGAACACTCAGATAGCTTCTCTCTCTCTAGTCCTTTCTAATTATCTACTTCAACACATTTTTCCTGGACTATTGTGTTCAAGACCACCCTGGTTAAGACTGATGCAGAAAATTTCTCAACACCTTCTTTTTAGGAAACTTAGTAGCATATCAGATGCCTATTATATGCCAGGCACTTATACTCAGCATTGGGGATGGTGAAACATGAAACCAGCCTGCCTTTGGGAAAGTTAAAATCTAGTGGCAAAGCAATGAGATTTTAATACATGTTGGTTTTTATCAAAGCCTCGAATACTTGAAAGCAATGTGGTTTGGCCTGATGAAGTGGAAAGACACAGATTTCCAGCACAGGGATCATGTACACAACACATCCTTCTGTTTATCTGTCTGGAATCAGTGACCTGGAAAGGAATCTATATCCTTTTATTACTCTCTGGAAAAAGAATGAATACATCTGTTTTTGTTAAATTATAATTTGAAATATGCCTTAAATATAATGTTTAAGTAGTTCTGAAACACCAACTTTATCTCTTATTTTCTGGCAGATACTAACAATTCAATTGACTGACAAGATTATCAACCTGGAAAAACTAACTGAGGTTACCTGGATATACGGTGGCCCTATAATTTCCACTACACCTATGAGAAGTACCTTCCCGACAGAGTCTCTACATCCTTCTACAGTTACGACTAAGGCTACCACTTTTGAAACTGTTATCACTAGTTCTGCAAGTACTACTACGACTCTTCCTATCACAACCACTCCTTTCCCAACAAGTACTATGGAAGATACAACAAATACTACTATTACTAATAGCACTACACCATCCTCTACAAGTACCCCTACTGCTAGCACTAGTACTCTTCCTATCACAACCACTCCTTTCTCAACAAGTACTATTGAAATGACAACTAGTACTACCAGTTCTGATCCCACTACACCATCCTCTACAAGTACCTCTGCTGCTAGTCCTAGTACTCTGCCGATCACAACCACTCCTTTCCCAACAAGTACTATTGAAGTGACAACAAGTACTGCTGGTCCTGATACCCCTACACCTGCTGCTACAAGTGCTACTACTAGTATTAGTACTCTTATCACAACCACTCCTTTCCCAACAAGTACTATTGAAGTGACAACTAGTACTGCTGGTCCTGATACCACTACACCTGCTGCTACAAGTACTACTACTAGTAGTAGTCCTAGTACTCTTCCTGTCACAACCACTCCTTTCCCAACAAGTACTATGGAAGGTACAACAAGTACTACTATTACTAATAGCACTACATCATCCTCTACAAGTACCCCTACTGCTAGCACTAGTACTCTGCTGATCACAACCACTCCTTTCGCAACAAGTACTATTGAAGTGACAACTAGTACTGCTGGTGCTGATACCACTACACCTGCTGCTACAAGTACTACTACTAGTAGTAGTCCTAGTACTCTGCCTGTCACAACCACTCCTTTCCCAACAAGTACTATTGAAATGACAACTAGTACTGCTGGTCCTGATACCACCACACCTGCCCCTACAAGTACTACTACTAGTATTAGTACTCTTATCACAACCACTCCTTTCCCAACAAGTACTATTGAAGTGACAACTAGTGCTGCTGGTCCTGATACCACCACACCTGCCCCTACAAGTACTACTACTAGTAGTAGTACTAGTGCTCTGCCGATCACAACCACTCCTTTCTCAACAAGTACCATTGAAGTGACAACGAGTACTACCAGTTCTGATGCCACTACGCCGTCCTCTACAAGTACTCCTGCTGCTAGTACTAGTGCTCTGCCGATCACAACCACTCCTTTCACAACAAGTACTATTGAAAGGACAACTAGTACTGCTGGTGCTGATACCACCACACCTGCCCCTACAAGCACTACTACTAGTAGTATTACTAGTACTCTGCCGATCACAACCACTCCTTTCTCAACAAGTACCATTGAAGTGACAACGAGTACTACCAGTTCTGATGCCACTATGCCATCCTCTACAAGTACTCCTGCTGCTAGTACTAGTACTCTGCCGATCACAACCACTTCTTTCGCAACAAGTACTATTGAAGGGACAACTAGTACTGCTGGTCCTGATACCCCTACACCTGCTGCTACAAGTACTACTACTACTAGTAGTACTAATACTCTTCCTGTCACAACCACTCCTTTCCCAACAAGTACTATTGAAGTGACAAGTACTACCAGTTCTGATGCCACTACACCATCTTCTACAAGTACACTTACTGCTAGCACTAGTACTAGTCCTTTGCAAACAAGTACTATTGAAAGTACCACTCCTTTGCAAAAAAGTACTATTGAACTTACAACTAGTACTACTATTACTAATACCATTACACCTTCCCCTTCAAGTACTATTTCTAATACTATGCTTCCTATTACAACCACTCCTTTCCCAACAAGTGCTAGTGAAGCTACAACTAGTACTTCTGGACCTGATACCACTACACCTGCCCCTCTAACTATGAATGCTAGCACTAGTACTCTTATCACAACCACTGCTTTCCCAGCAAGTACTATTGAATTTACAACCAGCACTACATATCCTGATACCACGACACCCACCCCTACAAGTATGACTGCTAGTACTACTCCTCTTCCTATCACTCCCACTCCTTTCCCAACAAGTATTACTGAAGCTACAGCTAATGCTACCTATTCTCATGTCACTATACCATCCTCTACAAGTATTCCTACTGCTAACACTAGTACTCTTCCTGTCACAACCACTCCATTCCCAGCAAGTACTATTGAACTTACAACTAGTACTATTATTCCTAATACCACTACACTGTCCCCTACAAGTACCACTGCTAGCACTAGTACTCTTCCTGTCACAACCACTCCTTTCCCAACAAGTACTACTGAAGTTACCACTAGTACTACCCATCCTGATACCACTACACCTTCCCCTACAACTACGGCTAATGCTACTACTACTCTTCCCATTGCAACAGCTCTTTTCCCTACAAGTACTATTGAAGTTACAACTAGTACTACTATTCCTGATACCACTATACCATCTGCTACCAGTACTACTGCCAATACTAGTAGTATTCATCCTATCACAACCACCCCCTTCCCAACAAATACTACTGATGCTAGCATCAATACTAGTGTTCTTATTACCGCTACTCTTTCCCCAATAAGTATCGATACCACTACCATTAATAATAGTGTTTTAATTACACCCACTGCTTCTCCTATGAATGCGGGTGCTAATACTACTAACAACAGTTTTCCTATTACGACTCCTTTTTCTGTAAGTACTTATGATACAAACACTGCTATTGCTATGGTAACGACTTCTTTTACAAGTACTGATGTTGCTAGCACTGGCAACCACACTCCTATTACCAGTTCTCCTTCCCTTACGATATCCGGTGGGAATAGCAATAGCATTACTATTCCTACAACGTCTACTCCTTCTTCGACAGATATTTATTCTCCTAGCACTAGTGTAATAGCTAATACCACCACCAACACTGTAAACGGTACAGGGCATGCAGTAAATATTACTGATGCAGATAACTCTAACAGTGTTCCATATAACACTACCCATGTTTCTATTCCAAATGCTACAATGGCCTCAGACACATTAATGACTGTTCTTCTAGACACAGCAGCTCACAATCAGGTAACAGCCAACTCTGCAGTTAGTTATTTACCTATTGTTGCAACTAATGCTACCACAGATAGTACAAATATTACCATATATGCTTTAAACACTACCATTCTTGATAGAACAACAATGGATGCTTCTACTCCTGTATCTACCTACATTGCAAACACCGTAAATGCTACTCTAGTTCCATGATTACTACTCGAAGCAGGACAGTTACTATGGACATCTCTTTAAAAAAACTATTACAGGGGCACCTGGGTGGTTCAGCTGGCTAAGAGTCTGACTCTTGATTTCAGCTTAGGTCATGATCTCACATTTCATGAGATCAAGCCCTGCACTGGGCTCTGCGCTGACAGTGTGGAGCCTGCTTAGGATTCTCTCTCTCTCCCCCTTTCTCTCTGCCACTCCCCAACTCTTACATGTGCACACACACACACACATACCCTCTCCAAATAAATACATAAACTTGAAAAAAACAAGTATTACAGATATAAAAAATGAATGAACAGATACATGATCTTATGCTACTTAAGTTTTCACAAATGTTAACATTAGCTTTTACATATATGGCTATTCTGAGCACTGTAAACTTTGCAGATATGTCTAAAGATGTATCCATGACTACTTTTATAAGTGTAATTAAAGAAGGCATGGATACTTCTTTTGCAGCCAGAATATATACTCCTATTTTGAAAATTATAACTCCTGTAGTCCCAGCAATTAAACTGTAGATATGTTATACATCTTTGCTAGAGACTTCATAGATAATTTTGGTAGCTCAGATAATACCATATTAGGCTTTGTAAATACTATTGTTTTAGGTATAGTTATTGAAGTAACCTAACTTATTCTTGGGTTACAAGACATGATACCATAACTGACAGCACTGGTGATATGGGGCACTCACATGGCCAATAAAGCAACAGTTATTAATATCATAGTAGATTATTTAATTAGCAATGTTAAAAAATAATGCTTTATTTTCTTAGGGACTTTCCCACATACCATGGCTACCAATATAGCAATTCACTATTACACATCTTGAAAGTATTATTGCTTCTAAAGCAATCCTACATCCTAGCTATAACTATAGATATGGAAAGTGCTATCATTATAGATCTTGTACATACTTTGACTCCAGGAACTAAAATAATTACATTAAAAATATGATTACTTTTGGAGCGCCTGGGTGGCTCAGTCGGTTAAGTGTCCGACTTCAGCCCAGGTCATGATCTCGCGGTCCGTGAGTTCAAGCCCCGCATCGGGCTCTGGGCTGATGGCTCAGAGCCTGGAGCCTGCTTCCGATTCTGTCTCCCTCTCTCTCTGCCCCTCCCCCGTTCATGCTCTGTCTCTCTCTGTCTCAAAAATAAATAAACGTTAAAAAAAATTTAAAAAAAATGATTACTTTTACTACTATAGGAAATAAAACTGTGATTATAGATGTTAAAAACATAACTTCCTAAACTTTGCAACCACTACTTCCATAAGTGCTACTGATAGTCCTACTACAAATTTGAGAAGTACTTTTATGTGCAGATATTAAAAGTACTTCCAGGTAATTACAATTCATCTTAGGAGATCATTTTAGGCCCTTGATGTTACCCTGAATGGCTGGATTCACTTACAAGTCTCTAACTCTTCTGTAGACCAGAAATCACGCAGATGGAGATGGATACTTAAAGATATGGCATAGGAGAGATAGTCTCTGCCCTGGGGTCAGAGTTCTTGTTTACTTTTTCTCTTACCTACCAGCTTTTCCATTATATTCCACCATGAAGACTCTCCTTCTGTGTTAGGACTTTCAGCATGTTCTTGGTCTTTCATATCCAAATTTACCATTTTTCCCTTGGTCTGTTACTTTCTTAGATTAGCCAGACCCCATAAAGAGGCTCATAGTCATAACTGAATATGGCCAGTTGAATGCTATTGAAGGCTTAACCCTAGACAGTATTCTCAAAATGTAGTTTGGGTGCCCATGGGAGGCCACAGAACTCTTTCTGGGGTTCACAAGGCCAAATCTATCTTCATAATACTACGCCATTAATTTCCTTTTTCACTCTCATTCTCTGTTAATATACAGTGGCATTTTCCAGAGACTTTATGCTGTGTGCTATCACAGTAGATGAATATAGAAACAGACACAAGAATCTAGCTGTCTCGATTAAAATAGACATTAAACAGATTTACAAAATACAAAATATCATTCTTTTCACTGTTTTATGCTTTGAAATATAGCTGTTTTTCATAAAAATGCATTATTTATGTTAACATGTAATTGATACATTGTATTCTTGATGAATGAAAAAATAAATATTTCACAAAGTATTTTACAAATGACTCAATTTTAATTTCAAATGCAGTACATGTTAGCAAATATAAGCCACCTAAACCAAGCATAAGGTCTTCATTAAATTTGAACCTAAAGGGGTTGTGAGACCAAAAAGTTTGAGGATCACTTCCATAGGGCCACAATGGCCTGGATCCACTCTCGGGTCCAGGTCAAATACATTGAACTTCCCCAGCACTCAAAAACTCCAGCATCTGCGACTTGAGGTTCTAACCACACATGAATGTCTACCCCCTACTGCACACCTATCTGTGTAGCCTTCTGATCTAGCACCACACCTGTACTGTTGTCTGGCTGGCCTGACTGAGTTCCACATGAGGGGCACAGATTCCTCAGTTAGTTGCATTTGCCTTTTGAAGTCTTCCCACAAGCTGTGGCCTTCTGAATACAGTTGATAGACCTTCTACCAGGGTATGTATGCCTCTTAACTTGACCTTTCAACTCCAAACAAAACAAAACTCATAATTCCAAACTGTACTAATGGCTTTGGTCATAGACTCCCTCACTTGTTTCTTTACCAGGGGAGCTTCAGTGCACTTATCTGGTGGGCAGCACAAACCCTGATATGGGACAAAGTGCTCTGTGTCCTAAGACACATGGGAGTCCTGCTGCCAACCCACCACACTGAAGCAGATTAGTTGGCCAAAGGCTTCACCTAAAACACTTGGGATTTGGAAAACCAAGGATAAATTTGTTGAAACAACCATTGTTCTTTAGTTACTAAAATTCATTCCCTTTGTATAGAAATCAACCATAAGTGAAAATTTGGGATCTTGTAAAGGTAAGTACTCCTGAAAAAAAGAACAACAACAACAACAACAACAACAACAACAACAAACAGAACAGGAAAAAGGAAACCTGGACTTCAGAAGTTTGAAGGAACTTGAGAACTGAAACTTGAGAGTCTAGGCACAAGATATGATCCTGGAACCAAGTTGAGAACACCTGGAAAGAGAAGAGATAAAAGCAAGTGTCAGCTTGCTCCTTCTGGGTCTTGAGCTTAGCTGGACCCTGTGCTTCTGTCAGACCCTAACATGGATGATATACCCCATTGGGCCAGCTCTAAGAACACCACCTGCTACGAGGTTGCTGCAGCGACTATGGCTATAGGTAGACATGTCTTCCCTTGCCTCAGTTTCCTCATCTATAAGATGGAGGAAACATAAGAACTGCAATGTACATGGAAATGCATTTTCAGTCTGTAGAATGCCATACAAATTTTATTGTTAATCCACTGAGTGTCCTTATGTCTATTTACACTTTTCTGTTCTTCCTCCCCTATGTATCTTCCTGATACATAGCAGTTTTTCCTTTGAGCTGGTACTTTGTAATAAGGCTATTCTGAGTCTCTTTTTTCAAATGTTTTCAAATGCTTCACTGCTAAATTAAATAATGCCCATCTTTTCCTCACTTTATAAAATAAATAGATACAACTATCCCAGTTTTATGTTATTTTTCTGTATTTTTCTTAAACTTTTTATACTTGCTGCTATTCATATGTTTCCCTCTAGAAAGAACAAAATATATGAACAAAAACCAGACAAGAAAACTTTTGAAATCGCCAGTAGAGTTCATGTGCAGTGTGTATGTGTATCTTGTGTGTGTGTGTGTGCGTGTGCATGTATTTTCATGCACGTTATCTTACATAGCAAACATCATATTTTCTGCTGGTAAAATTTTCTCTGGTTTGTATAATGAACTTTAACATATCAGTGTTTCTTCATGCTCTTCAAAGAGCACTGTTATTTGATGGTGATTCACTGAATAAATGTGAGCACTATTGCTTGGAGAGGCTTTGGTTTATCTCCTATTCTGGCAGTGAGATATTGAGTTGCACGATGTTTTCCCCAAAATGACTTATGTTTAGTCTCTGCACTGAGGTGTGGACAGGGTGATCGTTGTCTCTCAACTTATCTGCATGTGTTTATACTTCTATTCACTTAGGTTTTGTCTAAATAGGATATAAATGTTGAGCTGTTCATTGAAATAAAGCATACACATTTTTACAGTCACACCACAGTGAATGGGATGTGAGGCGAGATGGGGTTGGCACCATGCTGGGAGGAGAAAAAACAATTCTCCATAGCTGGAGGCACTTTGATGGCACCTGGTGATGGAAAAACCTCAGAGAAGGTGATCTCAAACCGGACAGACACTGATTCATTTGGGCACAAGATGTTTAGAGATCTTTGGGAAACTGCTTTTACCCACAGCTGGAAGTGTTATCTATGTTAATTTCAAGAATAATACAAAATATTCTAATTTCAAATTAGATAAGATTATTTTTTGCATTTTATAAAGCATCTGTATTCTTATTTTTTAAATTTATTTTTAATTTGCATCCAAGTTAGTTAGCGTATAGTGAAATAATCATTATTAGGAGTAGATTCCAGTGATTCATCCCCTGTGTATAACACCCAGTGCTCATCCAAACAAGTGTCCTCCTTAATGCTCCTTGCCCATTTAGCCCATCCCTCCACCCACAGTGTCTCCAGCAACCCTCAGTTTGTTCTCTGTATTTGAGAGTCTCTTATGTTTTGTCCCCCTCCCTGTTTTTATATCATTTTTGTTTCCCTTCCCCTATGTTCATCTTCTTTGTATTTTAAATTCCACATATAAGTGAATTCATATGATATTTGTCTTTCTCTGACTGACTAATTTCACTTAGCACAATACCCTCTAGTTCCATCCACGTTGCTGCAAATGGCAAGATTTCATTCTTTTTGATTGCCGAGCAATACTCCATTGTATATATACACCACATCTTCTTTATCCATTCATCCATCGGTGGACATCTGGGCTCTTTCCATACTTTGGCTATTGCAATTTAGACAAGATTATATTTTTCTTTCTGGGTAAATTAAAATTTATAATTATAACATATCCTATGATCTTTATGAAGATATATATTTCTAATTCCAGCTTGAGGAAAATTTAGTCTTTTATTGGATTATTTAAATAGATGGTTAGTCAGATACAGAGTTGATAATATAGATGACAGGCTATGTTACGGATGTAACACAAGCTTATTTCCCAATATATGCCCAAATGAAAGCACACCTGAGTTGGAACAGACTTTAGGGATTATGTAGCTTAAAACTGTTACATCCTAAAATTTCCTCTAAACCGTATCTTTCCAGTCTTCATCAACATCTAACTAAATACTTTCTTGAAGGGTTGCCCATTCAATTATTGGGCAGTATTAATTTTTAAAACATTTTTCCTGGTACAAATATGAATTTTGGCTCCTCAGAGATGATTTCATGAGCTTTAATTTCACATCCTAAACCATGTCTACGATAACCTTCCATTTTTTTTGATGGTGGCTACTATTTTCCTATTAATCACCTAGATCAGAGCTCCTTATTTCTCAAACATCACCCTCATGACCTGTAGTTTTATGAAAAGTCCTGCTTATTTTTATTTAAATGCCACCCTTTTCTGGCTATTTAAATAATTGTCTATAAAATTCTAGTGATTTGCAGCTCCAAGAAACATGTGTTATTACTCACTTATTATTTGTTGTGTTATGCACAATAGCTGTAATTAATCCAGACAAATACTATAGCTTGCAGGCTGGAAGTTCTCTGCTCAGAGTAGCCAAAAACTCTTGTTTAGAAAAAACTTGACACTTTTCTAAATTGATTTTTTTTCTAGGTTACTCTCTATGTGCTGTTTGTTTGTTTGTTTGTTCATTTGTAACATTTCCTTGATATTTCATGCTGTCTCTCTATAGTTCTTGGGCTGGTTTCTTGTTTTAAATTGACTCCCTAATTTTGAAATGAGTTTGGAGAAAAGCTGCAAGAACAATATGAATAACTCCAGTGTAATCTTCACCCAGATTTCCCAAACATTATCCTTAGATTATGAATTATTTACCATATCTACTTTCTCTCTGTCTTCCTTTCCCTCTTTCTCACACACATGTATAGAATTTGAGAGTTTGTAAACAAGATGTCTCATCGGAACAAAATGCTTTAGTGCGTATTTCCTAAAACACAGGAACATATCCTTACATAACCACAATACAACCAGCCAAATCATGAAATTAACGTTCATGTAATACTAACACCTAACGCACAGACACCAGTAAAATTTCACCAATCATCCCAATAATGCTCTTTATGAACAACACAAAACAACAACGATGACAACAGCAACAGCAAAGAATTTGGCCCAAGAGAGCACATTGCATGTTGCATTGGCCTGTTTCATTGGATTTTTGTTTGCTGCTTAGTTGTCTCCATGCTGAAACTATTCCTTAGTCCCTCTTTTTCATTCATGATTTTGGCATTTTAAAGATGACACACCAGCTCTTTGGAGAATATCCCTCATTTTAGGTTTGTCTAATATTTCATGTGATTGCAATGGCGTTGTACATTTGAGGCAGAAATAACACAGAAGTGATGCTGTGTCCCTCTTGCTGCACACATCAGGAAGTATGGGATGCCTATTTGTCCATTACTGGCAACGTTACTTTGGCTGAGGTGGTGCCTGCCAGGTTTCTCCACAGTAGTTGCTTTTTTTTCTCATAGTAAATAATAAATATATTGTAAGGAGATACTTTGAGGCTATATGGCTATCTGCTTCCTCTTTTATATGTTTGGCCACCTGTTGATGAGTCTGGCCTGAATCAATTACTACTATGAGTTTGTCAAGTGGTGATGTTCCTTTTTTTAATGTTTATTTATTTTGAGATAATAAAATAAATTACAAAGTAAATAAATGTTTATTTTGAGAGAGAGAGTGGGAGTGGGGGAGGGGCAGAGAGAGAAAGAGAGAGAGAATCCCAAGCAGGCTCTGCGCTGTCAGCTCAGAGCCCAATGTGGGGCTCAATCCCACAAAGTGTGAGATTGTGACCCGAGCCAAAATCAAGAGTCGGACTCTAAACCGACTGAGCCACCCAGGCACCCCTCAAATGGTGATATTCTTTAACGTTCCTTCTACATTTGTTACTTGGCATTATAAAGGCTCTTCTTTCTTTACTATTTATTTTTTGAGTAACTCTTGGTAAATTGTCACTTCCCAGAGCCCCGCTAAATGTGCCCCTATTCTGAGATCCCCACATAGTCTAACAATCCAGCAATGAAAACTCTAACTCCTAGAAATCAGGGGGCTTCCAGTGACCTTCTTTACGGGGCCACTCTGATCGGTGAGTGCCTGTGCAATGGCTTAAGTGTATAAAGCCGGAACGTGATTCCTGCCTGTCCAAGAAATGGACAAATCAAGGGCAGTTTAACTAGTTCAGGGGTCCTCGGTCTTGGATCCATATTGGAAACACCTGGAGAGTTCCATAATTCACTAATGCCTGGACTCCATGCCCATCACCCAGTTAATTCTAATATGGAGTCAAGACTGGGAGCCACTGTGTTAGTGGAGTAGTGAGGTGGGGGAGCTTTCCTGTTCAGTCTCAGCTGACTCAGAAGTAGCAGGAATTTGGACACTAATGAGAATTCTAGCCAACAGGAAAAAGAAACTCAGTGATCCGTTTCCCAAAGGAGAGAGAGAGACAGAGAAGGACAAAGAGAAGAAGGGAGGAGAAAGAGGAAGAAGGAGAAAGAGGGAAAAGGAGAGAAGAGAAGGGAAGAAGGAAGGAGCAAAGAATGTGATAAAATATAGGCAATGGATAATGCTAGGTAAAAGATATAGGAGAATTCTTTCAACTTTTCTATTAATTAGAAATTGTATCAAAATATTCAACAAGAAAGACGAGAGCCACTGTAAACATTAACCTATGGTTCCTCCTCTCCTCACAAAACCACAGAAAAAAATAATGAGGGAATAAATTCTTATTTACCTTCCACATTTAATATGGGGTTTTGAGTAGAGGAGGTGAGGTGGAAAAGGAGGTCTGACCTGACCTTAGAGACCCCTCAGGGATGAGGGATGACAGGCCCAAGTGACGCAATGTTGAGAAAGTTGGGGTCTTTCCCTTTCCACCTCAGTGCAGAGCATCTTCCTCCTACAGTGTGTCATTAGACCATCAACAAACTGCAGTCACAAAGCACATGGATTGGAAAAAAGCCTTGAGATATCTAATCAAGTCCCCCACCCTAAGTATGAAGGTTTTAAAACATTTCTCCATACTACATGGCAATGAGAAAGAACGAAATATGGCCCTTTGTAGCAACGTGGATGGAACTGGAGAGTGTGATGCTAAGTGAAATAAGCCATACAGAGAAAGACAGATACCATATGTTTTCACTCTTATGTGGATCCTGAGAGACTTAACAGAAACCCATGGAGGAGGGGAAGGAAGAAAAAAAAAAAAAAAAAAGAGGTTAGAGTGGGAGAGAGCCAAAGCATAGGAGACTCTTAAAAACTGAGAACAAACTGATGGTTGATGGGGGGTGGGAGGGAGGGGGGGGTGGGTGATGGGTATTGAGGAGGGCACCTTTTGGGATGAGCAGTGGGGGTTGTATGGAAACAATTTGACAATAAATTTCATATATTGGAAAAAAAACAAAAAACAAAAAACAAAAAAACAAAAAAAAAACATTTCTCCAGAAATATTGGTCCGAGTGCTCTAATATATAATGGAATATATACATATATATAATATATATAATATGTATAATGGGATGCATCCCTTTTAACTATAGATATAACTATAGTTATAATTACAACTATAGTTATAATATAGTTATAACTATAACTATAGATATAATCTATAACTATAGATTTAACTATAATATATATAATATATATAATGGAATGAATCCCTTTTAACTATAGAAACATCATTCTCTGTAGATTGATATAGATATAGTTCCTGTCTCCAGGCATCGGGGGAGGAATGCTCAGTGGCACTGGGGAAAGGTCAGAGGTGGATAGTTGAGCCCACAGGGAAAATGGCCATTGAGATGCTTGTAGAAACTCAAGAACAGCTCCAAAAGGGCAGAGAGGGTGCCTTTCCCATTTTCCATTCATTTCAGTAGCTCCTGTTCTAACCTGATGTCAAGCACACAGATGGTGCTCAGGGAATATGTGCATGATCACAAAATGCTGAAGTCAGGAGATGGGGAGAAAAGTAAAACAAAAGAAGGAAGGCTAAATAGGAACAAGAAATTCAAAGAAGCACAAAAGAAAGCAGAGATGCCTGGAAACTGCACTGGGCCACGAGCTGGGCAAAGGGAGCCAGTGGGAGATTCTGGCTCAGAACGTTGGGGTAGTTGCCCAGCTGGCTTGAACCTGTCAAAGTAGACCTGAGGGTTGGCTTCTGAAACCCAGCCAGAAGCGGTGCTTGGTTTTTGTTTTAACCTAGAAGATTGGGGTTGAAAGAATTTGCTTGGGAGTCTTGGAGTAATACAGATTGGAATAGAAATGTCAGATTTGACAAAACAAGGAGAAAAGTGGCCTAGTTGTTCTGTGTTTTTATCTATACCTCATCTTTATCTGTGTGTTCCCTCATGCTGTGGCAAGTCATTCGTGTACTTCACACAGCTACCAAATGGCATCAACCATGTTTTAGAATCAAAAGGAAATCCTTCATTTCCCTTGGATGGTGGGACCACAGAGATACTCAACAGTGAACTCACACAGCCCTCTGCTTCTGGTGAGCCTAGTTTTTTCCATAATCATAAACTTTGACAATTCTTTTTGATTTAAGGACACCAACTCCCTCTGCTTACACATCATGAGGCCCAGAAGTGACCCCAAGCATTGAAAATGTCCAGTACTGAGATTGCAGGAACAGAATGTGAACACTGAATATTCTGCATAATCTTAGGATGGAGCCTCCAGAATTCTCCAGAAGAAGTGACAGTAAAGGTAACGGGCTCGTTATCGCACATACACCTCACCAATCCCAGAGGTTGCTGTGCCAGGAAGCAGGGCTATGATGTGAGATCAAGACTTGGCTCCTCGAGCAGTAGTAAACAATTTACTCAGGCCAGATCCCTGGTTTCTCAGAGATTAAGATCCCTCTAAACACACTGGGATAGCCAGAGTAGGGGTCCCTTCCAGAGCACATGAACAAAGAACAAGGCAATTCCTATTGTAGCATGGTGACTTTAAATCTCAAAGGACACGGTTCTACAGAGATTATTCTTAAGCTTAGAAGACAGAAATGTCCCCAGAAGCTCAGAGCAGCCACCACCAATAAACCTTTCCTGTCAACTGTGGTTCCAAATTGCAGTCTGATTCCACAAACCATTTGTGCCTACTCCCTTCTGTGTCCATGTGAACCTTTTTGACATGCCCTGGGCTCCAGAGCTAAGGACTACTCCTCTCCTCCTTGGCCTTGACCTCTTTTCAGAGCCCAATTCAGCCTTCCTGGTTAGTTAGGCTCTTGACACCTAGCAATCTGAGTGTTGAGAATGTGACACTTGGTGGAATAAAGATCAACTGATAATAGAGGCACAGGTGAGGAGAGCAAGGACTGCATTAGATGTTGCATTTGGGACAACCAGGTCCTTAAATGTCCTCCAGGTGCTTTATACTGAGCCATTCAAGAGACCTCCCAGCTGCCTCTCCTGGACCAAAGTCTCAAAGGAAGGAGATGGCAACAGGAAGCAAGTTCAGTTCTATTTAATCTGATGTCTTGAGTTTTGTCCCTTATAAACAGAGCCTCTCCCTTTCCCACCAATCATACATGTGGCTTCCTGCCTCTGACTCATAGGGAAGGTGAGGCGAAAAATGCCATAAGAAAAGAGAAACAGGAGCCCCCTTTAGGGTCAGCATGGGTAGAGGAGGGTTTACAGGGCTCTCCCTCTGCATTCAAGCTCCCACCTCCCCAAATGGTATCCCCTTGGGTAAGCTGGAGCATCAAACTTCTCAGAGAGTGGTGCACACCCAGCCTTGAATCCTTACTTTGTCAGAAAACATATGGTCCCAAATATGGACCTTTTTGGTCCCCAAAAGGATGAATTGTATCCCTAGGCATGGAAGAGTCTTTACGGAATAAGTGCAATCCCCAGGCCCACGATGTCCTCAGGCCCGGGTCATGGGAAGGGGCAACAGATGGGGGGCTTTGGAGAGCCCAAGCAGAGTAGAATTTCTGTATTTGGTAATAAGGGGAGGGCTGAGCAGAGAGGAACCTGAGTATTTGACATAAGGAGATAGTATCAGACTCCAACCTGCAGGGTGGCAAGAAGCCAAGAAAGAGCACCCTGCCCAAACAAGAGGGCAGCCAGAGGGAGGCACCTCAGGGTAGCAGTGCTGGAGCCCAAGAGGGCAATTGGTGCAACCCTGAAGCCTGCAGGGGTTTTGTCCTGGGGCTCCACTTTGCCTCCGGAGGACTCCAAGCAGGGTCCCCGAGGAGCACGGATAATTTCTGGAATCCAGCCTGTTGTGTTTTCCACTACCTCCTGTAGGAGAAGGAAAATGGGGGGAAATGGGTAAGGGCAGAAGCTTCTCCCACCCTCATTTCCTTTCTTCTGCACTTACTTAGTGATTCCCAGTCCTTGCAGCCTCACAAACCAACTGGGATATTCCAACAACCCCACAATCCAGAACAGCACCAGCCCATCTCTCTGCTCCCCAGCCCTTGCTTCCCTGACCCAGTGTTCTTACCACTGCCATTCACCTACCTCCTTCTTTCTTTTCCTGGCTTTTTCCAACACCGTTCCACCCCCCTCCATCCCTAACCCTGAGAGGGTGGTGTCTCTTGGAACACTCACATCAATGGTCTTTATTATCACTGTCTGCTGGGCCTCCTTGCAGGCTTTCTCAGCCTTCTTAATGTTCTCTGGGGTCCATTCAACATTGTTCATGGCCATCATGCCCTCCATGGAACTGCCATGGGCAAGGGGAACACACAATAAGATAGGGTCAACTTAAAGCTTTGACAAAATAGCCTCACTTTTGTTAGCATAATTTCTAGGTCAGCATAAACCAAAAAGAATGCCTCACGATTTAATATGACCACGATGAATTTGGCAGAAGGAGAAATATCAAAACTCAGAGATGAGCATTTTTTAAGTGAAAAAGAGAAACTCTTGACTCTTTAAAAAGTGGTTCTTAATCTGAGGGCCATGAAGTTCAAGAAAGTCGATGGAGTGACTTCAGGGAACCTATAAATGCCCTGAAATAGTATGTGAAATGTGTGTGTCTGCACAGATGTGCATTTTCCTTGGAAAGGATGATCAGAACTTTCATTAGAATCTCAGAGACAACCCTTACCCCTAAATAATTAGGGGTCACTACTTGAAAGTAAACAGTCTTTGACTGTCAGGTAGTGCATGAGAAAAAGGCAAAGAATTTGTACATAAGTGATCTAACTTTTAGAGGTCAGTTCTTATCTGCTTTTCTGAATGACCTCACTAATATGGAAAAATCTTCTATCTTACATCAGAG
This sequence comes from Panthera onca, assembly GCF_046562875.1. Taxonomy (NCBI): domain Eukaryota; kingdom Metazoa; phylum Chordata; class Mammalia; order Carnivora; family Felidae; genus Panthera; species Panthera onca. The sequence continues at coordinate 156,202,765 of NC_138340.1, forward strand.
CTTCAAGAGTCAGACGCTGACAGAAGCAGGCATTAAGAAGGCAGGGGCTAACCAGGGAGCCTGCTGAGGAATCCTAACTCACTAGTGTAGGGGGTAGTAGGTGGTCTTCCTTTTCCTCCTTCCTCGTCCTCCCCAAGACCCCTCCCACACACAATTGAAGGTCTTATCTTCCAGGATGACTCACTCTGATACCTCCTCCCCCAGCTCATGGGCCACGTGGATGATGTCAGGGTACCCCATGCAGCTGGAGATGTTGTTTCGGGGATAGTAGAAGAGGAAGATGAGGCACATCTCATTAATGGTGCTGGGACCCCCCTGGAGAAGAAAAGAGAGCCAGAAATGGAACAGAAAGATACAAAGGCAAGCAGAGAGAAGGGAACAAGGCAGGCAGAAAATAGGTTATGTGTCATTCTACCAATGATTCTGTTTTCCTTTTCCCTTAGCCTGCAACAAGCTCACTGAGTGTTAATTACTACTTCTTAGCTACCCTTTCCTTTTCTGATTGGTGGGCATTCATTGATGTTATTTTCAAAGAAGTATTCCATATATCTGCCCTATCCACTACATTTCCACAGCCACTGCTCTGGTTTGAGAAGATGGTTGAGAAGATGAGAGAAGATACTGAGTTTCCAAAAAAAAGCCACTCCCTTCTGAGCTCTCCATCTCTATGTGTCTAAAGCAAGACCCATTCAAATATATCACATGTGCAGTTCACTGTAGTAGGACCTTATGGTTTTTCCCTGTGAATCCCCTAGTGCATTTTCCCCATCTGTCTCTTACAGTATATATTACTTTCTACTTTGCATCATAGTATATATGGCTATAGTTTCTTCCTCAATAGCACACAACCCCTTAGGAATCCTATAAACACTGAAACTACTTTTGATATACAAATGGCTGGGTTTCCTTGTGACCATAAGAACAATAGCTAACTCATAGGGTGCCTGGGTGGCTCAGTTGGTTAGGCAGCTGATCTTGATTTTGGCTCTGGTCATGGTCTCACGGTTCACGGGTTCAAGACCCCTGTTGGGCTCTGTGGCTGACAGCTCAGGGCCTGCTTGGGATTCTCTGTCTCCTTCTCTCTCTCGGTGCCCCCCCCCCCGCCTCCTCTCTTTCTCTCTCTCTCTTTCTCTCAATAAATAAATTTTTAAAAACCTTAAGAAAAAAAGAATAATAGCTAAGTCTAATTGAACATCTACTATAAGTCAGGCAATGATCTAGATGTTTTTTTTTTTTAATTTTTATTTATTTTGAGGCAGAGAGAGGCAGAGTATGAGTGGGGAGGAGCAGAGAGAGAGGGAGCCTCAGAATCCAAAGCAGGATCCAGGCTCTGAGCTGTCAGCACAAAGCCCGACATGGGGCTCGAACCCATGAACTGTGAGATCATGACCAAGCCGAAGTCGGACACTTAACCGACTGAGCCACCCAGGTGCCCCATTGTTTTACATATGCTAATCAACTCTCACAACAATATTATGAGATAGTATTGTTAGTTCTTATATGAATTAAGAAACTGAGGCACAAAGAGATTGAATAACTTGCCTAAGGTTAGAAAACTACTAATAGTTGTGTTGGCATTCAAACCCAGGCAAAGAGACCAAGCTCTTGGTCGCTATAACATGCTGTATGTCCATTGTCTTAGTGGGTCATTGACACCAGATAATAGGGAATCCTTGTACCCATCTTAAAATCACTGTGATGTGAGAGCATGAAAAGCCCCATGTAAATAATATCATTGGAGGAAGAAAGGGGCTTCAGCTGGAACAATCAGTCACTTAACAGACAAGGCCAGGGTTGGGGTCTATTCTGAGGCTACTGTCCTTGACCATGGTGGGGAGGGAGGTACTCACAAAAGTCAAGGAGTCCCGGTCCAGCGTCTGGTAATGACACTCCACCAGCAACTCATCTCCCTATTCGGAGTGAAACGTGAAGGACCCCTTCAGACCCATTCTGTGTCTTTCAAAACACAGAAGGACTGCTACTGCCTGAGAACCCCCTTGGCTGACAGGGATGAGCTCTGATCCTGCCTCCCCAGCCTGTCTCCAGTCACACCTCCCTGCAGGCTCCCACCTGTTTAATCTCCATTCGATAAGGTAAATCTCGAGTCTCCTGCAGATTGAAGTCGTAGAGATCATCTTTGCAGATTATTCGGAGTTGTGTTCCATTTCTAGAGGGAACAGAGCAGTGTAATGTGCTCATACTGTGGGCAAAGATTTACCGTAAAACAAAAAAGCTCCTCCTTCCACAGCTTTATTCCGGTCACCTCTATTCTATGGGTAGTTCTAGCTCCTCCTTACTCCCAACCAAGCATAACCTTAGGCTGCAGAATAAGTAACTATTCTCACATTTGTTCCCACATGCAGATGGGAAAGCTTCAAGTCCATGTCTTCCCTTACCTGTATTGCACAGCCTGCAGAGCACGGCCAGCCAGGTGGGTGTGGAGCAGGTAGCCATATACCTGTATGTCAGGCACTGGGACCCCATTCATCTGTGGCAGGGAGGAGAAGACACATCTGATTTGTTAAGAACTCTCATCTTGCCCTGTTCCTTGATTTTTCCCCGTTAATATTTGACATCTTCCTCCTATGACTGACACGAGCCCCTTTAGTTCTTACTGGGCCCTCCTGGACCCTCTTCCTGCCCCACCCCCTGGCCCCAAAGCCCTGACTCCTTCCTTCCCTTGCATGATCCAGATTATAGGTTTTCCTGAACATAGGTAGCTATTCTCCGGGTCCAGGGCTCAGGCTGTGTGTGCTTATGGACCAGCCCAGATCTGTGACGGGAAACAAGGAACCTTGGGGAGGATGTGCCTCCCAGCTTCACCTCCTCAAACTTCTCCGTCTTACACAGCCCATAGGACAGGAAGGACTCCGCGCCTGGGGGTATGAAGTGGATGGGGAAAGTGAAGAAACCCAGCTGGAGGACTCCCATGTCGTATTTGCGCAGCTTTGCCGTGTAGTATAATCGGATGCCTGAGGAGTCGTATACACCTGGTGCAGAATGGAAGAATCACAGAAGGTAAGAGAGCTGGTCACCATGTGGGAGCAAGAGGCCCAGGAAAGACAGGGCAGGGCTGTGGCCAAAAGGAGCCAGTGTGCATCCCGCAGCACCTTCCCAACACCTCAAGGAATCAGCCAGGCACACCAGTTCTTCTTCTATAAATGCTCCAGATGCTCACCTGGAACGTTGTGAAAATTGCTGTAATGAATCTCCAATCGGATCCACTGGGGGTCTAAGGGAGTCCCAATAGAGACACCCACATCATCTGGAAACTGGTAACTCTGTTGGATGGAGGAAGATTTGGCAGCGGGAAGGGCTTGGTGCTAGGTGCAGGGACCAGCACCTGCCCATGTTTTATGGCCCTCATCCCAGACCTCCCCCATCTCCTGGCCTTCCATCAGTCCAGCAATCCCAGTAGCCTGACAACATGCACACACTTAGCCACCTATTTCCCTCATCACAAGACTCACTGTGCCCCCGACAGCCCAGCCCACGATGACCTGCGAGCAGAGGGAGAAGGCAGGGTCAGCCCCGTAGCAGTCACTGATGCCCGTGGGGAGAACACTGGCATTGCCACAGGCATAAACCAGGATGTGATGCACCATCGTCTCGTTGTGCTTGAGCAGCTTGGGCTCAAACTGGGTGAGGGAAGGAAGGCAGATCAGAGTCAAGATCTTCTATGTCAAGTCCTATTTCTCCCATCCCTTTGCCCCAAAGAAAACTATACCCATTTCCCACTTCTCTTTCTCTTTCTTTTCTATTTGCTCTCTGTTTTTTTGTCCCCAACCCATCACTTACCCTGACTCTGTCTGATTTCTCTCTCAGCCTCCACCCTTTTAAAGTCCTTCCCTGAGTGCACAACATGCCAAGTCTAGCAGAGAATATCCTCATGACTTCTGACTTTCCCTTAGTAATCTTACTAGTCTATAATATCTGAGCACATGCCTCATTGGATTCACCTCTTAAAGAAAAAAAATTGGCTCCCACACATTTGCTAGTTATTGTAAGATCAAAACTTGAAATCACTCAACTATGAAATCAGGTGGCCAAGTTGAAGTTCCCTCTAGCCAGACTTCATGGACCTGACAGCCCTTGGCCATGACCCCCAGCCTGAACTTCCTCCTGGGCTATGAGCACAATTCTAGGCCCAATGTGGGGCTTGTATTTTGCCCTTCGGAAACACTAATTTGTTACCTTCATCAAAATCTCTGCTGCATTGTGGGACTCAAATAGAACAGTGTTGGGCTCAAGAAATCATGAAACTACCACCTCCACCAAATCTGGCCTGGCCTCGCTGTGCTCCCAGCTACTTCTCTCCAGCTTCCTCTCAGCCGTTTTCTGAACATCATCCTTCCAGAGCTGGCTGCGCTCACAGCGCTGCTCAACTGCCTTAGCAACATCTGGTTCGCCCTACCTTGAAGATGTGATGCTTCTTGCTGACGATGGGGAGAGGGAGGAAGGTGCAGGCATATGTGGTGTCATCCTCTGGAATGAGGAACTGGAGAAGGACACACAGAGGCTGAGCTGGTTGGGAAATGAGGCTCTCAGAGAAGCCGGGGAAGGGACAGGCTAGCTTGGCAGTCCTCAGCGGACTGAGGAAGTCATAGCAATCTCAATTCAAGGAATGTACTGAGTATTGGGTGCAAGAGGAGGGTCATGATTGAGTGGGAAGGGGGCTGGGAGATGGCTGGGTGGGGTGGAGGGCTCTTACATCAGTGAGTTCCAAGTCATGGATGATGGTGTCCTCAGGGATGTCAAGGTCATCAGGGTGGACTATTTGTAGCAGGAAAATGGACTTGACAAAAGTACGGTCCCGATCCAGCTTCAGAGTGTCATCCAGGCCATAGGCAGCCAGAACCCTTATGGTGTCACTCTGGGGGTGTGATTGGCATTGAGGTGCTTCTGCCCGTGAGTAGCACTTTGCACATACCCACACCCAAGGACTGACACAAGCCACTTGCTCACATCTACACAGTGGAATGGAAGGAGCTTCAGACTGGGGGATCGAAACCATCGGGTTCTAGTTCTACCTCAGAGGCCAACTTGCTGGAAATAAAAGCAAGTCACATTCCCTCTCAATGCTTATATCCACATCTGAGAAGTGACACACTAAAGTTCCGTAAAATCAAGCAAGGTTCTTGGATAGGGGAAGCCAGGGGAGGGTGGGGTGGATGCTGAATCAATGGGAAATCAATCCCCTTGTAGAGGGCTTGTGGATTTGGGGAGGGACATGACTGGGGAGGTGCCTGGAAAGGCGCAGAGGGACAGAACCCCTGGGAACTGTGCCTGCCACCTGAGATACAGGCACATTCCGGATGGGGAGTGACTCCGCCTACCCAGAAGGAAAAGCTGCTTGTAATCGAATGCTTCCCTCCCCTTCCTATTTTACCGTAATGTCTTGGTCATGGGCATCACAGGAGCGGAAGGGCCTGGAGAAGCGCATGGTGGTGTAGACAGCATCTTCTGTCAGCCCCTGCAGCTCAGCATCCTGGCTCCCGTCCTCCTCCAGGGTGTCTTCATCCACCAGGTGCTGATCCTGGGGTCCAGTGAAGGTCAAAGAGTAAGAACAGGAAACTCTAGTGGTCATGACTGTGGAGCGGCTAGTGACCCTTTAGCTCCCCCAAGGTACTAAGTTAGCAGAACCCAGGTCTTCTTCATTTTGTAGTTTGCTCCAGGGACAGAGCATGGCATCAAAGTGGATCCTCAGGCAGAGGGATGAACAAACTCTGATGGAATTTCGCCAGCTGACCCTGATTTACTTCTCCCGTTCCAAATCGCAAGTCCATAAATCCTAGTGTTCCTGCATCTCTAGCCTGTGAAAAGTCACATACCCTCTGGACTCTCAATGCTATCTGTCCTCTCTTGTGGCTCATAACATTGACCCTTCCCCATACAAATGCAGTTCAGATGGGTGAGGTTGGGAGATGGGTGAGTTGCTTCTTCATCTGTAAAATAGGGTCATAATCATCCACCTCATAGTGAGGCTGTGAGGTTTAACAAGCAAAGATTGTGGAACAATGCCTGGTTAATCAAAAGTACATTACAATTTTAAGCTATTACTATGGTAGCTGCTACTGTGTTTATTAGACTATTTTATGTTGTGGTCCACCCAACTGAGCTTAATAGAAGCTAAGGCTGAAGACTGCTTCAAACAGCGTTGACTCTCCCTCATTGTCCTGCTTTTAGTCATGCAGGACCCTCTCTCAGCACAGTGGTTCCACTCCTTAGCACCTTAGGGACACGCAATCTGGAAGACCTAGTTTGAAACTCTCCAGTGGACCATTTCTACAGGGTGAGGTCAGAAGTCAGCTGGTGTTCTGGGTGTGTGCCTGGATAAGTTTGGAAAATCTGGATCCTTCCTGGACTCAGAGTCATCCTCAACCCAGCAAGAGACCCTCATCCTTGGAAGGGAGTCACCCTCAGACTTACCGAGAAATAGACATTGCCATCAGGCAGGACTCCTCCAACCACCAGATCGCTCCCCACTCTGGTGTAGCGATTTGTGACACCCAAGCCCACCCAGCCGGCTGTCCGGACCTGGAGCTCAAACGTGATGATCTCAGCCTCAAGATCAAAGTCCCAGCGCAGGAAAATGACATTGGAAGGATCTAGGAACCTGGAATAACGCAGGCGAGATGTGGGGCCAAAGCGTTTGCCTTGGAAGAGGGCTGCCAGAGTCATAAGTAGGAGAAGCCTGAAGAGAAGGGCACAGGTCATGGCTCCTGGGGTCTGGAGCATCTCTCCTACAGATGGACACTCAAGAAGTATGGATTTATATGTGCCTCTACCTGTGCTAGGCACCGTGCCATAGGGGAGGGACAGACTGGGGCTCTTCTGATCTGATTATCCCCTGGATTCCAAGTGGTGCCACTTACATAACCCTGGAGGTTATGAGGTGTGAGGTGGTCAGAGAGGGTACAGAGCAGATTGCTCTTGCCCTGGAGCAGGCACCTGACATGAAATTCTCAGGAGTGGGTCATTTAGACTCTTCCACCCCGACCCCATGCGAGGGTCCTGCCAGTGGGGACCCTACAGATCAAGGGGGTTGGGTTTCTCCCTGTCTCTCCTCCCTCACCTTTCTTTCTCCCTTTCTGCACCTCTGCCCCATCCCTATATCCTTGGATGTCCTTACTGAGCACCCTGCCCTCTGGCACCTGTCCCCACCCAGTTTTTATGGGCATTTTTCTATATCTGGAATTGGTGCATAGCCGGGGGTGGGGGCAGGGCTGATTACATGCAGCAGAGGAAGGAGAGAAGTTTTTGATGGGGTGTTTGGGGAAGGCTACGATTTCCATCTCCCGGAGGAGTCTTTGCTACTAATCCCTGGAAGGACACACAGAGGTGAAGGAACCATAATCAGCTTTCCAGATGGGTGAGTCTGAGGCAGTCTTGAGTTTCTGCACATTCCTGGGGAGCAGCAGGGAGGAGGAGGAGGGGAAGGAAAGAAGAGGGAGAGATAGGGGGATAAATGTAAACTGGCCTTTGGGATGTTTGGTGCTTTACCCTTCCTTCCATGAATTGCCTGCCAGAGAAGTCACATTCAGTTGACTCTCCACTAGGGGGCTTTGGTATTCAGGCAATAAAGACACAGAAGGAGTGTTAGAATATTAGGACACCAGATTTACCGAGAAATAGACACTACTGCCAGGCAATGAATTTTAGAAAAAGGAATTTTAGTGAAAAGGAATTTTAGACACACTTAATTTTTCAAGGATTGCAATCCACTTAATTTTCAATGAGGAAAGGGAAATACCAAGAGGTAACATGAGGAGTGCCTGACCCCCCCATCCAGTCAGAGGCAGAGCTAACACAAGAACACAGGGGCTCTGCCCCCAGGCCAGTGCCCGTTCCATTATTTGCTTAGGTTAGAGACACCCACAAGGCACCCAGCCACCTGCCATGCCTTCCCCACCGTGGCTGGCCCTGGTGGAAGGGGTTATCATCTGCTGGTTGCTTCTTAGGGAGGGGACCCACATCTCACTCTATTTCCAGAGTTCTTTCTGCCCAAGCTATGACACAGCTGGGCCAGAGCCAGAAATCACCTCACTGACCCCCAGTGTCCTTCCTGCGTCAGGCAATGGAGAGGCTCTGAAAAATCAACAAGGACATGCATCCAGGGGGCATCTGCCAGCACAGAAATTAGACCACACATCACACAGGAAGTCAGCTCGGAAGTGGGTAGGAGCTGGGGCATCTATTTACGCCTCCATCTGGGACATGCATATTCTTTTTAGTATCAGTTAAGTTCATCAAAGCTGGTATGGACCCAGCTGGGGTGGTTGGCAGGCTCTGTGAGCACCTGAGTTGGAACTGGGGTGCAGTGGGAGAAGAAAACCCATTTCCCATGCCTTCTCTGAGAGAGGGGAGATTGCTGGCAGTCATCTGGAAGGAAGAGGTTTACCTTGGCCCAGGATGGGAGCAGGGCCAAGACCAGAGGAGGAGCCTTGGGACGCAATGACCTTGAGGAGCAGGAATCCAGGGAGGAGATAACAGGAGTTATCAGAGACATTCTGATCCCAATCGCATTTGGGGATTAAGGCTAAGGGAGGGGGTGGCAGGGAGACAGGCAGCCCGTCCTATAAACCAAGATGGGGCCAGGATCCCTTATCCTGCAATCTGTCTACCGGCCAGAGAGCCTGCCTCAGGGAGAAAGCTGGGAGCCCGCGCCTGCAGCTCACGGTTTCTGTTCCTGGTCTCCTTCTGGCCACCCACTGGCCTTTTCTCTCCCTGTTCACCTGTTCCCCCAGTTATGGTTTGCTCCCTCTCCCAGCCCCCTTCCCTTCTACCCTCTGATCCCCAGAGCAACTCTCCCCCAGAATAAACTCAGAATGCAGTGCACGTGGCTTGCTAAGTGAGGACGTCTCTGTCCTGGCACATACATATTTCTGGTATTCAAGATGTGCGATTTGGGCATTCTTCCCAGAGCTTCATCCCTCTCCGTCCCTGGAGAGATGAGGGTGGGAACAGGCAGGACAGCGAAAGGCAAAAGGAGACCAGCACATGTTACTGAGAATGCAGGGCGATTGATATTTTCTTTACGATTAGATGATGCAAATTTGAAATAGTCAGATATAGAAAATATTAATGAACTTGTTTTATACACAAAATTGTATATAATGAAAATGTGGGGTTTTTTTTGAATGAACAACACACAATTTTGAAGTCATCGAGCCAACTGAATTATAAACTGTATTATGCTGTCACCACATGGCATCAGTAACCGTTATCCTTTGCCAGAATCATGGGAACCATATTGTTGTAAGTATTTACACCTGAGCAGATTAACAAAATTAGTGAATCTGGGAGGCGCAAAGCCCCAGGACACCAGGCCACAGCTGTTCCCTGACGTGCAGTCTCCCGGGTGGTGGGCCTGCGGTCCTATCGTGCTCCAGCTGTCTTCTTCATTCATCAAGTGTCTGTGACAGCGCAGACACCTCACTGGGAACACCGACGTGAATATGGTGCAGTCCCAGGTCTTGAAATTGTAAAGTTCAGTTGCTAGATCCCTATGTGTCCCCTTACTTTTGTCCATAAAATTCTGAGGGGGAAGAGAAGGTAGCTATGGGCCTTTACATCTGATTTCCCAGATCGCTGATTTCCAAACTTTCTGAAAAAACAAGGCCTCTTACCACTGTTGAAAAGTAGGGGCGCCTGGGTGGCTCGGTCGGTTAAGCGTCCGACTTCGGCTCAGGTCATGATCTCGCGATCCGCGAGTTCGAGCCCCGCGTCGGGCTCTGGGCTGACCGCTCAGAGCCTGGGGCCTGTTTCAAATTCTGGGTCTCCCTCTCTCTCTGCCCCTCCCCCGTTCATGCTCTGTCTCTCTCTGTCTCAAAAATAAATAAACGTTAAAAAAAAGAAAAGTTACAAGATCTTGTGATTTTAATCTCAGCTGATGACTGAGAGAGAAGGCGACGTAAAAGCTGCTATTAATTCTGTGAAATTGGAATTGAATTGGTAGTTGACCGTGGCGGTGACAGGAGTCAACTCTAAGTGCTCAGTCTGTGCCAAACTCTATTCCAAGAATTTTTCATGTATTAATCTACTTACTCCTATAAAATCACCTTCATAATTATCTCCATCTTACAGAGGGAGAAACACTCCCAAGGCCACCTGCTAGGTAGGGCCGGTGCTGTGAGTTGTCAGAAAGATGTAACTGAAAATCAAAGCTCCTCCCGATTCAGAAAAATCTCTCCCCAAAAGTAGGAGAGAAAGAAAGCAGTCTCATTACTGAATAAGCATTAAACCGATGTGATACACATCCCAGGCATTTTGTTAAGGGGTTGCAAAGACAGACAGAAATCCCGGCCTTTTATACAGGTAATCAGATACAACCCATTACATAAATGTTCTCGAGATAAACTATAGCCAGACCTCAGATAAGAGGCCGGGACAGGACTTTTGTTAACCCACAGTTCATCTTACAGTCACTTGGTGACTTGGGGTGTCCATCTGCGTTTGCTAATTTGCTTTACCCAAAGGCAAAGTAACTTGCCATATCTTTAGGACAGGGAATCGTTTTGCAACTTGGAGGGAGGCATCTGCTCTAAATTTAGTTAGGCTCATCCTGATACTTGTATTTCAAAGAGAGGATGGCGGGACCTTGTGAAAAACATTTCTGGGTGATTTACACACATTTCAAAGAAACAGAGAAAGAACTTAAAATTACAAGTTTTCTAAAGTAAATGCTCTGAGGGAACGGACAGGAGTTAAGTGTCTTTCCTTATTTTCAACAGGGAAAATGAAGCCTCTTATGTTTAATTTGCAGTTACCCTTACAGAGGAGAACACGTGTGATTAGAAACGAGCGGCCGCTGTGCACTGACCAGTGTGGCCTCTTGCACGTGGGGGAGAGAGGTCTTCGCTGAATCCACCAGCCTGCTTGGTTGCATTGAGATGTTTTAATCCCTCGGGAAGATCTGAGACACAGATTCAGAACCACTGTCGTCTGTGTCCCAGAATCCCAGAGATTCTGAGAGGGAGCAGGACTAAACTAAGTGCCCTCACCAAGGCACTCAGTGAATGTGGGGAGTGTGTGCACGCCCATGTGAGGGCTGTTGGTGTGCAGGAAACAGGAAACCGTGGGGTCTGAACCGCGGTGAGAAAATGAGACAAAATATTGAGTTTCCTGGAGAAGCCACTCCCTTTTGAGTTTCAGGCCCAGAGTGTCAGCTACTGATTGCCACCTTAGGGACCAGGACCCTGCTCTCCTGCCTGACTGGGCCCGTCCCGCTGCTGAGCTGGAGAAAGCCCGTGGGGCCCAGGCAATGGTACCATTTCCCATTCTGTGGGGCTGGGTGCTCATGGCCACCGTGACAACAGGTCAGATGCCAGGCCGAGAAGGCCCCTCCATGGGCTGAGGGAGGGAAAGAGGGACCAGTAGGCACAGAAAGTTTTGTTCCCTCATCCCAGGCTTTCCAAGATTCTCCCAGCCATAGCACCCTCCCACCTCCTACCCCCGAGGAAGCATCCCTTCCGTCTCCAGTTGCCATTGCTCATGGGCCCCCCTCTGAGATTTTGCGGCAGCTGATTAATTGGGGGAGGGGGGGGCGGGTATCGCTACCCTCAGTACCTTTAGCCTGGCCTGACTGTGTATTTCAGATGCCTCAACAAGCTTGGTGGAGCAAAGGCCCAGGTGGGTCCTGGTACCTCGTGGACAAGCTAAAACCCTGCAGTGCATCCTGAGGGATTCCCAGTACCCCTGGATGAGCTGGTACCAACAGGATCTCCAGGGACAACTACAGCTGCTGGCCACCCTGCGGAATACTGGGGATAAGGAGGTCGTATCCCATCCTGGAGCAGATTACCAGATGACACGGGTCGATAACACGGAGCTGAGTATGCACGTGGCCAACGTGACCCAGGGCAGAACCCTGTACTGCACCTGCAGCAAAGACACAGTGAGACACCCTCCTTGGACAAATGAATAAAAACCATCCTGGATTGGCAACCACAGACCCAACCTCCTCCCCCGCCCCAACAGCCCCTGTAAGCCTACTTCCTCTCCCCCCCAGATCCTCCCTTGCCGCCTCTTTTCTATAAACAGGCTCTTTTTTTCCCCCAGTTTATTTATTTTTGAGAGAGAATGTGTGAGAAGGAGGCTGTGCACCAGGGGGAGCAGGAAAGGGGTAGAAAGAGGAAGAGAAAGAGAGAGAGGCAGAGAGGGAATCCCAAGCAGGCTCCAGGCTGCCAACGCAGAGCCGGACCCGGGACTCCATCTTGCAAACCGTGAGATCATGACCTGGGCCGAAATCAGGAGTCACACAGCCAACCGACTGTGCCTCTCTGTAGACTCTTCCTGCTGCCCTTTTGGTGAACGCTCCGCCTGAGTAGCATGGCGATTTGACCACAGGCTCCGAACGGCTCCGTGGCAGACCACTCTGCCACTTGGGAGCTTTGGGAGAAACTTGGTTTCTGTGCCTATAAAATACAGACAGTAACTCCGCCCAGCTCAGAGCTTGCTGTGAGGATCGAACGGCACGATTCTTCACAATATGCCTACATAACTAGCCAATACATTTTAATACCAGAGGAGCGCTGGAAAGAAATCTGGAGAAATTCTGGGACCTCAGAAAGGAGGAAGAATGCGTATCTCAATAGGTAGCCCCTTCATCCACACCCCTAGAATAAACACCCGCTTTTCCAATTAGATCCCCATATGCCGTGCTCACCACCACCTAAACATCTCACACCCCAATCTCAAGTTGATCTCCTCTCCCTCCAGAGAGGGCCTGACCTGGGAAGGACCAGGGTCTGGAGCCACAGCAGAGGGCTCGCCAAACGTCGACTAAAAAACCATAGCTCAGAACTGGGTTTGCAACCTGAGCAAGGTCATACACGGAGTGAGGGCCACACAAGGAGCCTAGGGCCCCAGGCAAATGGACCAGAACCAGCAGGCCGCCGCAGGGCCTGGAGAGAGGCCCGGGTCCTGGGAGCCCTGCAGAGACGGTAGGCCGAGAGGCTGCTGCTCCACTCTGCCGCGAGCTCGGAACATCTCTATCCCAGACGAGCAGGTAACTGGGGTGCAAGGTGGGAGTGAACTAGAAGACATCTCAAAGGAACCTCAGTCCCGACGGTGGTCTGGGTGGCTGCGAGGCTGGGCCACTGTCAAGTGTCCTTTCCTCAGTGCTTGTGGAGAGGGAGTTTGTCCACTAGGGGGCACCATCTGCCCGTAGTTCTCCATGATCGGCTCAGACCGATAGTCTGGCATGGGTCACAGGTGAGTCTTCTCTCCGCCCCCTCTCCAGTGTGTGGTGAACACCTGCGCGGCTCTAGAGGACAAGAACGGTGATGGGGAGCAGGGCTAGAGCCTGGCCCAGGGCACTGGGGACATTTGGGTATCTGTTCTCTCATCCCTCCAAGAAGGGTACCTCTGAGAACGCCCCGCTTAGATCCTTCCTCCGAGGCCAGCAAGAGGCTGTTATACACTGAGATGGCAGGGCAGAGAGGCCAGGGCCACCTGCCCTTAAGGAAAGCTGAGGCCCTCTGCTGGCAGCTTTTGAAACTCAGCCAAGCACCTCCTGCTGGAGCGATGGAGGGCACCGTTGCTCTGGTTGATGGGTTCGCTTCAACCCCAGTTCCCGGGAGCTCCCTGGAGACTTCCCAGACGCAAATCTGTTCACTTGGACCATGAACTATGCCTGAATACCACTTCCTAGCCCCTCGATTCCTAGCTGATTGAACTAGCCCTCCTAGATTGGCAGATGGTAGGGATTCACACTTTTTGATTAGATTATCAAATTTGATTGATGCTTTTTGATTAGATTATTTTATTTATCCGTTATCCAGATAAGAAATACTGATCTATGTGATGTCGTCTCCTGTCTACAGGCTGGTGAGAGTGATTTGTCCATGTCTTTACAAAGTATATTTAGCTTCATTTTCTCATTCAATACTTTCAAATGCCCTCTTAGGCAAGTACCACCATTTGTTGCTTTTTATTTTTGCTTTTATTTTAATAGGGAAATGGATGCTCAACAGTGATGTCACACAGGTAATCGTCATACAGCTAGGACTCAAGTAGAGGAATTCTAAGTCAGATCTGTGACTCTCAACACCTCATGATGCTGCCTTTTTGCATAATGAATACATTGCCACCGGGACAAGGCATCTCTGCCCCTTCCAGAAAGGCGGCTCCCGTCGTGGTGCAGACATGGTCAGAGAGCTCAGGGAAAACCACACACGATGTGGCAGCAAGTCAGGTGGGTGTCCTGCAGAGACCCTAAGTACCCTGCAGACTTGTCCTAGGATTCAGTGGCTCCAGATGGGAATAGAGAGTTATACATATTAAATCTAATTATTTGAAGGGAAAGTAATATATTTTGATGGTGTAAATTAGGTTCTGCTCTGTAGTTATCTCCATAGTTTGAGTTGGTTTGAAACTTATGGGATTCTGGGACAGGCAGGTAAATACAGTCACTTAAGACTTTGTTCTCCTTTGTCTCAGCCATCCTCTCAATTAATCAATACGTGCGTAGAATACCCACTCCATTTTCAGTCTTTTACTAGATATGGTGTGACTTTCAAGAAATATCAGGCATGTTTCCTCTTTACCTCCTCCAAATTTTAAATCCTCTTCTCCTTTATTCTTTCATTTGGAAGTTCCTTGGAGAGCAGAAAACATGAGCTCAAAATTGCACTTGCAGCTCTGAGAGGCAGAGGAAGGAGGATGGGGCCTCTTTGTTATCATTCAGATTCCTGAGCCCTGAACAGAAATATAGCCCATATTTATGGTCCCTACACCACCATTTCAGGGCTTCTGAGCAGGAGAACAAGCGTGGGTCTCCTGTGAAGGCAGGGGCTTAGATACAGTTGGGCTTAGGAAGAGGGAGTTGATAACGGGCTAATAATTATTAGGGCTTAGGATCCATGCAAGTCCCTTGAGTGTAGGCACACATCCATGAGTACCCTGGTGGGGCTTATTAAGGATAAACTGGAATAAAGTGGGGTTGGTAGACAATGAATCCTGACACAGATTAGCAGTTAGCCAAGCTGAGGAGAAAATATAGAATACTAGAAAACTTTACAAAATTGTATAATAGTTGGGGTTGTGAATTTAAACTTATTTTTCTACTTTTGTGGGTTCTCCTCGTTATATACAATGAGTGTTTAGGGTTTCTGAAATCAGGGAAACACTTCAAAAACAAAGCAACTCTATCTGACAATTGCCTATCTAAATGATATTACCATGTACTTGTCTTGCAGTTATAGTTTTTGACCTCTACCCAAATAAATACAATAATGTTGTAAAACTTCCTTTTTGTATTTTATGCCTAAGAGCCTCTTCCATACAGGCTGGGAAAGACAGGTGCCTGACACCTGAGGAAAGGGAACATATATTGGTAAATTCTATCACAATGTTCTCTGGCTCTCGGATATAACCTGATTTATTTATTTATTTATTTATTTATTTATTTATTTATTTATTTATTTTGTCTGTGTGTGTGGACATGAAAATAGTTTCCATCCAAGTTGAAGAAAGACAAACACAGATGTAAAGAAATGGTGACAGGGAGACCTGGATGGTTCAGCCAGTTAAGCCTCAGTAAATTTGGCTTGATTTTGTTGGCTCAGGTCATGATCTCACAGTTCATGAGTCCGAGCCCCTCCTTGGACTCCATGCTGACAATGCAGAGCCTGCTTGGGATTCTCTCTCTCCCTTTCTCTCTGCCCCTCCCATGCTCTCTCTTTCTCTCTCTCTCTCTCTCAAAATAAATTTTAAAAAAAACTTAAAAATTATAAAAGAAAAAAGAAATGATGACAGATTACCAGTCATCCCTTGGCAAAGACTTAAAAATGGGATTATCACTTATTGAGGGCCTACTGTGTGCTAAATATTATGCTCCATGCCTTACATAAGTTAACTTATGTACTACTGGTCCCATTTTATAGATATATTCAAACAAGACAGGTTAAATTACTTAATTCCTTGCCTAAGGACACAGAGTTAGTAGCTGTTGAAGTTGGGATTAAATACCAAATTGGATCCCAAATCCATGCTCTTTCAGGCACACTAAGCCTGGGATCATACTTTTGGGCATCTAGAAATGAGATAAACTTACATTGGAGGGGGAGATGTTGGAAATCAAAGAGTAGAGGGATAGCAGTCTCAGCAGGGAGCCAGCTAAACTGACAGAATCCAGACAGCAAAGCATATTGAAGGCCGAAGGGAAGTCAGGCAGGTGGCCAGTCGAGGGGGTAGCAGCCAGGAGAACCAACTATATGGTAGGTAGGCAGCAGCAGGAAGTTGTGACAGCAAGAAGCTGACCTCATATGGGCTTCCAGCAACATCTAGGAAGAGTAAGGCAGAGCCCCAGGCTTATAGGAGCTGGGGAATGAGACAAGGTTGTCAAGACAAAGACAGCATTAATGGAACTGGGATTAAAAGGTAGGGTGGGGTTGCTTCACTGCAGGAACAGAACAGAGTCCCAGTTACTAGATTTGGGCTATTCAGTAGAAAAGGGTAATGACAAGTTTGGCTTGGTGATGAGTTAAACTTCTCTTAACTAAGGATAGCATTGGCCCCACGTCTTGGGCTGCTGTTGTAGATGGGGTCCTAGAGATTATAGGTATGCCAACTGAACAGCTCAAGGTAGGGATATGGGCTACAGAGAGCCAGCCAAAAGCAAGTTTGAATGCATATTTTATAGTTGAAGCAAATCCTACATGTGATTTACTAACATTTAATAATCTCTTAAAAACAAACCACCACCACCACCAACAACAAACCATAGAGCAACAAGGAGCACTGGTTTGATTTTAGTCAAAGTAGCTGCCAGACACCCCAAAGTAAGATAATGAAGGTACCTAGTACTGCTGACTTTTCAACAGACCTGGGAGCAATGATCTTGGGGTTCCTTGGCAGTGTCAGCCCCTGGACTGGCTTCTCAACCCCCATCTTTAGCTTCCAATGGGCAACTTGATTCTACTCCAATTGTTATAGACAATGACTTCAAATCAAAGCTTTTTTCCACCCTGATTCCCTATGGAACAGAGCTCATTTTATGGTTTCTGAAATCCTCCTGTCCTTGAAACAAACACACAAAGGAAGACTTGCAAATTGTAAGAAGTCTTGAAAGTCTCATCAGGACAGTAGCTAACATTAATTTCTGTGCACAAGCATAGGCTCTAGCCTTATCTTCACCTTGTTTTTGTGAGATCCTGGCCTACTCGCTCACATTTAGCTTTGGGGATCATAGCTTTTCAGCCTTGAGAACAGTGGTTACAGAGGATATCCCCTTACTCAATGGAGCAGCATGCTCTCCAAAATCCTAACATGTTTTATGATTTGAGGAAACTGATAAATACCCTCCCCCTGCTCCATTTTCTCCACATAACTTCTGAACAAATGGAGGGAGACAAAGGGGTAAGGCAGATGGGAAGGGAAACTTCTGGCAAGGTTACTTACAGAGCTGATAGAAAATATGGCTTAGACACATGGCAACAAGGGATTCCCAAGGCTGCAACTTAAAATTAGAAAGATGTATCCCACCGTTCAGGATCCTCTACCAGTGGCGGACTCTACCATATTTTCTACTAAAAACATAAAGTGCAAATAAATAAACAAATAACCTTATAGATGCCAGGTGTTCTCCCCTTTCAGTGGCATTTGTCTCCCACTAAAGGGCCTCTTAGATTTTAGTCTAACTTGTTTCAGGAAAATAGATAAGTGTTAAGTTATTAAATTCATCTGCTTCTCTTACTCTTAAATGGAAACAAACAATGTTATGTGGTGATGTTTTGGAGCCCTTAAGAGGATTCTTTCAAGGGTTCTCCATAAAAATGGGATCCCCAGGAATGAAACTGATAGGAAGTTCAAGTTCTTATTTGATTTATATCACACAAAACAAACAAACAAACAAACAAACAAAAACCACCTGACAGATTTGGTAATAGTGGACCAATGGGAGTCAACATCCTAAAATGTGATGGGATCCTCCCTAGGGCACAAACCTGTTAGTGACAGAAACTGATTCAGTGCCCACCTGGTACCCTAAAGAATGGACCGTGTTCTAACATTGAGAGTCTCCCTTTTAGCCCATACAAAGGTGACCTGGGTCTATTTAGTTGGTAACTTGTGCTCTAGGGACAAGAACATAGCTAAATTTTTTGAGATTCTGGGTTCTGAATTGATACTAATTTGTGGTGTTTGTGGTGGTAGGGAAGACTTATAATCAGTGCTGTCCTCTGATCAGTGTGGGGCTTTTGAAAATTGAGGGATAAATGGATTTTTTCAACCTAAGTCATCCCTGGAGTAATTCAATGGGGCTCTGAAACCATCTAGAATTTATTTCCATATTTCCTATGTGCATTGGCGAGAATGGAAGGGGTGCATTTGTTTTTTACAACTGGTAGAATCTCTACAATATCTCTTGGGTCTGTGAAGTGAGGGCTTTTATCATAGAAAGGGCTAAGAGAAAGTTGGTGGGACTTTCCCTTAGTAAATCTAAACCATCAGCACATTGTTGAGGTCAGTACTACCAACACAGACTTGAAATATGCTGGGTGATAATTTGTATTTTAATCTCATTCAGTTCTTCAGTTGGCCATGTCATAAGAGTGGTGGGGAACGATAGTGTTTGATTATCGCATGGTAACACCAATTATAGTGGCTGTTCCATATGTAGCCTCCTTACTAGAGCAAATAAATTCAGTCCTTCACACTCAGTATGCAACTATCCATCTGGAAAATGTATTTTTGTACATTGCATTGAGAATCTCAGAATTAATTCGTTTTCATTTGTCAGGGACAACAGTATTTTTTTACCTCCATGCTCAAGCAGTCACCATTGCTCTGCCCCTGAAACTGAATATAGTCTTTAAGGAACTTGACAATCTCAAAGGGTACCAGGCTGATCTATTGTATTGATGATACCATGTTGGTAGGATGAGATAACAGGGAGTAGCAAGTTTCCTGGGTGTCTTGGAAAGGCAGATATGTGATAGTGGGCGGGTGATGCAACCAGTAAAATACAGCCACCTGCTACTACAGGCAGGTATATGTTGGATTCCTCTGCTGAACTGAACATGTTTTATATTTGTGCTCCCTACTGTGAAGAATGGTCTCTGAAGATCTCTAACTTTTGTAAGCAACATCCATCTCATTAGGATATCATGCTCTGAACCATGTAATGAGAGATCTATAAAGTTGCTAGTTTAGGAAGACAGTAAGTCAGAGAAGACTTTGCAGCCAGCACAGGTTGAAGTACAATTGGCTGTTTGTTAGTTGTAAACTCTGTTGATTCAATGGTGCTGGAAGTATCTTTAGTGTACTGAATGAAGCTCATGTCAAAACCTAATAAGAAAATCAAAATAGAGATCCCAAAACATGGTAGCAAATTCATGCTCCTTTTTCTTTTTTGGGAAATAGCTTCTGGTTTGCCACTGGGGTCTAGTGGAGACTAAATGCCTGACTCCAGATCACCAGTTGGCCATGAAACTTGCTCTAGGTGGGTAACTGTTACTGATTTGGACATATGCTCAACAACATTCCATCCCCAACTTCTAGTGTAATGGGCCAGAGGTAAATTAGGCCCCGAAAATCCAAATAAATTTCACTAGCAATTGCCCTGGGAAATCTTTCCTTAAGCCACACTATGACCTCAAATAGATTTCTTCATAAACCGTTCACTGAGGATGGAAAGACTTTACTGGTTGACAGGTTGATTCTGATTGCACATCTACTAATGTGATAATAAAACCCCTCAGAGGGATGCCCTGAGGGAAAGAGGAGAATGGGATTCTTCTCAGGAGACAGAAGTTCAATCAACACATCTAGTTTTCTTACCTGGGGTAGGGTTTATGTGAATTTCTTGAGAGTGGCTAGTGGTCTGCCCTGACAGACACTCAGAAGGAGGGAGATGGATGGAATGGGGATTAGCTGTTTGGGGAAAAATAATGTAGTGGGATTTTTCAGGGTCAGTTTGGAGCAGGAGAATATTGTATCCCATGAGAATTCTCACCAAAATGCTCTCACTTTTGAGGAATTTAAGAATCGTATAGATAAGCGGGTCTGTTCTGAAGTCCTTCTTCATTCTCCCGAGTGCTTTTTAGTGGCTCCATAAAAAAGTGATGGGGCCAAATGGAGCTTATGCACCTGCCTACCACCACTGCTGCAGATTCAGTGTGCCAGCATCAGTGACCAATCTCAGCCCTGATGTAGTTCTGATGTAGTGCTGTACCCCAGGTCCCCTGGCAGCCCCTTTCATCATGGAGGGAGTAGCTATTGTCCTTACTGAAAATGACATAGTCTGTATTTGATCTTTCTTTTCCTTGCCACCTTCCCAGCACCATCATCCTTGAATTAACTGAATGCCTTACATATCCTACAAAAAAAGGAATGTATTTTCCTTTTTTAAAACTATTTATTTTGAGAGAGAGATTGGGAGGGAGAGAGAATGAATGGGGAAGGGGCAGAAAGAGAGGGAGAGAGAGAGAATCCCAAGCTGACTCCATGCTGTCAGCACAGAGCCCATTGTGGGGCTTGATCTCATGAAATGTGAGATCATGACCTGAGCCAAAATCAGGAGTTGGATGCTTAACCAACTGAGTCACCCAGGAGCCCCAGAATGTATTTTCCAACCAAGGAAGCCACTGTACAGTGACAATGGTGAGACAGTAGGCTGATGCCCATGGAATGCAGTGACCTTGACGTATGCATTATCACCTAGAATCAAGTAGCCTTATAAGATAACAGAATAAACTACTGAAATCATAGTACCATTTTAAGGTGGGAAACATCTCCAGAGGGTAAGGTGCTCTCTTGCAAAAACCATCTGTTTTTCCATAGGTAAAATGTCAGTTAATATCATATCTGAAGGTAAAGTTCTCACAATTGCCTTAATAATCTGTACACAAAATGTTGCTTTTCAACACTGCAAGCTGGGGTTTACTCAGTTCAAGGTTTTCGAACCCTAGAGAGGACAAGATTTCCTGCTGGCACTTTGCTTCCTGAGAGGAGTTCTCTTGTCCTCTAGCTAGACTGTAAGTTTCCCATAGCCTACCTGTGGTGGCCACAGGCAGTACCCTCTAAAATTCATTTTTGTTTTTGTGCTTTTGATCTTAAGTAACTATTCATTAAAACTCTCAGGAGGTAACTGGAGCTGCAGGGGTGAGATGAAAACACAGGGAGTAAGGAAGAAAAATGCAAGACTAACAGTTACAGAGAATGGAGTCCCTGCAGCAGCAGGCATAATAGAAGGGGCAAGCATATATGGCAAAATCTGGCCCCAATTCCCTGTTACACCTGCTGTGTCATATGCCTCAGTTCACTTTTGTATTAACCTCCCATGACTCAAGCCTCTATCCAGAACTCTGCAAAATGAATGACCAGGATCTATGCCTGGTATGGAGAGTCATGTGGGCAAGGAGAAACAGAGTGCAATACCTCCTATAGTCTCCTTCTTAGGAGCCTTTTCCCTCACCTGTATGTCTAATCAGCTCTCTCTTTGTCATATTTCCTTCTTCCTTTTGTTATGTGCAATTCAACAAAAGTGCACATTAATGCAGTGCAAGTAGTAGGGATTTATCACCCAAAATGGTGGACTGGCCTTTTTTTTCAATAGGTCAATGATCCCTTTGTTAGAACACAATCCCCACTTGATAAAACTTCAACTGCCTAAGGGGTAATGAGTTTGCCATCTTTTATCGAATGGAGAAGACAAAAGGTTATCATGTAAGGTCACAGTCTAGGGATGTACAAATCACTCACTCCGTTGGGCAGAAGTGAGACAGGCATGCCTGATGCAATCCAGGGCATCTACTCAAGGTTTAATTGTGAGGCTGGACACAGGGACAGGCTGTGCCACATGATCAGAATTCCTGCCATGGGAGCTCAGTTGTTTTTGATTGTGTTTCTAATCCAGGACATGTAGTTAAAGATTTTGGTATAGATGCCAACATCAGCTCTCAAAACACATCCATCTGCAAAAGCCAATATTCCTTGAAGGACCCCATTGCAGACTGCTGGGGCAGCTGTGACTTCCTGCCAGGGAAAAAAAAAAATGAAACTAGGTTATCTTATCTTTCTGGCAAAAACACAAAAGAAATAAAATGGGAAAACTAAGACATTAAGAACATACTACCTTGCAGGACAGCCTCCTTCCTGGCACAATGCCTAAACACAGCATACCTTCCTGGATCTTGTAGGTTTTATAGGCATTGTGGCACTCACGCCTGGAGATTATGGAGATGTTCACATTCTGCAGTGAGTCAGGATCCTTGGCTAGAGGACAGAAAGACACAGAGCTTCCATAAGAGTCAGTAGATAACAAACCTCCTTTTTTTCCTTGCCCTCTTTTTCAACATATTCCTTCTGGCAGAAAGGAAAAGAGATCAAACACTGAGAGAAATCAAAATGTGGCTACTTGGACAGCAGGAAATGATCAGATTAACAATTTCTCACGATACGAGTGTCGATCTCTTTATAAAAGAGATTAAATTCTTGGAAGTGACATGTAAATATGAGACATTTCTGCAATGAAATGAAATAAATCACTTTAAAATTTTCTAGAACTTTAAACGTTTCAAGAATATCCTTTGATATGGAATTCTGATTTATTTTATTTTTTGAGCTTTTATGTTTATTTGTCTTTTAGTTGAAATTCATCACTGACTCCTTTTTAAATTTTTTTTATTGAAATATATTTGACTTGTAACAATGTGTAAATTTAAGGTGTATAATGTGTTGATTTGATACATTTATATACTGTGGGGTTTTTTTAAGTTTATTTATTTTGAGAGAGAGCAAGAGAGAGCAGGGGAGAGGCAGGGAGAGAAGAAGAGAGAGAGAATCCCAAGCAGGCTCTGTGCTGTCAGTGTGGAGACTGATGCGGGCCTTGAACTCACTAACTGCGAGATCATGACCTGAGCCAAAGAGTCGAACGCTTAACCGGCTGAGCCACTCAGGCGCCCTGATACATCTATATATTGTAATAAGATTGCCATCATAGTTAGCACCTCTATCATGTCACATAATCATTTCTTTTTTGTGGTGGAATAATTAAGATCTAGTCTCTTAGCAAGTTTGATCATATCATGATATTGCTGTCTATATTCAATATGCTATGTCTTGAGTCTCCAGAACTTCTTTAACTACTGGTTGCAAGTATGTACCCTTAAACAACATCTCTTCTTTTTAGAGTTTGAAGGAATTTAGAGAGCCTAGTTTTTCATTTGTCAGATCAGAAAAAGTCAGTATCTGCTAAAAAAATTTTTTCATAAGCCAGATCAAAATGTATTGCATTTTTTGGTTATGTCGTATCTCTTCTTGCCCAAGTAGCATAAGCCGGATGAGTCAAACATACTGCTCATCAGAGGGACATTTGCCTATTTTCAAAACTCAAATGGAATGAATCTCAGAGGTCAAAGAATTTCTACCTGTGTCGAGGACATAATGCTAAGTGAAATAAGCCAGACACAGAAAGACAAGTACTGTATAATCTCACTTCTACATGGAATCTAAAAGAAGCCAAGCTCACAGAAACAGAGAATAGAATGGCGGTTGCCAGAGGCTGGTGGGTGGAAGATATAGGGGTATGTTGATCAAAGGGTACAAACTTTTAGCTATTACACAAAGAAGTGCTAGAGATTTAATGTACAGCCTGGTAGCTATAGTTAATAACATTGTACTGTGTACTTAAAACTTTCTGAGAGAGTAGATCTTAAGTATCCTCACCCCACACACTTACGTAAAGTAAGTACGTGAGGTGATGGGACCATCATTTCACATTGTATATGTATATCGAAATATGACACTATGCGCCTTAAATACATACAATGTTTAATTTTCAATTATGCCTCAATAAAGCTAGGGGAAAAAGAATTTTTACTTTTTTTTTTTTTTGGAATATTCAAGTAAATGTACCTCAAGGTCTGAAGGTATTTACCAAAGAGCAGTTTAAAAAGGTTGGAGCCATGGCAGCATTGTGAGAATATGTGTACAGCTGCCTCTTGACTCCTGTAAAAGGAGGATTGGGGTAGATGGATGGGTATAAGCTGACAAGCTTGGCCAACGTCAATCTCCTTTCCATACTATAGTGTGTATATCACATGACGAATATTAAATACATAAATAAACTTACTCATGAGCTAGTCTTGCATCAGTCTTGCATACAGAAGCCCTGCCTGGGTTGGCACAGTTTGCATATTTATTTTATGTTGAATACATTAATATTATTTCATGATATATCAAGGCTTTAAGTTTCTGTATTTGCCTGAAATAGTTTGAAAACATCTGCTACAGTTTGTGCCACATTTTAGAGGTCATAAAACTGATGCCCCAAAGGCAAAGTGACCACCTGTCACACAGCAAATTAAGACTAGGATACAAATGTCTTCTTTCCACTAACACCATTTCTATCATGTCTGGAAGCATAGATGGTAGCAGGAGACAGTGGGAAAGGAAGCTCAAAGGACTCCCTCACTAAGGTACAGGGAAAGGGAAAAGAGATGAAAAAATGAATTAAGAGGTCAGAAGGAAGCCTCACTGGGAAGAGTTGCAGAAGCCAAGAATAGAGAGGCAACAGAGGCGTCTCCTACTCTGAGAGAACAGATTATCTTGAGGTCACTCACAGGCATCACATAGGTTGTAGGCCCACGTGGAGACCATGCACATGGCTTCTTCAGGGGCAGGTTCCTCAGGCAGGCTGACCAGTTTCACATAGTCATTGAGTTCAATGTTTTCTCTCAGCTTGATTAACATCAGGTCGTATTCAATAGAAGTGACTGAGAAGTGTGGATGATGAATCATCTTCTCATAGCCAACTACTTGTATATCTTTCTCATCATAGTTTGATGGATTTGTAATCCCCAATATAACCTGAAGCTTTCTGGAACAATGTAGTTGTTTGAGAGAAGACTTGACAGAGATTATTTATCCATCCATTTGAGCCTTTATTGGCCCCTTCCCACAGACCTTTTTCTCTACCACTGGATGTCCCCAGAAGACCTCCCTAAGTCCACTTAACTGAGCAGTGGCACCAGGCAGGGTTCTGGGTCTGTGCCCAACCTGAAACCCCAAAGCATAAAGTGGTGTTGGGGGCTTACTACTTACGGTAAGTTGCAGTGTGCAGCTGTGATCACCCATAAGGGGTGAACCAGAACTCCAGCACAGGGCAAGTAATCAGATTTCAAGTAGACCAGGTATGGAGGAGTGATGTCAGTTTGGTAATCTGGATCAAAAGCCAGGGCAACTGGAGAGAGAAACATAGGAAGTTCTGAGAGTTTTGCAGGGATCTCTGGGAAAAACAAAGGAAAATTACTTAATACGCTTATGTTCCCCCTACCCTTCTAATACCTTTGTCTGTAAGCTGAATTTGTAAACTGGCTTACTTTGTTCTAAAAACGTGAAGAAAAGGATACAAACATATCAATTTTCAAAAGATACGGGTATTTCCCCTTTTGTTTCAATAAATATTTTTCAAATTAAAATACAGGTTTTCTAAATACTTTCTACAATTCAGCGAACATATGTTAAATCAACTCATAGAGAACTTTATGTTTTTACCTTTTTTGAGAATGCTTTTATCTATCTCATCCCTTTCCCCTACAACAATGAAAGGCAAAACAGTACAAGTGCCATTTAAAAAACGGACCAGCTGCTAACAGAATCTGAGGAGGGGGAGATAATTTATTCATTCAGCAAGTAAGTACTGAGCATCTAGCAGGCGCCAGGCTCTGTTTTAGGTGCTGGAGCAACATGGGGAACAAAGCAGATAAATATCCCTGCTCTCGTACGTTCTGATGAGGGGAGACATTCAATAACAGTAAACACAATACATAAGTGAATGATACAGCGTGTTAGATGGTGATTGGTGCTGCGGAAAAAATAGTACAACAGGGAAAGAGGGAAAGGTAGTACTGGGATGTGCATGCGTGTGGTGGGCCTTCTGCAATACTACATAGCCGTCAGGGTCAGTAGACCTGTGGACAGCATGAGTCATGACCAATGAAATGAAGATGAGGGAGTTAGATCATCAGATATCTGGGTCATTGGGGTTCCAGGTGGAGGAAACAGCTGGAGCAAGTGTCCCAAGGCTCATTTAAGGAGCGTCACAGAGGCTGGTGTGGCTGGCATGGAAGGTGAGGGAGAAAAGAGCAGGAAAGCACAGAGACTGCAATGGTGACGTAGGGTTTTATAGAATATCATTAGGATGTGGACTTTCTTCTGAAGGAATGTTAAGCCACATCAGGGTTTTGTGTAAGGCAGTGATAGTCATTTCCTTATGGAAAATTGTGAAGTGTAGGAGTAGAAAGCAGAGAGGTCTGTTGGAGAATAATGTGATAATCCAGGCAGGAGATGGTGGTTTGGCCATCATGGGCAGTGGAGGTGATGAGATGTGATTGGATTTAGGATATATTTAGAAGATAGAGCCAACGAAATTTTTCCAAATAGATTGGATGCTGGGTGTGAGAGAAAGAGCTTTTATGCATACCTCTAAGGTTTTTGCCTGAATAACTGGAATCTGCCAGGACAAGACCAAATACCCTCTAATGCTCTGCTATGTCCATTAGTTGGACCTCTGCTTTCAACCCCTGCCTCTGCTTCTCATTCCCTCATGCGCACATTGGTCCTGTTCTAGACAGGCCCAGGGTTGGGCCAGTCTTCCTTGAGAGCAGGTCTGGTATTGGGGTGTCAATGTCCCCGTCTCCCCAAAGAGCATACAAGCAATCAGCTGAGATGAGGCAGATGGGCAGTGGCACAGTTGGAAAGCTGGTGGGGATAGTAGTGGCGGTGAGGGAGGGAGAATCCGTTCTTCACTTGTAGCCTGGAGCAGTGCCTTCTGTCTTTATCTATCTTTCGTGATTCCTCCCGGATTTCTTTTTGGCAAATAAAGAGGAGAATGTGGAAGATACTCACCAGTCAGGTTCAAGAGAGCCCAGAAGAGGATAAACTTCATATTGAGGTCAAAAGCCTTTTCAAAGGATGAGTTTCAGCCCAGAGTCTCTGGAAAGGATGGAGAAGAGGGACAGAAAAGGGCTAAGGAAGACACAGCAAGAAGGGGTGTATCATCCAAATATATCATCTGAATTCTTCCGGTGGCAGGATTCAGTTCCAGAAGAGGCGGCCACCAGTCAGGATGGTGTCAGGGTATCAGAAAGACAAGAACTGAGATCAGGTGTCTTGGTCCCTGACACAGTAGCGAATGGATCTGAAATGTAGCATTTTTGTTTTCCTTTTCAGGGGAAAACATACCTAATCTGAGAGATGTCAGGGCTCACAGTGTTTCCACAGCCCCTCCTCTGTGCTCTGGCCTTTGTGAGACTCTGCAATCATGACCCTCTCCAAACTATACTCAGGACAGTGACTCCTCCCATCTGTGTGATGCTAACCCCTGGTTGTGTGACACAGACATTTGTCTCCAGTGGCCATAACCCAGCCCTCTGGTGCTGGCCTGACCCCTCTGCCTGACACTGAACTCCTCCTTGAGATATATCAGCCTTTTCTTTCATGTCACTGTCCATCCACTCATTTACCCCCCCAGCCAGCCAATAATTTATATTAGGTGTCTGACTTGTGCAAGGCTCCGTGCTCACTGTAGAGGCTGCTTAAATGTGAAAACACTGCTCTGCCTGCAAAGAGCTTATACACTGGTGGGAGTAATGGGTACATAGACAGGCAATTACAAAATAAAGTATTCAGAGCTCAAGCTCTACCTGTACCACTATGTGGAAACATTCGCAAAACACATGATCTGTTAAATGATTTGTATCCAAAGTATGTAAGGAAATTTTAAACTCAACAAGAAAACAGACTGCTCAATAAAAAAGTGGGCCAAATATCTGAACAGATACCTTACAATGACTAAAGGTCATTGTACTAAAGCAGATGCATTAGTCTGCTCAGACCGCCATGATAAAACACCACAGACTGGGTGGCTTAATAAACAGACATGTATTTTCCCACAGTTCTGGAGGCTGGAAGTCCATGATCAAAGTGCCAGAAAATTCATTCCTGGCTTGTAGATAGCCACCTTCTCATGGGACCTACCTCCAAATACAGTCATGTTGGGGTTTAGGGCTTCAATAGATGAATTTTGGGAGGACACAGTTCAGTCCATATCAACAAAGAAGATACACAGATGGCAAATAGCATATGGAAAGATTCTCAACATACATTAGGGAATTACGAACTAAAGCAACAACTACACGCCTTAGAGAATGGCTACAGTTTAAAACAGAACACCAAATGTTGGCAAGGATGTGAAACAACAAGAATGTTTATTTATTGCTGGTGGAATACAAAATGTACAGCCAATTTGGGAGACAGTTTGGTGGTTTCGTACAAAGCTCAACATAATCTTACCACATGATCCAGCCATCACACTCTTCGGGATTACCTGAATGAAAACTTATGTCCACAAAATCTTACACATGAATAATTAGATCAGCTGTAGTCACACTTGCCAAACCTTGGAACCAACCAAGAGGTCCTTACATAAGTAAATGGGTAAGCAAAGTGTGGTACGTCTGCCTTGGAATATTATTTCGTGATTTAAAAAAATGAGTTATCAAGTGATAAAATACATGGGGAATCCTTAAATGCTTATTACTAAGTGATAGAAGCCAGTGTAAAATTATTATATATTTTGAAAAAGTCCATCTATAGAGACAGTAAAAAGATGAGTGGTTGTCATAATTTGAGGAGAAGGGGGCAAGGATGAACAGGTAGAGCACAGGGCATTTTCAGGCCAGTGAAATTATTCTATATGATACTCTAATTGTGGATACATGCCATTATGGGTTTGTCCAAAGCCCTAGTACTATATAACATAAAGAGCAAGCCCTAATATAAACTATGGACTTTAGTTACTAATAATGTGTCAATATTGGTTCATCAGCTGTAACAAATATACCACACCAATGCCAGATGTTAATAGATTGCTCAACGGTAGAATCCAGGTAATGGGTATACAGGTGTACACCGTGAAATTCTTTCAGCTTTGTTGCATGTTTAACAATCTTCATAATAACATGTAGGAGAGTTTTAAATGTTTACTTAAATTCCACTTAGTTAACATACAGTGTAATGTTAGTTCCAGGTGTTCAATGTAGTGATCCAACGCTTCCATAAACCTGGCGCTCATCACAAGTGGCCTCCTTAATCCCAATCATCTATTTTTTCACCCATCCCCCTGCCTACCTCCCCTCTGGTAATCATCAGTTTGTTCTCTAGAGTTAAAGAGTCTGTTTCTTGGTTTCCCTTGCTCTCTTTCCTTCTTTTCCTATGCTCATTTGTTTTGTTTCTTAATGGAGGTTGAGGTATTGCCTTAGAACACAAGTTAGATACTTACTTCTTCAGCCTCCATTGTTATAAAGAAGGAGTATCCAAAATTTTACACTCTACCTGGGTCTTAGAAGAGGGAAGGAACTTGTCTCGCATAAAAAGGAGAGAAAAAGTAGTTCAAAAAGAGGGAAAGCCTTCTGTAAAAGCATGAATATATGTAACAATGTGGTGTGTTTGAGGAACAGCAGCTATGTGTTACAGTGAAAGTGTTAAGAACTAGGTCGAGAGATAAGCAGGAATTCTATAACGGAAAGCCTTAGTGTATAAGCCCTGCATATATAAGACTTGTGTAAGTCTTGATTGTGTGGGAGATAAGGATCCAATAAATTTATTACTTGATGAAATTCTATTGAATATTTTGGACAGACTTTAAGCCCACTGTTCATGCCTTGCATAATCCCTAATATCCTCTTCTTAGATGTGGGATGTGTGAATTGCTTCCAACTAATATAATATGGCAAAAATTATGGGATGTCATTCTGATAATTATGTTAATACATAACACTAACATTGTGTGTGTGTGTGTGTGTGTGTGTGTGTGTGTGTGTACACACACATCTACCTGACTAGCATGCACAAGAGAGATTTTTCCCACTGGCTTGGGGATGTAAGCAGCCACACTGAGGAAGATTAAGTGTCAAAGAACTATGTACGGATGCCCTCTCTGCACAAAGGATTGCCTCAAGGACCTGAGGGCAGCTTTCAGCCGACAGCCCACAAAAGGTGAGGATCCTGTGTCACACAACCAGAAGGAAATGAATTCTACCAACAACTTGAGAAAGCTTAGAAATCAAATTCTTACTTCAGAGCCTTACTAGACCCTGAGGAGAGGACCCAGCTAAGTCATACTTGGACTCTTGATTTGCAGAAACTGTGAGAAAATACATGTTGTCTTAAGCTGTTCAGTTTTTGGCAATGTTTTTTATGCAGCAGTGGAAAACCAATACAAAGTATATGGTGTGCTGGCACTTTATTAGATATTATTGATTTAGTGGTAAGGGAAATGGGAATCTTGCCCTCACAGATGATGAAGACCCATAGGGGAGACGGATATAACAAGATTTGCCACCATGGATGTCCCAATGGGGGAAAGAAAGGGATGTAGAAAAACACATAGCAGGGACCCTAATGTAAAGGTTAGAAGAAGACTTCCTTGAGGAAGAGATGTTTGGTGCTTAAAGGATGAGTAGAAGTTAAGCAAATGAAGAGATGGGGGAAAAATCTCTGGAGATATAGACGAGGACTCAAAAGAGAAGAGCATGTACAGAAGAGTGTGAAGAGAGACCCAGAAGAATCCCACAGAATGGACCCTTCAAGAATTGTCAAGTAGGCACTGCCTGCAAAGAAGATCCAGGAGGCAACCAGAGAGCAGATCAAGGGAGCCCATCCTTAGGCTCCATATTTTGGATGGAATAGGCTTTACCTTGCTTCCATGGTGACAGAAAGAAGTCAATAGATAGGGGAAGTGGAAAAATATAAAGAAGTAGAGATAATCAATACAGCACACCCATGAGGAAGTCAGGGGAGATGTGATCCATATCACAGGTGGACATAGAAGCTGTAGATAATAGGGTCTCACTTCCAGGAAGGATGGAAAAGAACGAGGAAGAAAAGCACTAAGTATGTTTGCAGGGTAGAAGGTGGGAGGTTGAGTGAAGTTATCACTGATGGCTTTAACCTCCCTGTACTCCCATGCCAGAGGTCACCCAATGAAGATGAAGCACTGAAGACAGGAGCAGAGAGGCAAATGCTTGAGGTGGCCTTATGGAGAATTGTACAGACAGTGACATGGGAAATGCAGGATTACCAGTATGTGTTGAAGACATAATTTAAGAGTTACTTAAATACTCAGATGAGCGTTTTATTAAAGACTCTGGAGGGGCGCCTGGGTGGCTCAGTCGGTTAAGTGGCTAACTTCGGCTCAGGTCATGATCTCGCGGTCTGTGAGTTCGAGCCCCGCGTCGGGCTCTGTGCTAACAGCTCAGAGCCTGGAGCCTGTTTCGGATTCTGTGTCTCCCTCTCTCTGACCCTCCCCCATTCATGCTCTGTCTCTCTCTGTCTCAAAAATAAATAAACATTAAAAAAAATTAAAAAAAAAAGACTCTGGAACAGTATAAATGTGATTCAATAGAAGGGACAGGGGGTGTTGGGCAGTGACTCAGAGATGGGAAGCAGTGAGAAACTAGGAATGAGGCTACTGGAGAAGACAGGCAAACAGAAGGGCTTGCAGTTTGAATGACCAAGGATTACAAGGAAAAGAAGCATCGTTTAATTAAATGGCCTCAGTATCCAAATTTGAGAATTTGATTTTTGTTTATGTGTCAGGATAATCTATGGTCTTACTTGTGATCCAGCTTTTATTGCCTTTTTTTCACTTTTTTACCTTGGTGAGGGATGAAAAGCATAGAACCAACCTTCCTCTGCCATCTCTACAGATGTATGGATTTGCCACCTCTCTCGTGGGATGGAACGCCATACTCCTCTCTCTGCAGCCTTTTCCTTTTGTGGCATTATTCTCTCTCTCATCTCACCGACCCTCTCTCTTCCTCTTCCTATTACCCTTTTTAGCAGATGACCTCATATCGCACTGCCTCTCCCCTCTATGTAACACCATGGCCTCTCACTCTAGACCCTACTTTTGGGTCACTTGGAATCCTCTCAATTCTCTATTTTTAAGTGTCTTGGTCAATAGGTCTAGGATGCTATACCTCTCCCCACTATATGTCAGTGTGAGAAGAGGGCTGAGCATCTGTCAGAGTTCTTCCCAGGGGCACAGAGCTCTGCTGAAGTCTGCGGCTACCACCCATAAACAGACAACTCCCTGTTGTTTTTGCTTAGACATCTGAGATCCAGATCTTTGTCTCCAGCTGTCTGCTAGAAATGACCATCTCCATGTCCTTCAGGGATCTCAAATATAACTTGGACCATCCCTCCTACTCATGAACATGCTCCTGATTCTTTACACATGAAAACATTGATTCTCTTCCTATTATCTTTGTGAACCGCCACCTACCCAGTTGCCCAAGTCAGAAACCTGGGCATTATTCCAGGCACTTCCCTTTCTCTTTCTACTCAGTCAATACATGTAAACTGTAGAGACTCTGCTTCTTTAGTCCAAATTCAGAAATTTGATGATGCTCTCTCTACCATGGAGGTTTTAGTGACACCCCCTCTGATTCCAACAAGATAAAAATCTAAATTCCTTCCCCAAACAGGTCAAGACTTTCACTATCTAACCCTTGCTCATCTCTACATAAGAATCTTTTATCACACCTGGTCTCCTCCTCTACAATTTATTTTCTACCCTCCAGCATTACTTATATACCTATATTATCCAGAACATGCCACATTCTTGTGCTTTTCTGACTTCTACTTAACTATCCCCTCAGCTTTATAAAAGTCTTCCCTAAGTTGTCAATTTGGTGAAACCTTCCCTGGCTCTGACACCCAGAATGGCTTTCTCTGTGCTCTCATGAAACTTCTTATCTCCATTGTAACAATAGTCATCAGAATAATCGGCTGCTTGATGGAGATGAGAGTCACTCTTTTATCCCTTTCATATGCGGTGCCTACTAAATTGCTGATAACTCAATAATTTTTGATTGAATGAACAAATGGTTGGGGGGGATTGTTACATTTCTCATCATGCTTACAGTTTATATATTAAGAGATCAGTGATCACAGCATGAGTTCTTAGTGTCATTTTTTTTGTTTACTGAATGTTTTCTGTTTGAACTCTGTTCAAGAACAAGAAAGATCAAGAGCTGTGAATTCAGTGTAGAAATTATGAAGATGTTGCACTGAAGACGGGGGAATGGAAGAGCCTCAGTGGTTATTTATGACTTTCAAGATCCATCTTGCATGGTGATAAACTTCTGTGAAAAACCCTTCACTTCCCAGGGTGATACTTCCTTTGGCCCAGGACAAGATTCCATGCAACCTGCCATCACAGATGGCCGGGGCGGCTGAAACTTCCTGCCAGAGAGAAGGAATAGGAGGTCAATGTTGCTTTGTCCTCATGGAACAAGAATAAATCCCAAGAGGTGGTATATTATAGTTGCAGAAGCATCTAAAGGACGGGACTCATTTGTTTTTGAAAGGTAACAACCCTCTCTTCACGTCCACCTAGATCTCACCTCTCTTGGTTCAAGCTCGAGCCCAAACTGAATGGAAGAAAGAGGAGAAGGGACAAATGATTCTACCCAGAGTCTTTCCCATTGTAAAATGAGGGAAGGGGAACTAATGACAAACCCCAAATCTCGGGGGAGAGAGGAGAGGGACTCCAGACCTTTTGGATGAGTGCCATGTGATTTTCCTCAACCACCTTCAAAGTCCCCTTGCTATCTTTCTGTCTGAAGAAAGTTACCTTAGTTCTAGATAAGATGTTTAAAGGTTGTCCCACACACATGATGCGTGCTGCCATTATTTGTCCCACCATGTTCTGGCAGTCATTGAGGGGGAGAGAATATTGGTTTATCCAAGTCAGGATGTCAGGGTCGCTGACTGTGGGGAAAAGGAAGACAAATAACATCTAGTCACTCTGCTTATCACACATACTCTTGTAATCGGCCCCTATTTTGAGAAATCCTTCTTAGGGTTTCTCATTCAATATCTGTGTCAAATCAGTAGATTCAGAACATGATGTCCCCCTCACATCAGAAATCAGATCTGTAGTTCCCTCTCTACTTGCCTAGTTTAGAAACCGTTCAAAACCCATGAAAAGATTATAAATGACATAAAAGCAGTCAGACACAAAGCCATTGTCCCTAAGAAACCTTTATTTTTGGCATCGAATTTTTTACATTTAATCATAAAGGGAAAAAACTATTTTTAATGTGTCTGAAGCTGTTTTTTAATGAAATAGATTGTTTAAAAGTGGATTATTTGTAAGTGTATGAAGTTATGGTGCTCATCTTCCTCATAGTGATTGTTACTCAGCTGTTAACCTTAGGATGCAAGGATTCTGACCACAGTATTAAAGAATTCTAATCTCTGGTAGAGAGTGACAAGGAGGAAGGAAACAACAAAACTGATTAGAGATTGCTCAAACTAAGCCTAGTGTCACTTATGGAGCAGAATTTTTCTCATAGTGTATCCAACCTAGTGTCCTAAAACACAAAGTGTCAGGTCAGACAAGAAAGAGGGGAGTTATGTTCAGTTTTAAGTTTTTATGGGAATTGAATTGAAATGCATAGAATAAGCTAGGTGAAAGTAACCAAGTACTTTAAATAATGAATTCCTAACAAATATTTGAAGCCTTGCACCAAAGAGCTTACAGAATTATTTTGTCACTGTGATTCTGACATGAAGAACCTATGTGATAAAACCTTCATATGATTTTATTTTGTTTTCAAATGATATGTAATAAATTATTTTTCGATTACTTTGAATAAGGCTTGTAAAGTCAAGGATAAAAATTGTAAACTTCAATTTTCTTAGAAAAAAATATTCATTTAGATTCCCAGGAATGTTGCTTCTGAATTAAAAATGAAATTGCCAAATACTGAGAATATCAAAGTTCTCACTTTTTATTTGTTTTTTTTTGTTTATTTGTTTTTGTTTTTGTTTTGTTTTACAGGAAAGATAGGAGTGTTCTGTGGCTATCAGCCCAGGGTTTAAACTTGATTAATATCATGGCATTTGCCTCAGTGAACACAGTTTCATCGAGCTGATCAATCAGTGTCACTTTTTAAAGTCAGCCATTCAGACCGCCTGCAATAAACATGCCTCAAAGTGCCAAGCAGTGAACAACAATCTCACACAACAACCATGCCTCTATAGACATCAACCCCCTTAAGCTTCTTAAAGTCTTGTAATCCCTGTTCAAAAAACTTCTCCCAAACCGCATATAGTCCCAGTACTCTGCTCTGCTCAGGGAGATTTTGTCTGCTCAGCATTGTTCTTCCTCACTGTGATCAGCAATAAATTTAGCTTTATCATTTCATTTCAGATATTGAGTGGTGCCCCCATCATCCTTTGACAATACAGAGAGCCCGATGGGTTACTAGCAGCCACATGAAGTAAAGGCCACCGACAGTTCAACAGATGCGTAAGAAAGCAACTTTCTTCCTCAAGTGCCCGTGGTGAGACATGCTTCTGCAGAAACCAGGTCCCTTCTGTCCATGCCAATGAGAGCTGAGAGGCTGGAGACATGTGTGCCTGAAGCAGAGGCTGTGGCAGTTTTTCCCATTGGTAGGTCGGGCCAGAGAGACACCAACAGTATGTCATAATCAAGTCCCCTGTGCATGCCCTGGTGTCCACTTCTAAGGGGGGACTGTTGGATGAAGCAGCAGGTATAAGAGTTGCCTTCTGTTTATAGGAGCAGCTCCCTCGGCCACCCCCACCTCGCCGGGTCCACCTGAGTGAATCGTATCGATATAGGTGTGGTTGTCTGCGGCGGGGGATGGGGAGTATCTTCTGCCAGCTCCCCACATGTTCTGTTTTTGTTTTCCCACTGCTGCTTGATGAATTGCTTGCTGGGCTGTCAGCAGCCATCAAGAAGACAGTGGGCTACCCTCCCACAAGATGCCTTGATACTGTCTTTAGAGTGGGGACTCCTGGTTCCCCCAACCATTATTTGAATTCAGTTCCCCAGACTCTGGTCTTGAATGTTCTAGAGATACCACAGTTCCTGTGGCTCCACTCATTGGTATCAGATTGGCTGCCCTGTATCATCCTCTTCGGATTTTATCTCTCGGCAGGATAAAGTCCTGGCAGTAATCACGAGGGTCAGGAACATTACCTCATAGCTGCCATTCCCTTCACGTAAATCCCTCCACATTTTCCCCAGCTCCAAAACCTCCTCAGGATGAAGAACAGAGTCGAACACTTACGGTTTTTGTATTCATTCCAAGTCCAGGTTGGGATAAAGCAGGAATCGTTAAATGCTAAGGGTTCCATAGATATGGCTATGGTTCCCACGTGGGAGTTGAGCGCAGCAGCCTTGGACAATTTTATCAGCATCAGGTCATTCTCCAGAGATTGTGCTTTGAATTCAGGGGAGGGCACAATCAGTGAGTAATTCCGTATCTGCTCTTTCTTATTTTTGACGCTGGGTTGATAAACTCCCAGTCGGATTTTAACACTTTGGAAGAAAAAGGGCAAGGAGATAGAGAAGAGCAGGGTCAAAGAATGTCAGAACCACAAAAAATGCCAGAACTGACCCCCCCTCAATCATCTTAATTTTGTCTCTCAGACTTGAAAACTGAAGTGACCTGCTTTGGTTTGTGAAAGAGTACTAATAGTTTATGGGGTTGTAGAGTCTAGAGTCAGTGTGTATATAAAACCTGGGGTGTATCTGCCACCTCGAGTGCACTTGGTACAGTCTAGTATTGTTTATTATTATTATTATTATTATTAAGATTTGGAAAACATGCATGGGCAGGTGATAGAGATGTGCCCACACTCCATTGTCCCAAGCAGCTCTTGAGCAAGTGTATTGAACCCTTCACTTCTGGATATTCTTAGGTCTCTCCCAGCCCCTCTATAGCCCCCACGTCATTATATTTATGATGTGCTGCCTACTTTTATCACTGATTCCCAAGACTCTTAATCTATCAGGATGCCCACTTATCATTTTCCATTATATTCCCTGGACACATTCCAACATACGCGCTTCTACACCAGGAGTCCAATCATGCTACGGATACAAGAGCCATTTCCTACAAAAACCATTCATGCATTAGATCTGGCTGAGAGAAGAACATCAAGTTTTCCAACTCCAGTTCTTGGGAGGGGATGAACTGTCTTTACTTCATATTTCTTATGATGTGCAGAGCAGAGATCCCATCTGTGTTTGGGGTTTTTGTTTTGTGTTTTGTGTTTTTTTCAATACTTTATCTTTTTATTTAAAGTCAAGGTAGTTAACATATACTATAGTATTTGGTTTCAGGAGTAGAATTCAGTGATTCATCGCTTACATACAATACCCAGTGCTCATCCCAACATGTGCCCTCTATAATGCCCATCACCCATTTAGCCCATCCCCCCTCCAGCAACTCCATTTGTTCTCTATATTTAAGATATGGTTTGTCTTCCTGTTTTTATCTTATTTTATTTTTCCTTCCTTTCCCCTATGTTCATCTTTTGTTTCTTTAATTCCACATAGGAGTGAAATCACATATTTATCTTTCTCTGACTGACTTATTTCACTTAGCATAGTACACTCTAGTTCCATCCATGTTGTTGCAAATGGAAAAATTTCATTCTTTTTGATCGCCAAGTAACATTCCATTATATATATATATATATATTCCATACATATATATATATTCCATTATATATGTATATTCCATATATCTATATTCCAAATATATATTCCATATATATCTATATTCCATATCTATATATTCCATATCTATATATATTCCATATCTGTATATTCCATATCTATATATATTCCATATCTATATATTCCATATCTATATATATTACATATCTATATATATTCCATATCTATATATATTGCATATCTATATATATTCCATATCTATATATTCCATATATCTATATATTCCATATATCTATATATATCACATCTTCTTTATCCGTTCATCAGTCGATGGACATTTGAGCTCTTTCCATAATTTGGTTATTGTTGATAATGCCATTGTAAATATTGGGGTGCACTTGCCATTCAAATCAGCATTTTTGTATCCTTTGGATAAATACCTAGTAGTGCAATTGCTAGTTCGTAGGGTAGCTCTATTTTTAATTTTTTGAGTAACCTCCATACTGTGTTTTCTGAGTGGCTGCACCAGTTTGCATTCCCACCAACAGTGGAAAAGAGTTCCCCTTTCCCTGCACCCTTGCCAACATCTGTTGTTTCCTGAGTTGTTAATTTTAGCTGTTCTGACAGGTGTGACTTGGTACCTCACTGTGGTTTTGATTTGTATTTCTCTGATGATGAGTGATATTGAACATCTTTTCATGTGTCTATTAGCCATCTGGATGTCTTCTTTGGAAAAGTGTCTGTTCATGTCTTTTGCCCATTTCGTCACTGGATTATTTGTTTTTTAGGT
Organism: Panthera onca; assembly: GCF_046562875.1. Lineage (NCBI taxonomy): Eukaryota > Metazoa > Chordata > Mammalia > Carnivora > Felidae > Panthera > Panthera onca. Next base: position 156,241,065 of record NC_138340.1, read on the forward strand.
GTTGAGTTTGATAAGTTCTTTATACATTTTGGATACTAATCCTTTATCTGATATGTCATTTGCAAATATCTTCTCCCATTCTGTCGTTGCCTTTTTGTTCTGCTGATTGTTTCCTTTGCTGTGCAGAAGGTTTTATCTTGATGAGGTCCCAATAGTTCATTTTTGCTTTTGTTTCCCTTGCCTTTGGAGAGTGTTTAGTAAGAAGTTGCTGCGGCCAAGATCAAAGAGTTTGCTGCCTGTTTTCTCCTTTAGAATTTTGATGGTTTCCTGTCTCATGTTTAGGTCTTTAATCCATTTTGAATTTATTTTTGTGTATAGTATAAGAAAGTGGTCCAGTTTTATTCTTCTGCATGTTGCTGTCCAGTTCTCCCAGCACCATTTGCTGAAGAGACTGTCTTTTTTCCTTCGACATTCTTTCCTGTTTTTTGAAGATTAGTTGGCCATAGATTTGTGGGCTCTCTATTCTGTTCTATTGATCTGTGTGTCTGTTTTTGTGCCAGTACCATACTGTCTTAATGATTACAACTTTAATAATACAGCTTGAAGTCCAGAATTGTGGTGTCTCCAACTTTGGTTTTCTTTTTCAACATTACTTTGCTTATTTGGGATCTTTTCTACACAAATTTTAGAATTATTTGTTCTAGCTCTGCAAAGAATGCTGGTGTTACTTTGACAGGGATTGTATTGAATGTGTAGATTGCTTTGGGTAGTTCAGACATTTTAATAATATTTGTTTTCCTACCTATGAGCATAGACTGTTTTTCCATTTCTTGGTATCTTCTTCAATTTCTTTCATAAGATTTCTATAGTTTTCAGTATACAGATCTCTTTCCTCTTTGTTTAGGTTTATTCCTGGGTATCTTATGGTTTTGGTGCGGTTGTAAGTGGGATAGATTCCTTGATTTCCTCTCCTGCTACTGCATTATTGGTGTATGGAAATGCAACTGATTTCTGTATGTTGATTTCATTTTATTTTTTTTTTAACATATTTATTTATTTTGAGAGAAAGAGGGCAACAGAGAATCCCAAGCAGGCTCCTCACTCAGCACAGAGCCCCAGGTGGGGCTTGAACTTATGAACCATGAAATCAGACCTTCGCCAAAATTGGGAATCAGATCCTTAATGAACTGAGCCACCCAAGCACCCCACTGTATGTTGATTATATATCCTGTGACTTTGCTGAATTCATGTATCAGTTCTAGCAATTATTTGGTGGAGTCCTTTGAGTTTTCCACACAGAGTATCATGTCATCTGTGAAGAGTAAAAGTTTGACTTCTTCCTTGCCAATTTGTATGCCTTTTATTGTCTGATTACTGAGGCTAGGACTTCCAGATGTTGAAGAACAGTGCTGGGAGTGGACATCTCTGTCATGTTCTTGACCTTAGGGAGAAAGCTCTCAATTTTTCCGTATTGAGGATGATATTAGCTGTGGGTCTTTGTATATGCCCTTTATGATGTTGAGGTATGTTCCTTCTATCCCTACTTTCTTGAGGGTTTTTATCAAGAAAGGATGCTGTATTTTGTCAAATGCTTTTTCTGGATCTATTAAGAGGATCATATGGTTCTTATCCTTTCTTTTATTAATGTGGTGAATCACATTGATTTGTGAATACTGAGCCAGCCCTGCTGCCCAGGAATAAATCCTACTTGATCATGGTAAATAATTCTTTTAACATACTGTTGAATTCAATTTGCTAGTATCTTGTTGAGAATTTTTGCATCCAGCTTCCTCAGGGATATTGACTGTAATTCTCCTTTTTAGTGGGGTCTTTGATTTTGGAATCAGTGTAATGTTGGCTTCATAGAATGAGTTTGGAAGCTTTTCTTCCATTTCTATCTTTTGGAACAATAAGAAGAATAGGTATTAACTCTTCTTTAAAGGTCTGGTAGAATTCCCCTGGGAAGCCATCTGGCCCAGGACTCTTGTTTGTTGGGAGATTTTTGATTACTGTTTCAATTTCTTTGCTGGTTATGGGTCTGTTTAAATTTTATATTTCTGGGGCACCTGGGTGGCTCAGTCAGTTAAGCGCCCATCTTCAGCTCAGGTCATGATCTCACAGTCTGTGAGTTCAAAGCCCGCATTGGGCTCTGTGCTGACAGCTCAGAGCCTAGAGCCTGCTTCAGATTCTGTCTCCCTCTCTCTCTGCCCCTCCCCCTCTCACACTCTGTCTCTCTCTCACTCTTAAAAATAAATAAACATTAAATTTTTTTTTTTAAGTTTTATATTTCTTCCTGTTTCAGTTTTGGTTGTGCATGAGTTTCCAGGAATTTGTCCATTTCTTCCAGACTGTCCAGTTTGTTGGCATGTAATTTTTCAGAGTATTCTCTTATAATTGTTTGTATTTGATGTGTTGGTTGTGATCTCTCCTCTTTCATTCATGATTTTATCATGATTTATTTTATTTGGGTCCTCTCTCTTTTCTTTGTGATACATCTGGCTAGGGGTTTATCAATTTTATTCTTTCAAAGAACCAGCATTTAGTTTCATTGATCTGTTCTACTGGGGTTTTTTGTTTGTTTGTTTGTTTGTTTGTTTGTTTCTGTATCATTTATTTCTTCTCTAATCTTTATTTTTTTCCTTCTTCTTCTGGCTTTAGGTTTTATTTGCTGCTCCTTTTCTAGCACCTTTTAGATGTAAGGTTAGGTTGTGTATTTGGGACCTTTCTTGCTTCTTGAGATAGGCCTGAATTGCAATGTACTGAATGCAATTGTAATCCTCTTAGGGCTGCCTTTGTGGCATCCCAAAGGCTTTGGGCTGTCATGTTTTCATTTTCTTTTGCTCCCATGTACTTTTTAATTCTTTCATTGATTTCCTGATTAATCCATTCATTCTTTAGTAGAATGTTCTTTAGCCTCCATGTATTTGGGGGCTTTCCAAATTTTTTCTGTGGTTGATTTTAAGTGTTACGGCATTGTTATCTGAAAATACGCATGGTATGATCTCAGTCTTTTTGTACCTGTTGAAGGTTGATTTGTGACCCAGTATGTGTTCTATTCTGGAGAATGTTCCATTTGTACTTGAGAAGAATCTGTATTCTTCTGCTTTAGGATGAAATGTTTTGAATATATCTGTTAAGTACATCTAGCCCAGTGTGTCATTCAAAGCCATTGTTTCCTTGGTGATTTTCTGCTTCAGTCCATTGCTGTAAGTGAGGTGTTAAAGACCCCTACTATTAGGGTATTTTTATCAATGGGTTTCTTTATGTTTGTTATTATTTGACTTATATATTTGGGGGCATATATATATAACATATATTTGACTTATATATTTGGGGGCATATATATATATATAATATTAGTTATTCTCCATGAGAGAGTTTCCTGACACCTTCCTATTGCTCTCCTCTTAAGCCACCCAAATGGGTGTTACTTTTCCCATTGGGAAGGAGATCCTCTCTCTTTCTGGGTCTTCTGTTTCCTTTAGAATGTCATTAAGACTTGCCGGGATATCCTTTAAGACTTGCTTTTCTTTAAATAGATCCCTCCCAGTCCCAAGAACAAAGGGATACTTACGGTAAGGGGCAGTGGGCAGCTGTCAGTACCCACTCAGGGTGAATGAGAGACCCCACACAGGGTTCTGGGCTGGACTGCAAGTAGACCATGTAAGGAATAGTAAAATCTTCTGGTAAGTTCAGCTTATCAGCTTCAGACTCTCTGGCCAAAATGACTTCTAAAGAATTGACAGAATCACAGGTAGAGAGAGAGTCAAACAGGTTGTGGGGCAACACTTAGGGTAGTTTTTTTCAGCCTAAGGTTTTCAGAGATAATACCAAGGACTTCAAATTATTTTAAACATCTTTTTAAAAATCAGAGAGAATCACGCATGCCACCCAAGCTATATGCTTCAGGGACACTGTCTTTGGTTGAGAAGGAAGCATATTAACATTAACTCATGGGCTGATCAGGAACTCTTGACTGGTAGTGTGGTGTATTATAAAAATGGGAGAAAGTGAATTATTCCTTTGAAAACATTATTTTTAATTAACATGCCAACCAAGCATGGAAGTAATGATTGCATACCACCTGCCTTTGGTAGTGAGGGGATGGAAAGGCTTTGGGCAGGGCCCTGGGGCCTCCAGTGCACTGCCCCCGGCCTGCCTGCCTTCCCTGCCCACACTTCTGAGTCCATCTGCCAGGCAGAGGGAAGCATGGCTGTCCAGGGAAAGTGACAGGCTAAGGTATCACACATTCGATCCTCAGGAGAGAGTGGGGCACTATAGTGACATATTCCAACTTGCTCACAGGTCTCAGAGGGGATGGGAGAGCCCGCTGATGGGATAAGTCACATGGCTAGAGATTCCTTTTGTTTTTTTCAACAGTTAATTGAAGGAAATGCCTGACTCTTCCTGTCTCTTCAGCTGTGGCTGACTGCTTCCCCTTCTGACCCTCCCAACCCTCCTGACCACTGTCCCATCCCTCGCCAGGAGGCCCAGGCCAGCCACTCACCAGCTGCACTCAGGAGAGTGAAGACAAGACAGGGCTTCATGGCGGGCAGTGATCTTGCATTGGATCAAGCTGTAAATGTCCCAATCCTTAGTCCAAGTGCCCTTGGCAAAGACAGCTGGGGAGAAACATTAACTGGGGGTTAGGAGGAGAAGCAAAAATCTTATAGCAGTCTTGAAACTAGGGCTCAAACCCCAATTGTATAAGGCCTGGTTGGGCGCTGTCTCTGATCTGGGTGCAAGAGAGGAAGTAGCAGACCAAGTCAAACCCCTGGTGCTTCTTCTCTGATCCCAAATATCTCAGGAGTTATGATGTATCTGCTGACATTTTTCCTCCCTCTCTGTGACATAGCCTTTCTTTGTTGTCCCCTCCTCCCTTTGTGACTGGGTCCCCTCTCTCTCTGCCCTCACTTGCTGTCTCCCTTCTTCTAAAGAGTCCCTCTGCCATTCTTAGAGACTCATCAAACTCTAGGATGTGAAATAAATGTAACAAGTCTTTCCCCACCCCCATTTTCATAATGAGGCAGCTGTGGTCCTCATGGAAGTTATTGGCAAAGTCAGGACTGGGCCCTGAGTCTCTAGATTTTCTCTGCCATATCGAACTTTATCTGAGCCCTGTGCTCCCAGAAGACAGTGGCTGTCAAAAATCCTCTGGCACTTTTGTGCTCAGGGAAATGGCTTACCACAAAGAATTACCCTTCCACACACGAGTTACTAGAGACTCCATCCACTCTTTCTCATGGCTCCTGTAGAGCTTGGGATGACTCCCCTGTTTACCTGTGACAAGGCCAAACACCTTTCCCAGTTTGCTTGTAACTGCTGAGGGGGCCAGACAGACCCTCCAACTTCCCCATTCTTCATCTCACGAATGATTAGCTAGGCTTAGAACTCTTTTTTCCCTTGCAACTGGCTACACATAGAGAAAACGCTTTCTGTTCAGCTGACTGAGAAGTCCCGACTGGAAAATAATTGTTGTTTTGTTTTGTTTTGTTTTGTTTTGTTTTGTTTTGTTTTGCTGCAAATCTCCACACCTGTAACTTGTTTCTTACTCCCTCTAAGGTGTCTTCAGGTAAAACCATCTTGCTGAGACTCTCTGATCTTTGGATCTGGGGTGCTCTTACTGAATAGTCTGAATACAGCCAATCCCTTTCCATGTACACTTTTTGTCTTTCACATGTATTACTCTTTTCAATATTCCTCTTTATAAGTTAGCCTTACATGATAACTTCCTGACTCTACCCCCCAGACATATGAAATAAATGTGGGTTCAATCAGGGATATTGGTCTACAATTTTCTTTTTTTGTGATGTCTTTCTCTGGCTTTGGGATCAGGCTCATGTTGGCCTCATAGAATGAGTTCAGAAGTGTTCTCTCCTCTTTAACTTTTTGGAAGAGTCTGAGAAGGATTGGTGTTAATTTCATCTTCAAGTGTTCAGTAGAATTTGCCAGTGAGGTCTGGCCATGGATTTTCTGTGCTGGGAGGTTTTTGATTACTGATTCAATCTCTACTCCTCACTGATCTGTTCAGATGATCTATTTATAAAGTGCTCAGAACAGTGAGTTCTAATGGCAAATAGTAAATGCTATATAAATGCTTGTTTTGTGAAATAACTGGAACCTTAGTATCTCCAGATTTTCCAGGTTTCTGGGGATGCCTTCTTTTTCTTAACGTCTAAATATTGTTGTGAAGTCCTACAGAGCGATGAAAAGCATGAGCTCTGGAGTCCAGCTTCTAGGATTTCATTCCTGGCTGCAGGACTTCCTAGCCACCTTACCCTGAGAAAAACATTTGACCTCTTTAAGCCTCAGGGAGGAAAGAGTATTTGTACCTATCTCATAGGATACTTGTGAGGATTGAATACTACTGAAAAGCATGTAAGAATGGTGCAACACATTGAGAAACAAAAACAATAAATACTAGTTGTTATAATGATGATGATTCCATTTTCCACCCCTGCAACAATAAGAAATGGCTCCTGAATACTAAGAAGAGCAAACCTTCAGTATGTCTCTGGTTCACAGAATTGTGTATTTTGGCTCAGCACTGTCCCAGAATATGCTGCTCGTGAAAGTCAGGGATTCGGGGTTATTAAGTACCATGGGTTTAAAGTGTGCCCAGTCTAATACAGCTCTTTCTACGGAAATAAATTACTACCCCCTCAGGTTGTAACCAGGTTTCATGTGTGACACCCGGTGACAAATGTGGGACTCTGAACAGATGTGGGAGGAAGAGGAGGAGGACAGAGCTGGTCAGCAGTCCCAGCCTGCCCTGCGCGGCACTCATTCTCAGCAGGCTTCCTCCTCAGAGAAGACTTTTGTAAGGTGGCAAGGACTACCACCAAGTTTTGTGAACTAAAAAGCCTGGGAATTTCACTAAAAACAAGCGACATTTTTGTTTCATAAAAATCTATTCCATGTTTATTGAGAAAAATATAGAAAAGTAACAACAGAAATAGGAAACAACAGTAAAAACTCACTAATTATAACTCCACTTAAAGTTGTCCACTATTAGCATGGCCAGCATTACAATACTTTTTGCTCTGCCCATCCTCTCTCATTTTCCCTCAATAAAAAAAGTTAATAATTCTTTGACTTTTCTCTTAAGAGCATTTTTAGGTTCACAGCAAAACTGAGAGGAAGATACAGAGACTTCCCATGTGCTGCTGCCTGACCTCCCCGATCTCACACATGCATACAGCCTCCCCCATTATCAACATCCCCACCAGATTGGTGCATCTATTACAATGGATGAACCCACATGGACACATTATTACCACCCAAAATCCATGGTTTACCAAGGGTTCACCCTTGGTGTTATACATTCCATGGGTTTGGCCAAATGTACAGTGACATGTGTCATCGTAGCATAACACAGAGTATTTTCACTGCCCTAATAGTCCCTGGGCTCGGTCTATTCATCCCTTCCCCCAACCCCTGGAAACTACTGGTCTTTTTATTGACTCCATGGTTTTGTCTTTTCCAAAATTCCATATAGTTTAATCATCCAGCATTTAGACTTCTCATTTTGGCTTCTGTCACTTAGTAATATACATTTAAGTTGCCTCCGTGTCTTTTTGTGGCTTGATAGCTCACTTTTGTTTTAGCGCTGAGCAATACTCCATTGGCTGGGTGTCCCACAGTTTATTTATCAACACACCTATGGAAGAACATCTCTGTTGCTTCCAAATTTTGACAATTATAAATAAAATTGCTGGAAACTTCCATGCAGATTTTTGTGTGGAGAGAAGTTTTCATTTCGATTGTTGGATTATGTTTCAGCAGATTCCATAGCTGAGATGGGGTATAAACAGACAATGATTAGACTGAGTTACTCAGAATAAATGAGTATCCCTAAGACTAAATAAAGACTTTTGTATTTGTATCCATTCAACGAGACAGAACTTCTTAATGGACTTTTAAAAGTGAGACTAAAATAATACAAAGACAGTAAGTAAATATCTTTATTTTTAACGGCGTTTGAAAAGTTGATATCAATACCAAAATAACATGCCATAAAAGATAAATGATGGGGGCGCCTGGGTGGCCCAGTCGGTTAAGCGTCCGACTTCAGCTCAGGTCATGATCTCACAGTCTGTGAGTTTGAGCCCCGCATCGGGCTCTGTGCTGACAGCTCAGAGCCTGGAGCCTGCTTCAGATTCTGTGTCTCCCTCTCTCTCTGCCCCTCTCCTGCTCATGCTCTGTCTCTGTCTGTCTCAAAAATAAATAAAAACATTAAAAAAAAAAGATAAACGATGACAATGGTTTGGACTTCAATAATGAATTTAAATAAGGTTTGTAGGGTAAAAGAGGCTTCTCTTTGTCTTATTAGAGCAAATATTCTCTGATAAATTCATCTTGAGCATATGTTGAAATTCTTTCCTGGCTAATGGGAAAACTAACAAGTCGATTATGCTGTGTACCAGTATGAAGTAAACTTCTACCCAGCCTAGCTATCCTGTATGAAAAAAATATTTGCATAAGGAACTAAGCTTCTAGGTGCAGATATCACTTTATTTTACACAGCTCCAAAAGGTCACAACCATGAGGTTGACAGTTGAGAGCCATCTTAGGGTTTACAGGAGCAAGTGATACATAAAGAAAACTCATCTGTTGCTGTGATTAGACATGGCAAGAAAAAAAAAAAAACACTTTTGTCTCTATGCAGTTGTTCCTAATCTCAGATTGTTACCTCCTTATATTTCTGTATTTTTCTGCACAGATACCATGTCTTCCTGGATCTTATTGAATTATGAATTAGGTATTTACTTGGAGTAAATATATTTTGGTGAGAGATGTCTCCTCTGACTCTACAAAGTGGCTTTTTATTTCAAATTATAGGATGCTTTCATAGGTCTTTCTATGTGTTTCTCAGATTATAGAGTTGACCCGTGAACAGCATGGGTTTGAACTGCACAGATCCACTTATATGCGGACTTCTTACAGTACAGGACTGCAAATGTATTTTCTCTTCCTTCTGATTTTCTTAACATTTTTCTCTGGTTTTCTTTATTGTAAGAATACCACATATAGTGCATATAACATACAGAATATGTGTTAATCAACTGCTTATGTTATCAGTAAGGCTTCTGGCCAATAGTAGTCTATTAGTAGTTAAGTTTTGGGGGAACCATGAGTTAGACAAGGATTTTTGACTCTGCAGGGTGTTGGTGCCCCAACCTTCATATTGTTCAAAGGTCAACTGTACTTTAGAAGCAGGTGTGTACTTTCTAGTCATCCACCCCTTTATCTGGTTTGCTTTTCTGTAGCATTTGCATTGATCAGCATTCTAGTCTACCGTCTCTGTTTATTTGTTTTCTATTTACCCAGTGAGGACATATATACCATGAAGGTAGGGTTTTGACTATTTCTTCTGCTGTATCTTTAGAGCATAAGACAGGGTGGGGACATTGTAGGTCATCATTAAGTATTTGTTGAGTACGTGGTTGGATAAATGAATGAAATAGTTACATTGTCTCCACTGAGGGACATACCAGATGTATTTAATCAATCTTCTATTAATGGATCTTTGGATTGTTTCTGGATTTTCAGAATTACATAGACAATGTATCAATACGCACCCTGGATTACTCTAGTGGAGATTGTGGCTGCCTTCTTAACATCCGCTCCTCCTTCTCTTGGTAACCATCCTTATAACCATTCAGTTAACCAAACACGTACCAAGTTCATTGCGGAATGAAAGTCCACCCCTTGCTCTGAGGTTATGCTGGGTAACCTAATTGTAAATTAATCAGCATAATCCCACTAGACTATTGACTCAGGTTTGTGCCAGTGACCAAATTCAGTGAAAGACACACATTATGATGTCTGCCAGGGGCATCTGGGAAAGAAACTTCCTAGGTCTGATGGGAGTAGCTTTGTCTTTCCCCCTCGATATAGACAAGGTAGAGTCGGCCTCTGAGGGTCATTTCAATCACAAGGTTTTATCCTGAGGATAAAACTGACATTAATGCACAGGACAGAGACAGGAATCATAGGGTCCTTGACATTTTTGAATTGCTGAATCAAAGCATCCTTGAAGCCTTCCCAGTTTTTAAGCTTCCATTAGTACATCTTTAAAGGCCATTTGAGTTGGCTATTCTGTTCTTTGCAATGGAATGAGTCCTAAATTTTACACTCCCATTTATACTTTGTTTTTGTGGTTGTATGGATATTTCAATAGAATAGAGTTTTAGAAATGAAGTTTCTGGGTCAAAGAGCATACAGATTTTACATTTTAGTATAAATTTACAAATTATGAAGAGTTAGATTTTTTTAAAAAGACAGTTGATAGAAAATGACAAGATAGGCTGACAAGGGAATATTGAATAGTATCAAGAAAAAGGATTTTTTTCATACTTTTCTTTGGACCTTCCCTTATCTCTCATCTTTTGTATAGCTCCCTTAACCTGCCAGGTCTCTAAATCTGCCCTCTTCTTGTGGTGAGGTGGGTGGTGCTGGTGTGGAATAGAAAACGTTTTAGAGGAAACAGGAGAATCTTTAAGGTCATTTGTTTCTGGAGAGAAGCCTGAGATATTTAGTTAAGGTAGATCTAAAGCTACCTATTTTAACATAGAGGAGTTGTATATGAAATTAATTAATTTAGGCCATATGCAAACATGAAAGCAGTTCAATGAGAACTATGGAAATAAGACAGGACAACTTAGTTATGACCATATATTTAAGAGCCTTGAATGCAAGGCTAAGGAATTTGGCCTCCATCCCAGTGGAATTGACAAGGCAATATGAAGGGCTCAGGACTGGTTCCTATGAATGTGCCATCCAGAATTACAAAGGAATAGAAATTTGGTAATGGGGCATGTATCTTCCCATATTTTCCTCTTCCAAAATACCTGGTGTGGACTGTATGTTTGTGCCCCTCCCCCATGCCCACAAATTTATGTACTCAAACCTAACCCACTACAGGACAGTATTAGGAGATTGGACCTTTGCAAGGTTTAAATGGTCATAAGGCTAGAGACCCCATGATGGGATTAGCATCCTTATAAGAAGAGACTAGAGCCCTCTCTCTGCCAGGTGAGGACACAGTGAGAAGGCCCCTGTCTACAAGCCAGGAAGTGGGCCTGCACTGTTTCCCACTGCACCTTGATCTTGGACTTCCCAGCCTCCAGAACTATGAGAAGTTAATGTTTGTGGTTTAAGCCACCCAGTCTATGGCATTTTTGGTATAACAGCCTAAACCGACTAAGACAATATCCCTTCTTCACCTTATTACTGAGGCTGTGAACATTTTCCCCTTTCAAACCTCCTCCATCTGCTCCAGGATGTCCATGCTTAGATCCCATTATATTCTTCTCCTGGATCCATACCGGATATGCACAGGAATCATGTGTTGGGACTTGTTCTCCAAACCAACTCTGTAGCCACGACTTCTATGACCTCAGTGTAATAGATCTGCTCTGTAAACTGACCTGCGTTTTCACTTTCTTTCTTTTATAGTTCAAAATAGTACATTATTTGGGCTGGGATGTGGGGGTCTGGTGGTGGAAGATGGGCAATGGGCACAGATTGCCTGCAGACATCATGCCTGCAATAGCAATAAAATCCCAGTGGGAAAGCAAGAAAGATCTTAGAGAACTGGAATATATAGGTAGGTAAAATCTTGGGAAATGCAGGAAATCTGTGATTTGTACAAAAAAACAAATTCTCCATCTGGTGGTTTCCATTATCTAGCCTCACAGTTTCAGATGGACTGGAGCAAAAAAAAAAAAAAAAAGGAGACCATAGTGTCACAGCAGTAGCAATGCTTTGGGAATAAGGGCCACTGGAGCCTCCCTGACTCTGAACTAGCTGAATGACTTTGGGCAGTTGATTTGCCCTTTCTGTACCCTGATGTCATCATCATCTGTTCAAAAATGTGATGGCAATAGTGACTTCAAAGCTTATCCATGCTTATATCTTCAATGGACCACACAGAGCCTAGCAGATAGATGATCAGTAAATTCATTTGGATCAGGTTGAATGAATACCTGTGTAACCTTTCCAATTCTATCCTCGTGTAATTGTTCAATTCTGTGCCCACTCTCTTACTCAGCAGTCAGTTTGAAGATAAAGTTCATAAATATTAAGTAAGGACAGTTCTTGGACACATGTGGTGTGGGACAAAATGTTTTTATTTAGATACTGTTTTCAGGCATAGGTGGAAGGCGAGGTTGACTAACGGGATAGGGTGTGGAGAGGTCCATGTGCTTAGTTGGCAGCGATGGTCTGCTGAATCCAGCTCACGTAGTTGCAGACCTTGGTGTAGACACCGGGTTTGCCTCTTTGAGCGCAGCCGGCACCCCAGGAGACAATGCCCTGGAGCTGGTTGTTGCAGACCACAGGGCCACCAGAGTCACCCTGAACAAGAGGAAAGAGACAATAAGAACTCTCAGTCACACCAAGTTGGGGGAAAGGCTCAAAGTTGTTTCTCCGTTACCCTGGGTCCGTTTTCCCAGGTTGCTGATTCTCCAGGAAGCATCTTCGCTTTTCCTGGGAATCCAACCCTCAATCTCTGTACTACATCCCCATCCTTTCTACCCCACCCCCCTCCTCCTAGCTCCTGCTCTTCTCTTAGTTGCAGGCAGGCAGGGCCAAGAAGAGGTGAGGACAAGTGAGTGCAATGCTGCCCAGCTAGCCCTGCTTTTTTTCCAGAAAGTTTCCTGGTACAATATACCTCCTCAGCAGGGCGCCTGGGTGTGCTGTTTGCACACCATCTTCTGTGTATCTTTTTACCCTTGACCCTAACCATTAATATCTCAAAAGGAAAATTTATCATTTATCCCAAATCTCTCCCTTGTCCCTTATAATCCATCCCAGAGACAGCTTCTCAATCTGTGTTTCAGGAAAGGGAAAATATGGTGGAAATGCCTGCGGCTTGGCCAGAAGGAGTACAGAGAAACTAACCTGGCAAGAGTCCTTTCCGCCTTCCAGGAAGCCCAGACAGATCATGTTGCTGGTGATCTGGCCTGGGTAGGCTTTACGGCAAGCACTGTCAGTTAGTATGGGAGCTTTCAGACACTGCAGGACATCGGGATAATTTTCTGTTGGGCGCAAGGGTAAAAATGGAAGAATATTACCCACAGGATTCTTGGAGATTTCTTTCCCAATCTCTCCCTCCTTCCCTACTTTGCCAGTAACTTCTATTTTGGAAGAACAACTTTTATCTGGAAAGTCTTCCGAACAGTTTTAATCAACAAGTTGTTCTCTCTGACGCTGGCATCAGTGACTCCAGATCTCAAATCTGGAGACTACCTCTTAAGCAGGTCTATACTTTAGGTGGTACCAAATCTCTCAGCCTCTGTTCTGTTTACCTCCTCGGTTTCTACTTCTTTGCACATCACAAATCACACTTCAGCTGAACATCTATCTTTATCACAGTTCATTTTTTCTTGTGTTTTCCAGCAAAGGAATCTTCCTAAGACTCCATACATCCACAAACTATCCTCTGGGAACCTTGCCTTGAGTGACAGTTCAGACTAACTGACCCCCAACATGTCTTTCACTTCTAGGATTTTCAGACTTGGTGCTTTTGTTCCAGGTGACACTCACCCCCAAAGCTCTGGACATTTCCCCAGCCAGAGATGAGGCACTGGGAACCAGAAGGTGCACAAGATCTTGGCAGAGAGATAGCAGACACTCGAGAGTTGAGGGTGGCAGGTGAGCTCAATTTAATCAGCATGATGTCGTTATCAATAGTGTTTGCATTGTATCTCGGGTGGCGGATGACCTTGGCCGAATTGATGAATTGTTCACTGCCCTCAGAGACTGCAATGTTGTGTTCTCCCAGACGCACCTGGATTCGGCTGGATTAGAGGATGCAAAGTTCTGTAAGTATCCAACTTGAGATTTTCCCCTTCCCCAGTTCCCCCCAGTCATAAGCATAAGCATGAACACCATCCCCTTCAAGTGTTCCCACACATAGGTAATTGTGCACGTAAGGCAGCCCTACCAGATACGGTCCAGGTTAGAGTAACTCTTAAGTGGGTGTCACTACCAGCCCGCCATCTTGTTAGAATAGCTAGATGCCTTTAGTTCCCATGACTGAACGGCACCAATACAATGATGGCAGGTTAGGTGGGAATTGATGAATATTATTCAGCACGTGCTATTCCTCCTCTGGTTGAGATTATCAGTTATTGTAGGGAGACATGGCAGGAATCAGAGACATGCCAGGATTTTAAGGGGGCAGAATGAGTTGTACTTATTTTTAAAATTGTACTGGAAACTTCTTTTGGGTTTTTACCTCCATATGCCATTTTTTCCTGGTTGAGCTATAATGATTGGGACTATTTATCGATTAATGCTCTTAAGCTAGTCCTAGGTATACTTCATCACTAGCTAGTTCCCCTCCTCTGTCTCTGGTACCATCATTTGGAAGGCTATCAGGGAACTCTAAGTTTAGCTGTCCATGTAAAATTCCCTCAACGCAACATACAGTGCCTGGGGAGAATGACAAGTCTTCTAGAATCTGAATGCTCACCCCTCAAGCATAACTCTCTAGTTTACCCTGATTGTGCTTTGGCAGGGCTGGGGGATGAGCTGATCTGGGAGAACAGATATGTGAGTATCAGTTACTTACGACTTGTAGCAGTGAGCCGCAGACACCACCCACAGGGAATTGATGAGGGAGCCGCCACAGAAGTGGTAGCCCGAGTTCAGGGACACCTGGTAGGGGACAGAGTTCCTCGGACAGGTGTAGCCCCCAACGATCTTGTCATCGTCATCAACGGGGAAAGCAACTGACAAGGAAAAGTTGGAAACTATCTGTTAAAAGATACATCTTGGAATTTCTACTTACCACTAAGTTTTTGTAGGTGAGCTAGAAAAAAGAAGATAATGTTTTCTTGTCACACATAATCAGGACGTGGTGATAACATAATTTTCCCATAATGTTTTTCCCAAAATCTTATTACTCTATCAATACCTTTGACACATACTCTACTTACACCATTATAAGTATCTAATTTGTAAGTTATGCTTTAAATTTGATAAATATACTGTTTTTCAACATATGTACCACACACACACACACACACACACACACACACACACACACACACACCTTGATCAGAGACTCTTATATATTACATGCCCTGAACATTACTACCTAAGGATGTAAAGAATACTTTTTAGGAGGGCCTGGGTGGCTCAGTCAGTTAAGCATCTGATTCTTGGTTTTGGCTCAGGTCATGATCTCATGGTTTGCAAGTCTGAGCCCTGCATCGGGCTCTGCTGCTTGGGATTCTCTCTCTTCCTCTGTCTCTTTGCCTGCCCCTCCTCTGCTCACTCACTCACTCTCTCTTTCTCTCAAAATAAATAAATAAACATTAAAAAAAGAATACTTTTTATACAAAACTTTGTTCAGCAGACATGCAAATAAATGTTCAGTGAAGCTTTGCAGTAACCATGCTTATATTGATTTATGGTGGTTGGTATAGGATACTTATTCCCGTGAAGTAAAGGGAAGGAAGCTTTTAGAAGCCCCCTAAGAATGTTCTAGCCTGGAAGGAATTGGGAGTTTGTACTTTTGTTCCCCAAATTTCTCTTTTTGGTTCTTGCATAAAATTTTCATGAAATGATTTCATAGAACATTATATTTGGTTTCCCTCTCCAATCTTTCCCCTTATTCCAATTATCTTTCTAACATTTTTCAATTTATTCAGCATTGTGAAGTTTGGCCCACTGATTTATTAAGATTTCTATGGCTCCCAAAGTCTATGATTATATTATATCCACCCTATTGTTCAAATATTTTGAAGTAATTTTGGGAAAGACATTTAGAGACTGGTGTATTGAATTTATACTCATCCAATTCGGGAAAGTTTAATAGCAAGTTTTTGATGAAATTTGGTAGTATAAAGAATAGAAACAGATATTTCTCTACATCTTTTGATGATTAAATGATATGTTATT
The DNA here is from genome assembly GCF_046562875.1 of Panthera onca. NCBI lineage: Eukaryota > Metazoa > Chordata > Mammalia > Carnivora > Felidae > Panthera > Panthera onca. The sequence goes on from NC_138340.1 coordinate 156,256,920, forward strand.
TTACACCAGAGAGATTTCATTAAGAAAGACATTGTAAAACCCAGCCCATAGCTTTTATTCATGAGAAATAAAGTATCTTTGCCTGTTAAAATCCTTTCGGTATAGAGGAGACTTTGGTTCTGACCCTCACAGCCTCTTCAATGAGCCCAAGACTAGTCATTGTTCCCGATTATTAATTCAAAATGCAACATTTCCTTATTGTTAACTATCCTTTCCTTTTCCCTCTTCCTTCATAGATTTTATCTTGACGTTCAGGGCAATTTCTGCCTCTTTATACTTTCTACACTAATTCCTCCTGCTCACTATAATCTGTCCCCAACAAGTGAGGTTTAATTATGTATAGGTATTTGTACTATGGTAGTTTCCCCTTATCCATGGTTTTGGTTACCCTCGGTGAACCGCAGTCAGGAAGCAGATGATCTACTTTCTGATGTATCATCAGGAGCTCATTACTAGCCTAACACTATCTCACTATGCCTACATCATTCACTTCACTCTGTTTATCATGTAGGCATTTTATCATCTCACATCATCACAAGAAGAGTGAGTCAAGTAGAATAAGATATTTAGAGACAGAGATAGAGAGAAGAGCATGACACATAACTTCTATTACAGTATGATATGATTATTATATAATTGTTCTATTTTGTTATTAGTTATTGTTAATCCCTTACTGTACCTAATTTATAAGTTAAACTTTATCATAGGTACATACATATTGGAAAAAAACATAGCATATACAGGGTTCAGTACTATCTGCGGCTTCAGGCATCCCCTGGGGTAGATGTATCCACTGCATTCATTTATTCGTAGAGACTCACCAGCAGCTCCCAGGAGAGCAAGGAAGATGAAGGTCTTCATGGTTGCTCACTGGATTTGGACTGAGAAGTGTGATGATCGCTTTTCATCCACAGGTATTTATACCCCCAGGTTTGTCATTGACACCCATGGCCATGGGTGCCAGAAAAGTGATTTGACTGGAAACTTACAAATCCAAATTTAGAATTCAATTCTATGCCAAACTGAAGATAATCAGCATCATATTTAAACATCAGCTTTTGTCTACTTTTCCAGAAAGTTATGGAAATGGAAATAATAAACCCACCTGGTGCAATTTGTTCCCCATAATAGAAAAGTACATTGGAGCAAGGTCACAGAATGGGGCTGCAAGTGTCCCGTTTCCCAGACAAAAATCTTAAGTATTTGGTTGTCTCAAGTGTGAACTTTTATCTGAGGACTCTCTTGAACACTACCCCCCTTGATGTTTAATTAATATTGGCTCTTTCAAAGTTATATAATTTTTCTTGTGGCATCTGTGGCTTTGTATAGCCACGTTAAATTTTCATTATTAATAGGGAAGCTTGTTTCCTTGAGAAAAGAAAAAAGTGTTCTGAATTGAAACCATGATCGAGGTAAACAGGAGAATGAAAGAATAACTTACTAGAAGTTACTATGTATTTTATATCTATAAAAACTTTGCATATATTAATTTAGAAATTCTCATTACAACCCTAGAAGATACCTGTTACTATCCCCACTATACATATGGGGAAACTGAGGCACACAAAATTTACAGAGGACTTGAGCAACATCACCTAGCAAGTACACGGTAGGCTCAGGATTCCAATCCAGGAAATCTGGCTTCAGAGTCTGTGCATTTAACCACTATACAACACCTCTCCACTTAGTTCATCACAATCTTGACACCAAGATAATACAGAAATCTTGACAAATGGTAATACAATTGAAATCGATGGAGTGCTTACTATGCGTCAGGCACGATGGATGGGGTTTCTATACATCAGTTCATTCAATCCTTACCAGCAGCTTTATAGGTGTTGTTATAATTTTTACCATTTTATATGTGGGGACAGTGAAGCTTGGGGAAATTACATGTTTTGCTCAAAGTTTTATATTCTTGAGTGGTTAACACAGTGTTCAAACTCGAGCAGACTCATTTCAAGGATCATAAACTCTACTGTGATGCCATAAACATAACTAAGGAGAACAACCTGAACTCCACCAAATTAAAGGATGACCCTAGGGAGCAGAGAGAATTCTTAGATAAATTGAAGAAATGGGTTCCTGGAGCAGGAGTTGTCATAATTAATGAAGCATGGCAGAAGTATCCAGAATAAGTGAATCTCAGGGACCAGATTCTACTCCCACACATCTGAATGGCCTACCAGGATGTACTTCTGCTTTAGCAGATGATCGTCTCTCGTGAAGTAGTTTGTTGCTTTTACATTCAAAGTTGTGCTGATATAAAGATGATTCACTAGAAGGCAGAATTTCTCAACCCCGGCACTACTGACATTTGGGGCCAGGTAATTCTGTGTTGTGGGGAACTGCCCTGAACACTGTAGGATATTTATCAGCACCCCTGGCCTTAGTTACAAGTACCACTAGCCCCTCCTCCACGTTGTGACAACCCAAATGTCTCCAGACATTGTTAAATGTTCCCTTGGGTTCAAAATCATCCCCAGCTGGGAATGACTGATCTAAGGAGAAAAGATGGGCAAAGTAGCTTCTAAGGCCATAGCCATGGGTAAGTGATTTGAACGTTAGGACAATGTAGGCAGTAATCAACTACTGAATGAATGGCACATAAAGCAGGGGGCTGTCCCTCACTGATACCTAAAAATCATGGAAATTAAGGAGTAAGAGAAGGGCCAGGCCCAGAGTGAAAAAGGGAGAGCCTTCTCAACCCATCCAATTATCTTCCTTTCTGATACCTCCATGGTGAAGTGTTGGAAGTTGTGTGGTTCTGAATCACCCCTGGAACTTCCCTTGAAACTCACCAGAGACCTTAGCCCATATGAAAAGCACATCATCTTCAAAGAGTTCCCACAATAGTTGGCTCATGTGCTGCTATGCTGTAGGGAGCTCTCCCTGGTGCATTCTGGGCTTTATCACTTGGACCCCTTCTCCCTGGAAGGGGAAGTGTGAGGGTTGCCAGGTAAGAGGAGTTATCTAGACTCAACTGCAAATGCCCAAATAAACACCTGAGATAAGGGAACATGGACCCATCCAGTGGCAGCATGATGACTCTTCAGTCATCTAAAGCAGTAGTGGGGATGTGGGGAAAATGCCGAGTGATGGTTTCTGGACTTCAGGTATTCCCAAATAACTCTCACATGTGGTGCATGGAAACCATGCACACAATGCCTTTAAAAAACTTAAGTTTTGATTAAAAAATTTTTTTAATGTTTATTTATTTTTGAGACAGAGAGAGACAGAGCATGAATGGGGGAGGGTCAGAGAGAGAGGGAGACACAGAATCCAAAGCAGCCTCCAGGCTCCAAGCGGTCAGCCCAGAGCCTGACACGGGGCTCAAACCCACGAACTGCGAGATCATGACCTGAGCTGAAGTCGGACGCCTAACCGACTGAGCCACCCAGGCGCCCCAAGTTTTGATTTTAAAGTAGACTTTTTTCCTGAGCCTCTTCTCAAGCATAGATGTTGATATTTCATGTGTTGGTGAATCTTTATCTAATGCACATTAAAATGAACACATGCTGTTTGATAACATAGCTCTTTAAATAACAGTGGTCATTTGTGCGCTCCCTAAAATCACGTTGAAGACTAGTTGTTTTGTATATGTGCCGCCAAAGCAGACACATGTTGAAGACTGATCCCATAGCATCAGGCAGAGGGCCGGACAAAACGAGAGTGGGAAATCCCAAGTATCACTGGTGGTCATGGCTGTGGTGGCTGCTGGGTGTGGAAAGGGTATGGAGCAGAGTAGATCTGGATATTAACTGAGAGCGCAAAGTACGCCAAGCGGAAGATACTAGAAGAATGCTCCCTATTGAAGAGGCCAGGAGAACACGGGATCAGTGTGAGGTGTCTCTCTACATGAGCGCCATGTCGATCTTTTTCTGTAAAGTGGGTGAACAGACATGAAGAAGATATCCTTGCACGATTGTGTGGGAGCTCACACCTGTAAGATACCTTTTACTCCTGAGATACTGTGCTTCAATCATCCTGTGAAGTTGGTCCCCGGAGAACTGGGTTGAAACTTCTCAGATTCAATAGATATTCTTGTCTGCGCTTTGTGTGTGCAAAACATCTGTCCTCAATAACATCGATGAATTCTTGTTTGCAATCAACAGTGGTCATGCCACAGTGTGTGGATGTGGAGGAGGTGGGGAGTCTCCTTCCTCAGTCATGTCCGTGAAAAGAGCCACGTGCAATGTGTGGCAATGTCCACGTTCCTTTTGCCGGGCAGAGTGGGTTGGTACCTATACTTCTTTTCCTCACTTCAAGCACATGAAGGTCCAGAGGCATGTGTCTGTGTTTAGTGCATCTGTATTTGTCACCCCTCTTTCCCATGCACACGGCTTAGTGGCCTTGGAGGACTATCTACACTTGGGCCTGAATTAGGGGCTGGTTGGGCTCCAGCAAATATGTTGACATTTATATTGGCAGAAGCAAGACTCACCGGCCTCTGAAGGCAACTTTATGATCTTCTCTCTCACGGAGTCTGTTTTTCTTTTCGTTTAGATGCTCCAGCCACCTTCTTGGCGAACACACCTCTAGTTACTGAGGCCATTTACTGGCTCTTTAACCGTGCCAACAGGAAGGGAAATTTTTAAATAAGAATTCCTCTCCCTGAAAAAAAGATATATTAAATTACTAAAAAAAAACCTGAAATAAGCAATCAGGGCAACAAGAATGCAAAAAAGAACAAGGTTACAAAGTACGCTCTTGTGTCATAACCCTGATGCTAACCTGACGGTCCGTGCTAAGCTCAATTTCTTTTTTTTAAAAAAATTTTTTAACGTTTATTTATTTTTGAGACAGAGAGAGACAGAGCATGAACGGGGGAGGGTCAGAGAGAGGGAGACACAGAATCCGAAACAGGCTCCAGGCTCCGTGCTATCAGCACAGAGCCCAACATGGGGCTCGAACTCACGGACCGCGAGATCGTGACCTGAGCCGAAGTCGGCCACTCAACCGACTGAGCCACCCAGGCGCCCCCCTCAATTTCTAATCATTGCCATGTACAGAAAACCAGTGTTGGCAAGTAGAATGCTCTTTCTTGGTAAAGTGAACCCTGGAACCAGACAGGCTTCCTTGAGAACCCTGCTCAAGGATGGCATTAGTTTGAGGACATTTCTATTCTAGCTACATGTGATTCTCTCCATGATATTGTTTGCAGGAGTCAGCAAACATTTCCTATAAAGAGCCCAATAGTAAATGTTTTAGGCTTTGCAGCCAGTACAGTCTCTGTCACAACTAGTCTTCACTGCAGCGTGAAGGCAGCCGTATACAGTACATGTGTGGTTGAGTGCAGCTACGTTCCAGTAAACCTTCTTCATTTCCTGAAACAGGCTGCAGGTCAGACTTGAACCTGGGCCATAGTCTGTTGACCCTCTCCAGAAGAGAAGGCAGAAATGAATTAAATGCCCCACATCCAGACTTAAAATTGAATGGTGATTGTTTCAATGATCAGGTGTGGCTTGAAAGAAAACTAGTGATCTTAAGAGAATTAGCTCACTGTTGACCTTCAAGTAATGCTTTTGGGAGAAAGTAAGAAGTAGGGAATTGGGGGTTTAGGGCTAGGATATCGGAATGACAGAGAACAGGGCAAAACAAAGAAGAGAATGATAGAGACAGAAACTTGTACCAAAGGATGAGAAACAATAAAATTCTGGGAGAGAAGATTTCAATCTGGCAACAGAGTTCTGGCCTTCATTCTGCCACTAGCTTCCATTTTGGGGGGTCTTTGCACATTAACATCCTCATGTATAAAATGAACACCCACAGAAAATCAGGGGGAAATAGAAGTTAACACGATCTTCGATCCACATACAAGAGTTTTGTTAAAGTGTTAACACAACTAAATTATGTCTCTGTCAGCATTCGCTTCCCACTGCTCTGTCCTAAAGATCCTTGACTTATCTTTGAAGATCCTTGACTTACCTTTCAAACAAACCACCTGTGCCTTCATTCAGGACCACGGTCTGCTAAAATAAATAGCACTACTAGTATTTTCTTGTTTCTGGATTTACTGTCCTTCAACCTACCTCCATACTGTTTTACCAGAGTGGTCCTTCTAAAATTCAAATGGATCATGTCATTTTCCTGCTTAAATCTCTTCAATAGCTCCATATTGATGTTGGGATGCATTTAAGTTCTTGGGCATGGCATTGAAGCCTATGAACCTGGACACTCTTCACTATTTCACGCCTCTGTGCCTTTCCCACTTGCCTCCCACCCACTCATTCTCTAGGTCTCTAATCAGAGAGAATCCTGATGAACCTCACCTGCACTCTCTAGCTCAAATCAGGCCTTCTTGAGTTTTCTTGTCAGCTTCTACTTTTATAACATTTACTTCCAATTATATATAAATTGTGTGAGTATCTATCCGTGTAGTGTTGATCGTTTAAAATTCCTGAGGGCACAACTGATGGCTGATTTGCTTACCATTCTGCCTCAAAGCCAACATGTATCTGACACATAGTAATTGTTCAGCAAATTACTGCTGAATGGGGTTACCTCCCTCACTTCTTCGCTCGCAAACTCCAATTCAGCCATTAAAATTTACCTTGACATCATCTCTCCTTAGAGTTAACCTCTGACATTTATCTATGCCCACCCCTAACTCCACCCCACGCTGCCTCTGACTTGACAGATAAGTCTGTTACCTTTCTGCACTCTTTTAAAGCCTTGTGTATATTGCTATTATAACTTCTGGATTTTCTTGTAAACGTTTATTTTTTGTCTATTTCCTCAACTAGATTATGATCTCCTGAAACAAATATTTTGTATTTAAGTTCTCAGTCTGTAGCTCTGTCTCTGGCACAGAGTAGATGCTTCAGTTTCTCTTCGCCACATCAGATGCTTGGGCCCCGTCTATAGCATCCCACCAAAGGTCTTCCAGCCTCTATTGCAGAAAGGAGATCCCAGTACCTTCTCAACCATCCAGTTGGAAAGTTTTTCCTTGTGTTGAGCCAGAAGATTGTTTAGAGCTTTTAACCATTTTTTCTTAATCTTGTCCCTTGGTAATAGAAGATCAGGAGACTCATAATAAACGGTAAGTGATCAGGGGTCACAGCCAGCAGAAGATTATGGGTTTTAAATAGTAAACAGGAGAAGCAAGATAAGGCAAGTTTCGAACCCAACAGAGTTTCCCTGTCCCTATTTGTAGCAGGAGCAAATCTCAGAAGGCAACCTCAAAAGTTGCCTCATGTTACTAGAAAAATAGCATGCCAGAACTAAAAGTTGAAGCTATGTGCTAGCCTCTTTATACACAATGAACCAGAACTGGTTCTTAGAAAAAAAATAAACTGGTACAGGACTAGATTGCTTACAGATTTGGCTTACACTCATCTCCTTCAAAAAGCCTTCTCCAACTTCGGCAATCCCCGAACAACTGTTTTTCTGCATGTCCTTCAAATGCTGCTGAACACGGATTATACCCTACCATTTTACGATTAGTGAAACGTCATACAGGAGTATTTTAGCTGCTTCATCTCACTATTGGCTCTGTCTCCCCACCTAGAATATTCACACACACAAAACCAAAGACGTATACCCCATAGGTTTTGTTATTTATCATTTTATTTCCCCTTCCACACAGCACCCATTGCAATCAGGACTCTTCAGTAGAGTCACAATCAATGGCTGTTTGGTGACCAGAACATAGTAGGGGGCCAGTCCCCCTTCAGGCAGACTCTTGAATGCTGAGGGAGAGCATCAGGTTGTAGTTCTGAAGACCGGGGTCCTGGGGAGATGAGAGGGTGGCGATGAGAACATGTGCGCACCTGGGGATGATTGAAGGGGCCCCCTCCCTCCTCCTTCAAGAGAGAAAATATCGAGAAGCATGTGGTGGGCCATCAGGAATCACTGCTGCTTCAGGCCAGAGGAGCTCACCTTTAAGGTGCTTTGCAAAGACTGGCAGGTGAGAAAGGGTTTTGTGGGGAAGGAAGAGAAAGAAACTGATTAACATATGTGTATTATCTAGACATGGTGGTATTAAATATGTGCGGGTCTTTGTATATCAATTATACCTCAATGAAGCTGTTAAAAAATAAATAACGTCATAGAGAACAATATGCAGAAATTTTTTTAAAGAAATTTTTTAAAAAGATACAGCCTGTGACCTTAAAAATCTCGAACTCAGCAGGAAGACAGGTACACGCATGCCAATAATGTGTTAGTATAGGAGGGAAGAAAGGAAAAATCTCAGACTTTTAGAACAAGGAAATTGGCATTGCTTCCTGGAGAACAGGGTGGGGGGGGGGGGGGGGAAGAGAAATACAAATGGTTCAGAAAAGTCCAAGCAAGTCAAGTACATGTTCACTAGCTGCAGCCATCACCCTGCATTGATCCTGACCTATGTCTAGAGCATAAGGGGAGAGACAAGGCCCCGAGGCCTCCCCACACCCACCGCCAACCTGAAGTGCATCGAATTATTCCCCAAGCAATCTGTGAAGTGAAATATCTTTGCTGTCAGAGGACTAGTGCTTTGCATTGTATCTGTGCAGGAAGGAGGCCTGGTGCAGGTGACAGAGATTCTGCCAAGTGAAGAGGGTGTTCCCAAGAAAGGGGGTGTTGGCACCCAAGTGGGGTGAGGAGAGCAGCCTGGTACAGGCCGTTGAAGCCCCAGCAGGTTGAGAAGGGTGTCCATACTGGGCAGGACGTGCGCCATGTCGGGTATCAGACGCTGGACTGAGGTGAGGAGGATTCCAACGTGGAGAGGACTCTTTGGCACAGGCTGTTGGTTCCCAAGCAGGGTGAGGGGGGCGTGTGCCAGCGAGAGAAGGTTGGGGTTGCAGTGGACAATTGGGTCCATACAAGGAGACTGATCAAATACGTAAATCTGTTGAGAACAGGAGCCAGTTTTCTCAGTACTGGATAAAGGAATTGCGAATACAGAAAGAACACTAGAGTGAACCTTAGAGTACTGAAATTAGAACTGGAATTACTGGTGTAAATTTATGGCTTTTCAATACATGTACATGGATAGAGAGTTAAAGATACATGTTAATGTGTGTGCATTCGTGTGTGTTCCCTAGGCTCTGTCCACTGATGATGTAGAAGTACTGTCCCCTCAAAAGCCGAGATCTAGTGCCCATCTCTTGTTTTCTGAACACCGTTATCCACTTAAAGGAACCAGGGCTCTTTGGAGAAATAGCTGATTCCAAGATGGGAGCAGGGAAAGCACAGGATGAGCCTAGAATATATTCTTGTGCTATACTATAAGGAATTCCTCAAATACCCATCGTCCTCGGGGCCCTGACAACAAGGCTAGTTTAAAAAGGGAAACAATACTTTCACTTCCAAATCCTTGGACAATGCTCGATAAACATTGGAAAATTATCATAACTATCCTTTAAAATAAAAATTAGTACTAATACATAAATAAACTTTAAAAGGGGGGGCGTGCTCGAGTGGCTCAGTTGATTAAGCATCCGACTCTTGGTTTCGGCTCAGGTCGTGATCTCACGGTACATGGGTTCGAGCCCCACATGGGGTTCTGTGCTGACAGTACAGAGCCCACTTGAGACTTTCTCTCTCTCTCCCCCTCTCTCTGCCTCTCCCTGGCTCGCATGCTCTTTCTCTTTCTCAAAAGAAATAAATTTAAAAAATTAGTACTGAAGCTCACCTCATGCCAGCCAAATTCATTTTTTTATCATTCCCATTTCAGCCTTGTATTGTATCCTGATGCCCTGCCCTCAATTTCTGTAAGCCGCAAGTACAAATATACCAGTGCCAACCATTCCACACTGGGAAACAATTTTTTAATGGTTAGACTTACATGTGATCTCTTACCATTTTTCCATTGCATCCATGTATTCATTCATTCATTCAAGTATGTGTTAATTACCTGCAAAGTGTTCAGTATTGTGATAAGGGGGCGGCGGGGGTGGGGGTGGGGGTGGGGGGAGACTCTGGAAGGTCCTAGCAGGGCAAACATCTGGTTGGAAGCTTATCCTGAACGGCTCATACTGTTTTAGAGTTAAACAGAGGGTAGGAGATCAGTATTTGAGACTCTCCCTTTATCCAGGTTTCGGAGATGAGGAAATGAGAAGGTGAGTAGATGAAATGATTTAGCCATATAAAAACCAATTATATTTTAACCTTCCGAAAAACATACACTAAACCTCTCCAAACTCAATGTTGTCTAAAAGCATATCCTGGGGCACCTGGGTAGCTCTGTCAGTTAAGTGGCCGACTTCAGCTCAGGTCATGATCTCGCAATTCAGGAGTTCAAGCCCCGCATGGGGCTCTGTGTGGACCACTCAGAGCCTGGAGCCTGCTTTGGGTTCTGTGTCTCCCTCTCTCTGCTCATCCCCTGCTTACACACACACTCTCTCTCTCTCTCTCTCTCTCTCTCTCTCTCAAAAATAAATAAACATTAATAAATAAATTAAAAAGTAAATAACAAAAAAGCATGTCATATTGCTCCTATGGGTCTAGAAACATTTTGAGGATGAGAATATTGCCTTTCTCGCCAATGCTTGTTGGACAAACTGAAATTCTGTGTGCTCTGTGCTCCCCTGGGCCCAGGAGTAAGGACTGGAGGCAGCAGGTGGAGAGGAGGTTAATGTGCCCCTGTGACCTCTAGGAGGAGCTGTGACTTCACCAAAATTCCCGAGGCTGGTCTGGAAGAAGGAAGGGGAATGGGAAGGAGGCTTAAGAAGGAAGCAAATGCTCTGGCAGCAGGGTTTCCTCCTGGTTCTGCTTGGGACATGGTACCTGAACAGCCTAGATGCGAAAATCTAGTCCAGGCTGCACTTCTCCAACCTCAATAGCATCGCGTCTGCGGTCCCCGTGGCCCCTGTCCCTCAGGACCTTTTGTTACTCTCCAGTGCTTCCCTGTATGTGTGGGTGCCATGTTCGGGCTCGGCACCCCAAGTAGGCGAGATGCTTTCCGGGGGCACGGCTTGCAGCATATTTCTGTCATAACCTCATCAGCACCCACTGACGGTGCTTCCTACCCAGTTAGCATTAAATTCCTGTGTCTTAAAACGAGTGCAGCTGGCTCCAGGGAAAGGTTCTGGAAGCCAAGCAAGGTGGCCTCTGAGTTAAATCAGGATGGGGCTTGCGTGGGTTTCTCCTGGCTCCCTGAGAGGTGGTGGGGGCGGCGGGGGAGGGGGGGTACACCTGTCCAAGGGGAAGGGATGTGTGTTTGAGCGGAGGAGGTGCTGTTAAGCAGAAAGAGGAAGGAAAGACTCAGTTGTTCATTGGGGAGGGGAGGAAGCTACTGACAATGACAAAAAAAAGCAACTGCGAGAAACCTCCTCAAGGCAGAGGGGGGATGGGCCTTTCCTCCACCTAGGGACCTGCATCCAAACCCATGGTGGGGGGGCGAGGGGGGGGAGAGGAAACGTGAGCTGTAGAACCAACAGGGGCAGTGACCTCCCAAGCAAACCCTCTGTCAGGGCCACGGACACACATGCAGAAGACAGGAACCTGAGCAGAGAGTCACTGGGTCCCTTCCGTCAGACACTGCGATGAGCTGCCAGCCCCTCTGCTGTGTGGTCCTTTGTGTCCTCGGGGCAAGTGAGTCTGGGAACAGTTGGGACATCTCTGTCCTCGGGTTTCTAGCTTCTCTCATGGAGCTGCTTCCCAAGACGCTCTAAATTTGTTTTCTTGCTCCCACAGTCCCCGTGGACACTGTAGTTACCCAGACACCAAAACACCTGGTCGCAGCGACAGGGAGTAAGGGGACCCTGAAGTGCGAACAACATCTGGGACATAACGCTATGTACTGGTACAAACAGAGTGCTCAGAGGCCACCGAAGCTCATGTTTGCCTACAGCTATAAGGAACTCGCCGAAAATGACAGTGTCCCCAGTCGCTTCACACCCGAGTGCTCAGACAGCTCCCACCTGCACCTTCACGTGGCCGCCCTACAGCCAGAGGACTCCGCCGTGTACCTCTGTGCGAGCAGCGAGGACACAGCCCCGCACAGCCAACGGCTCCCCGTGCACAAACTTCCTGGGTGCAGCCGGGGAGCCGTGGGGGCGACCACGGCTCAGCTCGACATCTCCGGTGGGACCCCAGACAGACAGAAACCCCAGGCCACGACGTGCCGGTCGGTTCGCTGGATGCGGCAAGGCCCAGTTCCCTGCACAGACGCCCACAGCCTGTGGCCTGGCTCTGCCCGGGGCCAGACTGTGCCCGTGGCTGAGTGCGGGACGGAAAGGGTCCGCCTCCAGTTCCTCCGGTAGCTTCCGATCGATCGGCACGTGGCCCCGGGGACTCTTTCAGGAGACACGCTGCACTCTGGCCGCGGCGGCCCTGCCAAGCCTCCTGCCAACGCGTACCTTTCTCTGCCTGTTCCTTCCACCCAGGTGAGACCCTGGATCTCAGCCCTGGTCCCAGCTCCCGACGCGCTCCGAGCCCCTTTGCAGAACACCTGCTTGCCTCACCACAGGGCCCTGTCAGTCCCTACCACTGAGGATAGTGGCTCCCTCGTGAGGTTCGGATCGCTGTCCTCGAGGCCACTCTCTGCTGCACACCCGGGGACTCAGCTCTGCGCAGGCTCCTCTTCCTCTCGGGCTTTGACACTTTGAGGCTGGATTCTTTTTCCTTCTGTCCCTTTAATCCTAATTCTTCAGGTCTCCACATCCTGCGTTATCAGCCAGAGAGCCTGAGGCCCTGGATCGTTGCCCGCAACAGGCAGGAAGGGGAGAAGGCCCCCCAGCGTTTCAGAGCAGGACCGTATACTCGGGGTTGTCTGTGCTGAACCCCATATTTTCTGGCATCGCCCCTTGCAATGGCCCCAGTTCTGCACACGCCTTGGGACCCCAAGGGCTGAGCGGAGCCCTGTGTCCTGGGGAGTCCGATGCCCGCACTGACACAAAGGCTCCCTCCTCTCTCCTGTAGGGGGCGCTCCAGGGGGGAAGTGGGCGTTGCAGGAAATGTAATGCCTCAGTCAGACTGACTAGGAACCATGGGAGCTCAGAATTCTCCTCCTGTTTCTGATGCCCAGAAGCCTGTTCTAGGAGAGAACTCATTCCTTCCCAATCCCGTCATGGATTCCTGGCTCTTATGTTGGGTGAGTTTTAGTCTCTTGGAAGCAGGTGAATCTTTGGGAATTTCTCGTCTTGGATTTACCTGAGGCTCTTTCAAACCATTTCCTTATTCAATCTCTGGCTTCTTTCTCCTCCCTCAGGACGCACAGAACCTGAAGTCAGGGAGACCCCCAGCCACCAGGTCACAGAGATGGGGACGAGAGTAATCCTGAGACGTGACCCAATTTATGGGTTCTGTACATTGGTACAGACAGATCCTGGGACAGAAAGTGGAGTTTCTAGTTTTATTCTACAAGGATAATCTCTTGGAGAAGTCTGAAACAATCAAGGATCGATCCTCAGGTCAAAGGCCTGATGGATCATTCTCCACTCTGCGGATCCAGCCCACAGAGCTGGGAGATTCAGCCACGTACCTCTGTGCCAGCAGCTCAGCCACAGCCTTGCACAGACACCTCCAGCCTGCACACAAACCCTCATGTATCTGCCTCTTTTCCAGCTACCAGAATGCTTTTGCTGCCCAAGAAAGTCTGATTTGACTTGTTTTTTCAGCTGTTTCCAAATAGATATCTGAAATTTAATCACCAAAGTAGTTTATCTTTGGCAGGAATGGCCAGGGAGCATTTTTTGCCAAATTTTTATAGACACTACAGGGCTTGACTGTGGCCTCCAAAGATGGGAGCATTGTTGCCCAGGAAAAGACCATCACATGGCCTATGTCTTCTCTTCACTTCCTTTTGCATCTTGGATTTTGTTTTGTTTTAGTAGCTTAGAAAAAAACATTTTAACTCATAGAATCAGAAATGGTTATCGAGGAAGGGCTTTAGTATTTCCGTAAGAGTATAGAGGATTTCCAACAGTGAATCTTCAGAAGGACGTGCAGTTCAGCATAAGGGCCTGGACTGTCGAGTCTTTCCCAGTAAGTACTTGATGCGTTTGGGGAAATGCTGTTAACTCACATGAGAATGAGTTAAGAGAACAGTAACAATGGAGTCCACTATTGGGACAAGGCCAACAGAGGTCTAAACCAGTGAGAGAACCACCAGAATATAGCAGGACAGGGCAGGATCGAATTCGGCAGCAAAAATCAAGTAGCATCTAGAAGCAGAGCATGAATGAACTTGTCACCCTGAACTTGACATGGGGCATCCAGATTAACTTCCTGGGTTTTGAGTAAGATCTCAGTGTTCTTGAAGGCCTGGAGCAGGAAAGGCAGAGTGAAGACTTCAGTAGAAAAGAATGAATTTCCTCATAATAAGTCAGGATGAGCTCAAGCAATGAATAGAGGCGAGAAAAGTGTGAGCAGATCATATCAGTTATAAACACATGAAATATTCATTTACTCAAGTTATAGCCATGCCAGCACCACCATCTACAGGGTCTTCTACAGGGTCATCTACAGCACCACCATCTGCAGAATGACTTTCCTCCTGACATGAATCCCACCAACTTTGCAGACCAAAGGATCCCATTTTACAGCTAAGGAAATGAAATCATGGACCTGTAGTGGTGGGATCCATTCTTGTTTCCATGTCCTACGTCCTTCAGAAGCATCTTACCTTGTAGAAATGAAGAAAGGACCTAGTAAAGGTTTGGCTAAGGGGCTAGCTCAGATATAATACCCTCAAGCTGAGGAGATACTTTCTAGGATGTGGTATGACTTGTACAGAGGGCTGAGATATGGAACTATGTACTCAATCCATGAATCCAGAAGCCAAAGGGTGGGGGGAGGATGGGTATCCCTCTCATTACCACCCCCAGTGATCCAGCTGCAAATCCAGGCTTCTTTTCCCTGTATTTTTAGGGTCTTCTAGATAAAAAGTTCTGATTCTTTAAGACAGGGGTGCTTCCACCACAGGACATATGAACATAAACTATGACTGTACCTGGTCATTTGGGGCTCCTTTTGATGGAAGCCCAATAGGTAAGGATGGAGGTATTGATCTTGACTATCATGAGGTGACAGAGTTGCTCCTACATAATGGAAACAGGGAAAGGTTTACCTGGAATTCAGAGAACTAGTTCAAACATCTCTTGGTGCCTAAATTCCTGGTGATAATGACAGTTCTGCAATTGCAACCATTTTGGCCCGACAAAGTAAATGTACCTAAGGGACTCAAAACCCTCAGAGACGAATGTCTGGGTCACCCCACAAAACAAACATCTTAGACCACAGAAGTGCTAGGCAAAGTTGGAGAAAATCTAGAATTGGTGATAAGGGAGATAATAAATCTCAGTAATGGCTTTGTGTACAGTAAGAGCAGCAGTCCTATAGCCCTGACCCTGTATTTGTACAGATTGCAGCTGAACCCCACCTTGAAGACCTTATTATTTGGACTTGAAACAATGTAGGGTGTAGGCTATTTGAAATGCCTCGATTGTATCACCACCTATCTTCCTGGCTCCCCCCCTGATTCCAGCCACAACTATTTCATGCAGCTATTCCAAGCAGACATTGACCCCTTCATATGGATTGAACCTCCTCTTAAATATGGGCAGTGTATCTAGCTTTCTTCCTGAAGTGCTCTGTGGCTGTGGTTGAGACACATGAATGGCCTACTAGAAGCTTATACATGCACGACCCAGAAGTGTCAGGGTGTTAATGCTCTATGGGACAATCCTCCACCAATGGGGGGATGAGAACGAATAAATAAAGCTTTGTGTCTGTCTCAGACTCCCTAGAAAGTTCTAGATTGACGAGCAGCCATTTATCTATAATGATGGCCCAATTCATATACATATTTTTCATATTGTCCATCCTTTTTGTTTCTGTGCATGATTTGGCCTCGATATCTCCCTCTGGCTTATCTTCCACTTTTCCTATTCTTCCCAGCTGTATCTGTTCTGCTTTTAACCCCATATATTGAATTGTTAATCATAGGTATTTTGTATATTTTGTTTCTACAGTCTCCATTTAAATGTTTACTATAGTTTCCAGTTGTCCACTAAAATTCTCCATTTGTCATTCACTTTGTTGAATATATTATCGACAGTTATTTTAATATCAGTGTCTGACAACTCCCATCTGAATCATTTTGGCTCTGTTTCTTTTTTTTTTTTTTTTGTAATTTTTTTAATGTTTATGTAGTTTTGAGAGACAGAGAGAAACAGAGCACGAGTGGGGAAGGAGGAGAGAGACAGGGAGACACAGGATCCGAAGCAGGCTCCAGGCTCTGAGCTGTCAGCACAGAGCCCGATGTGGGGCTCCAACCTACGAACCATGAGATCATGACCTGAGCCGACAGCGGCGCTTAACCGACTGAGACACCCAGCCGCCCCTGTTTCTTTTTTTTTAAGTTCGTTTTATTTATTTTGAGAGAGAGAGAGATAGAGAGCAAGTGGGGGAGGGGCAGAGAGAGAGGGAGACAGAATCCTAAGCGGGCTCCATTCTGTCATCACAAAACCCAGTGGGGGCTCAAAATCACAAACCATGAGATCGTGACCTGAGCTGAAGCCAAGAGTCAGATGCTTAACCAACTTAGCCACCCAGGCACCCCTTGGGTCTTTTTCTTTTGTTGGTTTTCTCTTCTTGCTTTTGGCCATGTGATGTTGTTTCCTCACACAATAGATAATGTGTTTGAAAGCTAGATATTGTATATGAAAAACTATAGATATAATCTCAAGTACTGAATGGTATATTTTCCTGTAGAGAGGATTCCTTTTTGCTTAAGCTAGGATATATTGGAAGAGGCAAATCTTTTTTTTTTTTTTTTTAATTTTTAATGTTTATTTATTTTTGAGAGAGAGGGAGACAGACAAAGTGTGAACAAGGGAGGAGCAGAGAGAGGGAGACACAGAATCCGAAACAGGCTCTGAGCTGTCAGCACAGAGCCCGACGCCGGGCCCGAACTCACAAACGGTGAGATCATGACCTGAGCCGAAGTCAGACGCTCAACCGACTGAGCCACCCAGACGCCCCCAGATCTTCTTAATCTGGTTGATAATTGAGCTGGATTGAAGCTAAGCTTTAGTTTTTTTGATGGCTGTTCACTTTTGCTCCTAGTATGTGATGATTTAGGTTCCAAACTAAACGTCTGGAGTATTTTTACTTTATTAAAGTATAATTTGCATAACATAATATTTACCTGTTTCAAGTGTACAACTCAGTGACTTTATTTTTTTTTTTCAACTTTTTTTTTTTTTTTTTAATTTATTTTTGGGACAGAGAGAGACAGAGCATGAACGGGGGAGGGGCAGAGAGAGAGGGAGACACAGAATCGGAAACAGGCTCCAGGCTCCGAGCCATCAGCCCAGAGCCTGACGCGGGGCTCGAACTCACGGACCGTGAGATCGTGACCTGGCTGAAGTCGGACGCTTAACCGACTGCGCCACCCAGGCGCCCCTCAGTGACTTTAAATAAATTTATGCACTGGCCAACTATCACCATGAATCAGTTCTGAAGCGCTTCCATTGCCCCCAAATTTCCTTTGTCCTCATTTGCAGTCAATCCCCACTCCTACTTGAGGCCCCAAGGCCTCAGTCTTCACCGAGACCTTCTCTTAGGCAGTCCCTGAACACAGACATTGCTCCCCAGACCAGTAAGGTCATGTGATTCCTCCAAGCTTCTCCCTTCTCAGACTCCTCTTTCTTCTTAGCTTCTTAGCTGCTGATATTAAATTGGCAGTAACAGTCAGGGAAAAGTGATTTTTCAGATTATCCTTTCTCTCTGGGATGTTGATCTCTTATCCTTCTCCCTTCTTTCTTTTCTTTGCAAAGCTTCACTTGTAAGCTACAAGGTGCGATGAGGTAGGTGCTTGGGAACTGGGTGCATAAGCCTCACTAGCTCAGCAAACATCTAGGGGTGCTCTTGGTTAGTGTCATACAATCTTATCTTACGTTTTAATTAAAGTTTATTTATTTATTTATTTTGAGAGAGACAGAGACAGCACAAGTAGGGAAGGGGCAGAGAGGCAGAGAGAGAATCCCAAGCAGGCTTCGCCCTGCCGGCACAGAGCCCGATGTGGGGCTCAGACCCATGAAGCCACAAGATCATGACCTGAGCCGAAACCAAGAGTCAGACTCTTGACCAGCTGAGCCACCCAGGTGCCTCAGCATCATACAATTTTACAACTGGGAAAAGACCTGGAAATTATTTATTTCAGCTCATTGTTTTATAGATAGAGGAAATGGGAAGTCATGTGAAGGATAGTTTTTAACTGTGTTACTGCTGAATAGATTCCTAACTTCCATATGGCATAGATTTTTCTATCTCTAGTCTAGAGTAGTCTGTGAATTTCTTTTTGCTCCTATCAGAGTATAAGCATCATGCGAGGGAGCATATTGCCTTACTCGTGCTTTGCACTAAGTAGCCATTCAATGACTGCAAACAAACAAAACATGCTAAAAGTTCCAGGAAGGATGGTAGTTGTTTCTGTTTTGTTCACTACTGTTTCCCTGGTGCTTGTTCTGTGTTCAATGAAAAACAACAACAACAAAGGAACCACTTGTCTTGGAAGAAGTTTCACCACTAGTTGACAGTGTCGCCGGTTTGTGTGTGCATGCGTGCGTGCGCGTGCTGCCTCTGTGGCAGTCGTAGCTCCCTGCTCCAGTGCCTGGCCCTTGCTGATTTCGGTTTCTTAAGGGCTGGCTGGAGCCTGGTCCCGGAGGGCCCTGAGGTCTGAGAAGTGTGCTTTGCTGACCACTAGGAGGCGCTGTGGCTTTTCCAGAACCCTGAAGCGGGGGTGGGGCGGAAGGAGGGAAGGAATCAAGAGGGCAGTGGTTCTCACCAGGGCAATTTGGTGACTTTGGAGACATTTTGTTGTCCCAGCTGGGGCTGGGGAGTGCTACTGGCATGCAGTGGGTAGAGGCCAGTGCACAGGACAGCTCCCACAGCACAGAATTATACAGGGGCTGCTGAGCAAAAATCAGACATTCAAGGGAGCCAAGATTTGAGTGGGATCACCCTGAATTATTGTGAAGAAGATCCAGAGAAGAGAAACTAGCCAGACTCTGAGACCAGATCTGGAGGAGGGAAAAGGCAGGGAGGCAGAGAAACATCCTTTTTTAAAAATTATTTTTATTGTTTTAGAAAGAAAGAGCATGAGCAGAGGGACAGAGAGAGAGAAAGAGAGAGAGACAGAGAGAGACAGAGAATCTCAAACAGGCTCCATGTTCAGTGTGGAGCCCGAGTTAGGGCTCGATCCCACAACCCAGTTGGTTGAGTCTGGTGGTCTGATCCCAGACTCTGTTGCTTGAGTCTGATGCTCAACCAGCTAAGCCACCCAGGTGCCCCGGCAGAGAAAGATCCTTAAGGCAACATGCCTGCCCCATTCAAACTACCCCCAGAAATTCCAAACTCCTTTGAAAGGAGTAGGAATGAAAATGTCTTTGAAAGGAGTAGTGCAAGAAATGAAAAACGAAGAGAGCCCAAGAATGGGGAAGTCATTCTAGTCTGTGACATCACAGGCAGGGCACCAGGAAGGGTGTGGACAACTGCAGCCTGGCTCTTACCTCTGAGGACTGGAACCCCTGGTGGGTCTCCGCCTGTCTCCACCATGGGCTCCGGCCTCCTCTGCTGTGTGGTCCTCTGCCTCCTGGGAGCAGGTGAGTCCTCGGTCCAGGTGCTGTGATGCAGCTTTGAGTCTCTAAGCCTGTGTTCACCAGGTGTCCAGCAACAGCCTACCTCCTGGGACTTGTCTGAATTCTGCTTCTTTCCTTCTCAGCCCCCCTGGACACATCAGTTTCCCAGACTCCCAAATACCTCATCGCACAGATGGGAACTGAGAAGTTCCTACAATGTGAACAAAAGCTGAGCCATGATGCTATGTACTGGTATAAGCAGGATTCCAAGAAATTGCTGAAGATCATGTTTGCCTACAATAATAAGGAACTCATTCACAATGAAACAGTTCCAAGGCGTTTCTCACCTGAATCTCCTGACAAAGCTCGTTTAAACCTTCGTGTCAGCGCCCTGGAGACAGGTGACTCCGCCGTGTATCTCTGTGCCAGCAGCCAACACAGCGTTGCAGAGTCACTGCCTCCCTGTGCACAAACCCCCTGGCCCAGCCAGGAAGCTGCGGAAGGGGCTATGTCTTGACCCTGAGGCTCCATTCACCCCCGTGAGACCCCTAGACTGGAGTTTCCAGTCTGTAGTACAGGCTGCCCATACACCCGGTGAGGTTCTTCTTTATTTATGCCCACAGAAGTCTCCCAGAATTCTACTTATCAGCTAGAGCAGGGGTTTCCAGTAAATTCACGGAAGTACTCAGGATTTCAGAAACAAGAAGATCTTAACTGGTGGAAGAAGCCCTTCCTTGAATTTGTTTGCTGATACTTACTGTACAAACATTATGACCGAAAACACGCTATTCACTAAAATTGTCCCATGAGCAAAAGCCTAGAGGAAAGTGGGGCGAAGACAAACGTTTCTAAGACCACAGGAAACTTCAGATTATTAATGAGTGCACTGGTGAATAGAAAAATATTTGGAGAAGCATGAAAGTTCATGGCAATAGGTAAACTAGAGAGAAAGAAAGACAATATAGAATAGAAACTCTGGATTGCTTATGTTCTCCTAAACACCCACAGGGGTAGGCTTGTGCACTACAGACTCCTCCTCCAGGAGGGCTGACCGGGGCGATTCTTCCCAAGTCTGACCGAGTAGCATCTTGAAGATTCCTCCAGAATAGGCAGTACCCAGGTGGCAGAGGACATTGAACATTGAAAGGACTTTCTACACAAATCTGTATGCGGTAGCTAGTTGTTGGCCCTACCTTAAGCGAGATAACATGAGCAAATTTGTATTTGGTACAGCACTGGTACCAGTATGGATCAGAAGAGAGATGTTTCGGGGAGGAAATAAACAACTCGGAGACTTTGAAAATATTCTACATGATGCGGCACCTGTGTGGCTCAGTCGGTTAAGTGTCCCACTTTGGCTCAGGTCATGATCTCATGGCTGGTGAGTTCGAGCCCCACGTCAGGTTCTGTGCTGACAGCTCAGAGCCTGGAGCCTGCTTCACATTCTGTGTTTCCCTCTCTCTCTGCCCCTCCTCCACTCACACTCTGTGTCTCTCTCTTTCTCTTAAAAATAAATAAACATTAAAAAAATAAAATATTCTACCTGAAAGATTATAGACAATACAGAAGAGAAGCTCTGGCTTATGTTATGATCTCCTGAAGAACATTAGATTTCAATCTTTCAGTTTCTAATGTAGGATTTGCTAGGATCTATTTCAGTTTTGCCCTCCCTGGTAGGGAGCCCCAGCATGCGGTCATTATTACTAGAGGCTGGCCTTTCAGCGGACTCCATGGGCATCACAGAACATCCACCAGTGTCTCTTATCTTACCTGGGTCTGAATGCCAATGTCATCCAGCTGAGTGCCTTCTGAAATCTCTGCTCAGCTCTCCAGCCTACTACATGTCCTCTGCTCAGCCTTCTGGAGTCCCACCCTGAGCATACACATAAGGAAGTAGACAAGAAAAAAAAGGATTTCCTTACACTCAGCCTTGGGGTTCCTTTTCAGTACTCTGTGCCCCAATCCAAGCTGTCTTGGGATCAGTTATGTCTTTTCTCTAGATCTTCAAGCAACATACACTATTCTACGTTATACAGATAACGTTTATTTGAATTTCCTTACACGTTTACCATTCTACTTCTTCACTGCAACTCAGATTTGCTTTACATCATTTTCCTCCTTCAGGCACATCCCTAATTCAGGTACCCGAAACTCCCCTTTCACCCACCCCTTGCTTTGGGAAATGCTTATGTTCGCTTTTGTTCTCTGGGCAACCCCGCCTTTCTCTTCCACCTATTGTTCCAGGTTTCAGTTTAAATTCTACTGTCTTTTGTAATCCTTGGAAGTTTACTTATTGGGAGCCAAACAATCCCAAGTTTTTGCGGTTTCATTGTAGAGGAGTGTCTTCTTGCTACAGTGGATGTCCAGCGTAAGAAATACAACAGTAGCAATGCCAGCCTTTGAACTAAGTTTAATTTTAGGTTCTTGCCTAAGAATGGAATATCTCCACCTGTAGTGAATTAGAGGCCCCTCATATACGTAACCTGTTCAGGAGGAGAATATCCAACGCCTTTGCTTAAACTCTCACCCATACTACCCTTACATTTTTTGTTTTATGGGCCACCCGGAAAGTCTGATAGACTTTATTCCGCTAGAAAAATGAGTAGGAATTGAATGTCCTAGGTATGCGGATGAACGGCAACGTTGCCAACACTTTTTGTTGTTTCAGAGGCATCTTTCGTCTTCACACTTCCGTGGATCTGGTGTCATCACAGCCCCAACCCCTCCAGCTCCCCATCTGTGGAATGAGGGATAGGGCGCCCTCTGCGGCGCCGCCACTGGGCTGGTTCGAAGCCCGCAATCTGGGAAATGTGCTGCCTTGGCCACAAGGAGGCGCTGTGGCGCCATTGAAACTGAGGCGGGGGTGAAGGGAAGGGATGGGATTGAAGGGAGGGAAGGGGTCAGGAGGAAAAGAGTGAATTGGGGCTCCATCCTTGAGTCATTTGGGAGCATCAGTTGAAGGTCCCTCAAAGATACTAAACTAAAATCATTTTCAAATTGATTTCCCTTCATCCTGCACAGGATGCCTTCTGTTGTTCTCGTTGAGCATCCTGTTTGCTCTCAGCCCAGCCAAGCTTTGTACCCTCAGTGCTGGGACAGAGGATGGCTGCTCCCTCGTCCTCCCCCCCCCCCCCCCCCCCCGCCAGTGTGTGACTCTTGGCTGGCATCCAGTCCTGCCTTTTTAGTGGTGGGCACTGGGCCCAAACGGAACCACAGCCCTCCTATTTCCCTCCTCCCTGAGGTGGGCAAAAGGGCTCCATGGGGCTTAGACACTGAGGGAAGCATCTGCATGACTGAGCGGAGAAGGAAGGAGATCTCTTGAAGCGGAAACGGTCTGTTGCCGAGTGGGGTCTTGGAAGGAAGCTGGATAGAGAGAGAGCCTAAAAACGAGGATGGAAGCTAATAGCAGGGGAGCATCTGTCAGAGGAATAGCGCATCCCAGTCCATTCAAATCCACCTTCTGCCAGAATCTGTACAAGGACAAGGTGTGAAGCTGGAGGAAGAAACACCCCCCTGGGTCTGGGACGGTGACATCACAGGCCAACCACCAACCAAGGCCAAGGAGACCAGAGCCTGGCTCCCTGCCCAGGACACCTAGTTACATGGTGCTCACCTTGGCCCTGACTCCACCATGGGCTTCAGGCTGCTCTGCTGTGTGGCTCTCTGTCTCCTGGAAGCAGGTGAGTCTTGGGTCCCGATGGGCAGCCCCTGTATCCCATGCGAAGTCCCAAGGGCTGCAGCAATACTCTCTGTGTGAATTCTGCCCCTTTCTTCCAACAGTCCCCGGGGACACTGCAGTTACCCAGACACCAAAACACCTGGTCGCAGCGACAGGGAGTAAGGGGACCCTGAAGTGCGAACAACATCTGGGACATAACGCTATGTACTGGTACAAACAGAGTGCTCAGAGGCCACCGAAGCTCATGTTTGCCTACAACTATAAGGAACTCGCCGAAAATGACAGTGTCCCCAGTCGCTTCACACCCGAGTGCTCAGACAGCTCCCACCTGCACCTTCACGTGGCCGCCCTACAGCCAGAGGACTCCGCCGTGTACCTCTGTGCAAGCAGCAAGGACACAGCCCGGCACAGCCAACGGCTCCCCGTGCACAAACTTCCTGGGTGCAGCCGGGGAGCCGTGGGGGCGACCACGGCTCAGCTCGACATCTCCGGTGGGACCCCAGACAGACAGAAACCCCAGGCCACGACGTGCCGGTCGGTTCGCTGGATGCGGCAAGGCCCAGTTCCCTGCACAGACGCCCACAGCCTGTGGCCTGGCTCTGCCCGGGGCCAGACTGTGCCCGCGGCTGAGTGCGGGACGGAAAGGGTCCGCCTCCAGTTCCTCCGGTAGCTTCCGATCGATCGGCACGTGGCCCCGGGGACTCTTTCAGGAGACACGCTGCACTCTGGCCGCGGCGGCCCTGCCAAGCCTCCTGCCAACGCGTACCTTTCTCTGCCTGTTCCTTCCACCCAGGTGAGACCCTGGATCTCAGCCCTGGTCCCAGCTCCCGACGCGCTCCGAGCCCCTTTGCAGAACACCTGCTTGCCTCACCACAGGGCCCTGTCAGTCCCTACCACTGAGGATAGTGGCTCCCTCGTGAGGTTCGGATCGCTGTCCTCAAGGCCACTCTCTGCTGCACACCCAGGGACTCAGCTCTGCGCAGGCTCCTCTTCCTCTCGGGGTTTCACACTTTGAAGCTGGATTCTTTTTCCTTCTGTCTCTTTAATCCTAATTCTTCAGGTCTCCACATCCTGCGTTATCAGCCAGAGAGCCTGATGGCCCTGGATCGTTGCCCGCAACAGGCAGGAAGGGGAGAAGGCCCCCCAGCGTTTCAGAGCAGGACCGTATACTCGGGGTTGTCTGTGCTGAACCCCATATTTTCTGGCATCGCCCCTTGCAATGGCCCCAGTTCTGCACACACCTTGGGACCCCAAGGGCTGAGCGGAGCCCTGTGTCCTGGGGAGTCCAATGCCCGCACTGACACAAAGGCTCCCTCCTCTCTCCTGTAGGGGGCAGTGAGGACCCCTGAGCAAAGTTTCAGACCAAAAAAACCACGTGCCGGTTCAACTAATGTGGCAACTCTCCTATCAAAGCACATCCTTAGACTGTGGGGTTTCTTTTACCTGAATGCAACTCTTCCCTGTCAACTGGTTGAAAGAGATTATCACCTCTGGATTCGGTATTTTTTAAGGACTGTTTTATCATGAAATAAAACTAGCCTGCTGTAAAGTGCATTGTTTGGTTTAAGGTTTGACAGGGATCCTCTAAACAAACACTGTGTCCCCACAAATCATGCCCTACAGAGGACCAGAGGAGAAGAACGGGGTCCTCACGGGCGGTGTCTTGCTCCGGACCCGGCAGGCCCACGGTTTCTGAGCTGTGGTCCTCAGGAACCAAGGGGTCCCTGAGTCATCGCTGTCGACACTCAGGGTCAGCACTGAGCTTTGGGGAATCGGAGAAGGGGCTTCCAGGTGAGGTCCCGGCGCCAAAGCCAGCTGCAAAGGGAAGGAGGAGACCAGCCTTTGGGAAATGGGTTCGAGACATAAGTGTGTGTGTGTCTTCGCCCGTTCTTTTATTCTGTAACCCAGCTGTCCTTCTCCGATTTCTCTTTTCTTCTCACTCAAGCCTCGACCTGGAGCTTCAGATCTGCAGAGACACCTGCTCTAAACCACACAGGCAGCAAACGGGCCTCCGCTGCCACCAGCTCAGAGCCAGTGGACAATGGGTTGGGCACTTAGTGTCCTCGTCCGTCCTCCTTCCCTTGCGCTGAAATGTCCTGTCAGGTTTCAGGTCTCTCCTCCTCACGTGGGCTCCTCTCCACACTGACGCTCCCAGGTTGTTTCTTTTTTTTGGTCCCTTTATTCCCAGCGTTAAGTCGTCAGGCTCCGAAGTGCGAGTCACAGAGTCGACGCGCCTCCGGACTGTGGCTGCGATGTGGCCGCGGGGAGGAGAGCGGGTCCTGCCGGACCCTTGGCCTGGTGCCCTGAGGCCCTTACTCTCGGAGGGTCCCTCTGCAGCTGCCATATTCCAGTAGAGCGTAAAGGCCAGGGGCTGAGCCCCGGGGCATCGCGTATGGGCGGCGGGGGGCACTAGGGCTTCCCACTCCCTCCTGCAGGGGTGCTCCTGAACCTGCGGGTGCCACCCAACACTGTGACATCACAGGGTCTCCTTCCTGGGCTACTAACGTCCAGATGCCCAAAGGGGAGAGGCCTCCCCTCCCCCTGCCCCCTGCCACAGGCAGCAGGATCTTCCGCTGGGTGACTTTTGATCACCTACTCCTGGGAGCAGGTGTGTCCTGAGAGTGTGGGGGACATTCCTTTCCCACCCCCTTTATCTAAGACCGGTTCCAAACTTCTGCCTCATTCTCTTTCTGGCCTCTGTCTCCACCCACAGGGCACAAGAACCCAGAAGTCACCCAAAGCCCTAGGTGCTACATCCCAGAGATGAGACAGAGCATGGCTCTGCAGTGTGAGCCCGTCTCTGGTCACTTGTACCGCCTGTCGTACCGACAGAGCCTGGAAAGCGGAGCGGAGTTACTGATTTCCATCTGTAACAAGCTTCCTTCAGAGAAGACAGGCTTTGTGAAGAACTGATTCTCAGCTGAGACTCCTGACAGATCGTACTTGCTCCAAAGACCCTGGCAGAGCAGCTGAGAGACCCAGCCATGCACCCCTGCCCCAGCAGCTCATCCATGGCTTTGCAGGTGCTTCCTGCCCTTGCCCGGAACTCGAGGCTGCTCTGCCCCCAGGCTTTCCCGCAGCCCTTCCTGCCCACAGGGGCGGGGGGCCAGGCTGCAGCGTCTTCCCAGGAGCAGAGGTCAGAAGCTAACTTTAATTTGCAGAATAGAAAATTTGCACGGGGATATCCGGGGCTGTGGTATTAAGGAAATATTGTCAGGTGCCACGGAATGTGGCTGTGGACCCCAACCAAGGGTGGGACAAGTATGGCCAAGTGAGCGACCAGATGAGGCTACAGAGGAACCTGTAAAGGACTGACTTTTCAGAAGCTAAGACCCGAGGGTTCTTGAACAAGCAGCAGGAGGGATGATGTAGGGGACACTTTATGAGGCAGATACTATATTTCTTGGGAATAAGGCAGATAGACTTAAGTTTTCAATTAGATAAATCAGCATTAGCGTTCAAGGCTAGTTGCATTTATCATATTGGTTATACACCTATTTATTTATTCATTTACTAATTCATTCGTTTATTCTTTTTTAAAGTTTTTTATTTATTTGGAGAGAGAGAGTGTGTGAGATCAGGGAGGGGCAGAGAGAGAGAGAGAGAGAGAGAGAATCCCAAGCAGGTCCCGCACTGTCAGTGCTGAGCTGGATGCAGGGCTCGAACCCACGAATTGTGAGATCATGACCTGAGCAGAAATCAACAGCCAGACATTTAACTGAGCCACCCAGGTGCCCCCATTCATTTATTCTTTAAACAGACAATATCCTACCCCAAGATACGGAAAGTATAGTTAATGCGCTGCAGGGACCCCATGGGCATTAGAGGAGGAATGAGTCACAGGGCCGTATATGAATCAGGGCTCAGCCTTCCCTAGGCAGCAAACTCTCCTTCACGCCATGAAGCAGCCAAGTCCTCTAGAAAGGGTGCTGGGGCTGCGAAGACAGAAACGCCATGGAGAGAACATGCAAAATGAAGAGGAGAACTGTAGGAGGGGGAGCCAGAGAAATGGTCCTGGGAACAGTGGCCATGGTCCCCCAGGGAATTTTGCTGGGGGACTTCCCTGGCAGGATGGCCCTGAGGACACTGTCCCTTATTCCCTGAGGAACCACTAAGGGCTGAGCACAAGGGCACCAGGGAAGACACCCTGCACCAGTGGTTACAAAAGCAGAGCACAGGGCAGCAGATGGTATCTTGTGGCAAACACCCCATCTCCCCCAGTCCTGACCCCCGGAAGCAGCAGACAAGGCCAGTTTTCCTGGTATCTGAGAAGAAATGCAAGTCCCTGATGCAACTCAGCAGATGGAAATCTTCAGGAGTCAACCCTGGTTGGGTTCAGCCTCAGATGGAAGGTGATTCAGGAACAATAAGCAGTAAATCTTGGGGCTCCCTAGGGACTTGCAGGCAATCAAGCCAGGCACACACTTGCACTTCAACATTGGTAGGTTAATGCCCAGAAGTGGTGCCTTTTGGATATGCACGAATATGTGTTCTTCCTTTTTTAAGGACAGTTTAGGGAGTTCTGTGAACATCTGATAACATGTAGATTTCACAAGTAATTTTAGAAAGAATTCTGTTTGGAAGAATGATTCAAAAATATATTAATGGTTGTTGACACTGGATCGCGGGATACATCTTTTATTACATGAAGTGAAATGCATAATATAAATGTTAGTTATATACATTTTGTCAAATGGAAAAACTAGCAACACCACCCCAAGATGCAGACTTGTCATCACCTCTTGGTCTCAGTCCTCTTGCAGTCAATACCCATTCTACAGGTAATCAATCACTGCTCCATGCCTATCATCATAGATCAGATGTGCTTGTTCTTGAACTCGTATAAATGGAATCGTACGCTCTTTTGCGACCAGCATCTTTCACCTAACACGTGCTTTTGTTATTCATCCTTATCGTTATGTGTGTTAGTAAATCATTCTTTTTTTATTCTATGTATTTTTTTATTGTGTGACCCTGCCACAATCTGTATATCTACTTACATGTTGATGGACCCATGGGTTGTTTCTAGATTTGGGTTATTGCATTCTGGTACGAGACTTTGGTGTGGACATATACTTTTTATTTTCTGTTGGCTAAATACCCAGGAGTGAGATTGCTGGATTATATGGTAAGTACTCATTTCACTTTATCAAAAGGGGCCACACCGTTTTCCCACATGGCGATACCATTTAGCCTTCTCGTCGGAAATGTGAGTTCCATTTGCTTCCCTTGTTCGCACTGGGCAAAAAAGTAGAACGTGGGGAAGAAGCCAATACAGTCATTCAAAGGAGTTGGAGTCAGTACTACATTCTGCTGGGAAATACCACACAGGAAACAGGGAGGGCTCCGGGGACAATGAGAATATGGGATCCAGGGAATTTACTGGAAACCTTCCTGGCACAGCTGACAATATAAACACTTTCAGTTTATTGAAAGAAGGCACTGTGGTTCCAATGGGACACAGAAGATGCAGGAAGGCAGAAAGAGCAGAGGATGACTGGGAAAGGGGGTTAGAAAGGCTTTGTAATTTGTCAGGCGGATTAATTACTTAAGCCGCTACAAGAATACGAGTGCTGAAAAATAAAATTCAACCCAAGTGAATTTGAAGATCTAACTGGCTTTATTAAGCAGTTAATGCATGGGGCAGCATCCCATTGAGCAAGTAGGGCGATGCTCCGAGGAGTTGTACAAAATCTAAGGTTGTTCTAGAAGGAAGGGTGGGGAAAGGAAGTTATTAGCAAAAGAAAGGAGAGTGGTGTGAGTTCAGGGTACTTTCTTTTTTCTTTCTTCTTCTTTTTTTTTTTTTTTTAATTTTAATTCCAGTGTAGTTAACATACAGTGTTATATTTCTCTCAGGTATACAGTATAGTGATTCAACAGTTCTATCCACTTCTCAGTGCTCATCAAAATAAGCGGACTCTTCCTCCGAGATTCACCTGTTTCACCCGTCCCCCCACCCACCTCCCCTCCGGCAACCATCAGTTTGTTTTCTATAGTTAACAGTCTGTTTCTTGCTTTGCCTTTCTCTCTCTTTTTTTTCCCCTATACTCATTTGTTTTGTTTCTTAGATTCCACATATGAGTGAGGTCATATGGTATTTGTCTTTCTCTGACTGGCTTATCTTGCTTAGCATTATACTCTCTAGATTCATCCATGTTGTTGCAAATGGCAAGATTTCATTCTGTTTTATGGCTCATATTCCAGTGTGTGTGTGTGTGTGTGTGTGTGTGTGTGTGCGCACACACCATTTCTTCTTTATCCATTCATCTATCAATGGACACTCGGGCTGCTTCCATAATTTTGCTATTATAAATAATGCTGCGATAAACATAGAGATGCATGTATTCCTTCGAGTTAGTGTTCTGCAAAGTGAAGGAAACAACCAACAAAACTAAAAGACAAACTACTGAAGGCAAGAAGATATTTGCACATGACCTCCCTGGTAAAGGGTCGGTATCACAAATATATAAAGACCTTATATAACTCAACACCAAAAAATCAAATAATCCAATTAAAAATGGGCAAAAGACAGGACACCTTTGGGTGGCAAGGGAAGACAGAGTTTTTATCATGCAGATGACCTCCTTCTCAGGGATCAGGACATTTCAGAGACTGTTAAAGATCACATTCCTGGGACAGGTTGAAACTGTAGTTAAGTCTTCGTTTGCTGTCCAGGGACAAATGGCTCCATTTGGGGCTTGTTTCCCTTTATAACAGGAATATAGCTTTCTGTAGGAGGTGGGGAGTCTCTCAAAACTGGAGGACAGTGAGGGAGTTCGAAGGAGCATACTGGATCCCCAGGGGACGTGTACACAGAGGAGTAATAACCTCAAAGAAAAATCAGAGAGGGGCGCCTGGGTGGCTCAGTCGGTTGAGCGCCGACTTCGGCTCAGGTCACG
Source organism: Panthera onca (assembly GCF_046562875.1). NCBI lineage: Eukaryota > Metazoa > Chordata > Mammalia > Carnivora > Felidae > Panthera > Panthera onca. Next base: position 156,287,009 of record NC_138340.1, read on the forward strand.
ATCTCGCGGCCCGTGAGTTCGAGCCCCGCATCGGGCCCCTGTGCTGACAGCTCAGAGCCCGGAGCCTGTTTCAATTCTGTGTCTCCCTCTCTCTCTGACCCTCCCCCATTCATGCTCTGTCTCTCTCTGTCTCAAAAATAAATAAACGTTAAAAAAAAATTAAAAAAAAAAAAAAAGAAAAAAAAAGAAAAATCAGAGAAACTAGGGTGTGAACCTGTCCCCTGAACCCAGTTCCACTGGGCAATGCCCTATTGTAGAAATAAGAAAGAAATGAAGAATGAGCCAAATGAGATTCTGGACCTAAAAAACCTGTAGGAAGATTGGCATCCCAGGAAGACCCGGCTATCGGCTGGTGAAGAGGCTCAGAGTGCTAGCTTTTCCCTGAGAACGCCAGAGCATTGAGCTGGAGAATAGTCCCTCACTCCCTGACCTGCCATGGCTACCAGGTTTCTCAGTTTTGTGGACTTTTATCTCTTGGGAGCAGATGAGTCCAGGAAATAGAAGCACACTCCTGATGTGGGCTTTTCAATTCCAGATCCTGGGCATTTCCTTCATTTGTACAACTGTCGCTTCCCTGTCTCTATCTTAGTTTAGTTATCCTCTGATGGAACCCGCGGATGCTCAGATACCAAGATCCTTATCATAGAGATGGAAGAGAAGCTGACCTTTGAATGTTCTTAACAAATGAAACATTTTTCAAAGTACTGATATCAACAAGACTGTGGACTGAACTCCAAGTCTGATTCATTAGTCAGATAGTGTTGACCTTATGGTCAAAACAGATGTGCGGGAAGGGGTACATGTCTCAAAAAGATACGGAGAATTCCCCCTTGACTCTCGAGTCAACCAGCACCCACCAGACCTCTCTGTACTTCCGTGCTCGTCTGTGATTCCACAAGACTGCACTGTCATAGCCACTCAGCTCAGAAAGAGCAGGTGGCCTCTCGCTCGTGAGGCCCCCGCCCTACACAGAAGGAAGCCCAGAAGCCCTTTCTGGCCCCCTCTCACCCACCAGCTGCAAATTTTAAACAAGCCCCTGTTGAATTTCAGTTGGTGCTCTTTACTTCTTGTAGAATCACACTCCAGGTGAGCTGTGGGGTGACCAGGGGCTAGCATGTGACCTGCGCTCGCTTCATGAAGACTTGTCCCCAAGGCATAATCTGATTCACCGGATCCTTACTTACAGACTGTAGCAAGACCCAAGCTAGAATCGTGTTTTTCTGATGTCCAGTTCATGTGAGGAAAGACTGTCTAGTTTTCAAAAAGGTACAGAGTGGATTTTATAGATGAAGTCTACCTGCCAAAATTTTGGAGACCAATATTGACTTGACTTGAGGTTTGAAAAATAGTATGCTTAAAATAACAGCAGCAGTAAAAATAAAAGAGAACCTCACTATGCATTCCCATTAATTTCAAAAATTCAAGAACATCATACCTATTCGTGCGGATAATGTTAAAGGATAATATTGAAGGATAATATTAGTGTGGATAATAGTAAGTAAACAAGACAGAAAATAACAAGTGTTGATGAGGTGGTAAAGATACGGGAACCCTTTTGCATTGCTGATGGAAGATAAAAGAGTGCGCTGTTTTGGAATAGCTGTGGAAAATAGTATGACAGTTCCTCAAAAATTGAAACATAAAATTACCACATGACGCAGCAATTCTACTTCTGGATATATTCCCCAAAGAAGCGAAAGCAGGGATTTGAACAGATCTCAACACACCAATGTTCATGGCAACGTTATTTCCGATTGCCAAAAGGTGGAAACAACCCATCCAATCAACAGATAAATTGATAACATAATGTGATATACACATGAAATGGAATATTCTTCAGACTTAAAGTGGAATGAAATTCTGACCCATGCCACAACATGGGTGAACATTGAGCACATTATGGTCAGTGACATAAACCAGTCACAAAAGGACACATAGTGTATGATTCCACTTATGAGGTATCTGGGGGGGGGTGGTAGGGGTCAGATTCATAGAGACAGAAGGTACAATGGCGGGTCCTGACCCAGAGTGGGGGAGGGGTGGGAGTTAGTGTTTAATGGATACAAAGTTTCAATTGGGGGAGATGAAAAATTTCTAGGGAGGGATGGTGGGGACAGCTGTGCATCAATGTCAACATAGTTAATGCCACTGAGCTGTAGACTTGAAAATGGTAAGTTTTATGGTATATATATTTTATCGCCACAATAAAAGTAAAAAACACTGTAAATTAAAAGTTAGAAACATGTATCATGCACGTAGAAGAACTGGATACCCTGGAAAGCCTTGGAAGGGGTGGTCTCGATTAAGGATGGGACGGAAGTGGTGAAAATCAGTGTTCTGCCTCACGTGATTCCTTTGTAGCCCTCCCCAAATCTTCATCACTTCTACTAAACTCTCCAATGTTTGATGTTCATGATTTTGTTGAAGGAATAAAAAAGACCTCTGCTTTATAGTCAAGGTTAGAGAAGAAAACAGTCGTCCATGGGAATGGTCAGAAATCTCGGGAAGGATTTTGGATTTCTATAGCTTTTAGAAGCCCTAGGCAATTTATAAGCTCTAGGAAATTCCACCTAGTTTTTCCAGAAGAGAGAATTTCCCAGGTCTTATCTGGATTATAAATGTATTAGCCAAAATCTTATTTTTATAAAAACAGGAAAAAAAACCCAACCCTGATGATGAGTCATTACTTTAGGAAAATAATATTAGTTCCTATTGGACAAAAACTCTCAGTGTTTATATGAGGCATTCGTTTCTCTTAGAGCATCAGGTAACATGAACATTCTTCCCCATAATAAAACACTTGGGCATGCTGATGTAAAATATGCGAGGTATGCTGCTGTTAAGACCTCCAATAAGTTGGCCCTATGTGTTCTTATGTGCTAACATCTTTTACATTCCTGTTTATTTTGCACATCTTCATATTTGTCATGCTTGTTTTAAATTCTTGATTCATATGGTTTAATAATTCACTTTCTGGGGCTATATATTGTCCAGTTGGTTATCTTTCTTTTGGAGACCAGCCCAAAATGGCTTCAGTCCTTCCAGAATATTCACTTGGTTTTTGGATAGTCTCTAGTATTTCTATTTGCCTTGTGCCCCACAAGGTTCCTCTGGGGGGGGGGGGGGGGAAGGCAGGAGATGATGCCAGTTTGCAATACTAGAAGGATCCAGAAGCCAATGCTTCATATTTCATATATCTTTAGAATATCAGCTGGGCTTCTCTTGTCTGAAATATAATGGCTATGTATCATAGGGTCTCTGGCATCTCTGAAGCAATCTTATATATTCTGTTTGGTTTTTATTTATAATTAAGAATTGATTGGCGGGGCGCCTGGGTGGCTCAGTTGGTTAAGCGTCCAACTTCAGCTCAGGTCACGATCTCACAGTTTGTGAGTTCGGGCCCCGCATCAGGCTCTGTGTTGACAGCTCAGAGCCTGGAGCCTGCTTAGGATTTTGTGTCTCCCTCTCTCTCTGCTCCTCTCCCACTCTCTCTCTCTCTCCTCTCTCTCGCAAAAATAAATAAACATTAGAATAAAAAAAAAGAATTGATTGACAATCCAGGAATTTTATCTAATTGAATAAAAACATGCCAGGTATTCCTTAAAGCAGAAAATATATTTTCTTAGTGTGGTTTATACCAATAGTTTATATTTCTATGTATTGGTGTGGAAATTTCTCCCTTTGTACCGTCAGAAATTCCAGAAGACGCATCAGCTGCTCTGATAAAAGGTTTTAATGAGTTTCATGTGCACAAAATTCATAAAAAGCGTTCAGTTAAAGAACATTGCCATCTGGGCTTGAGATAATTTTATCTGGTTTATATCCATGGAGATTCACTCTGGCTGGGATTTTCCGCCTCTGGGTGGCATCTGAGAAGGGGTCCCTGGTCATAGCTCATTGGCACTGGAGCTGGTGACCGTCAGTGCCAGATGCAGCTGCACCAAGGATCTCGTCTCAGTGGCACCTGACATGGTGCTTTGCCATGGATTTAGAAAGTCAAGAAATAGATTAGAATAGTCCATAGACTATTGGACTATTGGACTAGTTCAATAGATTAGTCCATATTCACTTTATACATTATACTATTCTTTTAAAAATGTGTTCTTATTTATTTATTTTTTTTGAGAGAGATATCACAAGTGAGCAGTGGAGGGGCAGAGAAAGGGAGAGAGAATCCCAAGCAGGCTCCGTGCTGCCAGCACAGAGCCCAATGTGGGGCTCAAACTCACGAACCGTGAGATCGTGACTTGAGCGGAAATCGAGAGTCAGCCACTTAACCGACTGAGCCACCCAGGCACCTCTACAAATTGCACTATTTAAAATTTAGCAACACTTGGGGCACCTGGGTGGCTCAGTCGGTGAAGCGTCTGACTTCAGCTCAGGTCATGACCTCACGGTTTGTAAGTGCCAGCCCCAAATCTGGCTCTGTGCTGACAGCTCAGAGCCTGAAATCTTCACATTCTGTGTCTCCCTCTCTCTCTGCCTCTCGCCCACTCCTGCTCTGTCTCTCTCTCTCTCTCTCTCTCTCTCTCAAAAATAAACATTTAAAAATAAATAAACAAACAAATACATAAATAAATAAAATTTAGCAACACTTAGGTCAAATGTAAATGTTTAAAGAAATTTATGCTGGCAGTGAACTAAGAAAGTAGCAAGTAGATGGATGTTAACTGGTTTAGGAATTAAACTTTCTCAGATTCTGTTTTCCCAAATTCCTGTTTATTTATTTATATTTTACTGTACATTAATCCAGACTGGCTTGCTTCTCCTTCCTAGCATTCTGTACAGAGGGTTAGAATATTTATTTCCTACTTGGGCATTGAAGAAAGTTTAGAGAAATTTAATCACATGCACATATGCAATCATATGTGGACAAATGGGCATTCTGGTAACAATGAACAGAGGAAAAAATAGCGTTTCTACAAGAGTAAGATTAGAAGAGGAAGAAATAAATTCTCCAGGAGCTCCTGGCTGGCTCAGCAGGTAAAGCAAGAGACCCTTGACCTCGGGGTTGTGGGTTTGATTCCCACATTGGGTGTAGAGATTACTTAAAAATAAAATCTTAAAAAGAAAGAAAGAAATTCTCTAGCAATAGAGTAACAGTGAGTATTGTTTCCTTTATTTTGGGGAAAGCTGATCGCCAGACACCTTGCAAAGAGACCTGTCTGAATGGTCTGCCTCGAGCGAGCTGTCTGGGGTCAGCAGAGCAAAAACAACGTCAGTTAATTATTTGTCATCCTAAACTCCTTGGCATTCCATCCGCAATCAGACACAGGCTGTCTCTGGGTGATCTCGGCCATGCTTCCTCCTTAAGCAGCGCCATCTAACTTAGGCTAGGTTTACTGGGAATTTTCTCAAAACCAAAACATTTCCTCCTGCCACCTTTATTTTTATTACAATGTAGTTAGGGCTGTCTTTTGACCTTTTTTTTTTTTTTTTTTTTTTTTTGGTCTGCTGGGGGTGGGGGCAGAAAACAAAAATAGTGCAATAGACAAAGGATGGAATAGTTTCTAATTTATTGACCTTTATCTCTTGTTAAGAGGCAGAGACAGAGCATGAGCAGGGGAGGGGCAGAGAGAGAAAGACATAGAAACCGAAGCAGGCTCCAGGCTCTGAGCTGTCAGCCCAGCGCCCAACGCGGGGCTCGAACTCACAAACCGTGAGATCATGACCTGAGCCCAAGTCGGCTGCTTAACCAACTGAGCCACCCAAGTGCCCCAGAATAGCTTCTAATTTAAACATACCCCAGGACTCACATTACGGTAGAGGCAATCTCTTGATTACTGCCCAGAAGACCACATGGGGGCACTGTGGAACCGCTGGGCAGAGCAGGGGCATAGAGCCAGCTAACTGGGACCAGGAGGGTTAAGGAAAGCCTTGCTTGGAGCTCTTTTCCACTACAAGGCTTAATGCTATCAGCACTAATTTGAGGTTGTGCAGTCCCATCAGGGGGCCAAACCTTCAGCTCAGCGGTTATTAGGGAGTCTCTCTGAGCTTTCAAGGGGAAAAAAGTGCAGTGTGGTGCTGGGAGGGGGCAGACTCCTTGCCCTAGCAGGAACAGATAGAGGAACACCAGCCTGAAAGGAAAAGCTGAGGAGCTGTGGACACGCCTGTGGCTTAACCCCAGCTAGCGTAGACCGTCCCAGCCCTGCCCTTCATGTGAGGGGCTTTGTGGAACAAAGCAGAGCTCCTGGACCGGCGTAGCCAGGGACCTGGCAAGGGAGGCTCATGGGAACCAGGAGGGATAATGACATCGGAGCAGTGACATTACTGCCTAACCTCCAGTCAGAGAAGGGACGCCCAGATCTTCAGCTCTCGGAGACCCAGAACTCTGAGCGGGGAGAAAGCTGTCAGGTTCTGCCCTCCCCGCTGCATGCTGTGGGCTGCAGCCTCCACGTGGACCTTTGTCTCCTGGGAGCAAGTGTGTCCTTGTCCAGGTAGGACATCTCTCCTCTAAGCATGACAGCACCTAAGTGCGTGGCACCATCGGGCTCCCTCTTGTGTTTGTTCCCCAGCCCCTGTGTCCTTCCCTCACAGGCCCAGTGGAGGCTGGAGCCACCCAAACTTCAAGACATCTGATCAAAGCAAGCAGACAGCAAGTGACACTGAGATGTTCTCCTCTCTCTGGGCGCCCCAGTGGATCTTGTTACCCACCGGCCCTGGGTCAGGTCCCAGCTCTCCTTTGCCTATTAGGATGAGTTACAGTGAGCAAAATGACCCTTGCCAGGTTAGCTCTCAGTGTGACATTTGTGTGACCGTCTCTCTGATCTGCACATGAACTTCTCGGAGCCACAGGGCTCGGCACAGCCCTGCAGAGTCACCAGAGTGGCGATGTGGGAGTGGTGACGTCATAGGCAAATACTCCTTTCAGGGAAATGGGAGGTTCAAAGCTTTAGGCTGCTCACCCCCGGGGCCCCCACCCCTGAGCTGGATGATATCTTGGCTTCCCAGTGTTGCCATGGGCTCCAGGCTTCTCTGCTGCGTGGCCCTTTGTCTCCTGGGAGCAGGTGAGTCCTGGGCACCGCGTGGAAGCCTCCGATATGCGTTTGCCACCTGAGTAATACAGGCTTGCTGATGATGGCCGCAGCAGGAGGCATCCTCCCAGCTCTGCCCTCGGCTGCTTTCTCCCTCCCCCCCCGCAGGCCCAGTGGATTCCGGACTCACCCAAACTCCAAGACACCTGGTCAAAGCAAGGGGACAGCAAGTGACGCTGAGTTGTTTCCCTATCTCTGGACACCTGTCTTTGTACTGGTACCAACAGGCCGTGGGCCAGGGCCCCCAGTTACTCATTCAGTATTACAACAGGGAAGAGAGAGGCAGAGGAAACTTCCCGGAACGATTCTCGGCTCAACAGTTCCCTGACTCTCACTCTGAGCTAAACATGAGCTCCTTGGAGCTCACAGATTCGGCCCTCTATCTCTGTGCCAGCAGCCCTAACACAGCCCTGCACGATCCACAGCCTACTGAACAAAAATATCCGCCCCCTCCCAGCTCAGGAAGTGGGCTCTTGTCCTGTTAAAGAGACAGGCCTCTCCCAGACGCTTGTTCTGCTGTTTATGTGTGTGACACGTCTTAATGCTCACAGAAATCATGCAAGGTTAAGTATTATTTTACCCGTTTACCTGAGGAGAAGTGGCTTTCCCGGGTCTCAGAGCAAGAAATCAAACTCAGTTCTGTTCCTCAACACCTGTGGTTCTCCCCCGCCCAGAACTGTCCCCTGATCTGGCTTCCCTTCCCAGGTCCACATTAGCAGGACGGGAAAGATCATGCATCCATATGTGATTATCACAACCTCCTCCTGGGAAGAGGAACAGACCCAAACAGTTGTGGGTCCCTTGCTTTGTACAAGATACCGTATCACATAAAATGCAAAATGAAAATCAGTATGTTTCTTGTCTTTGACAGTTTTAGCATCTACAGTATTCAATGCATAATATTCGTCTTGAATATTTGACTATTTCTGTTGGATTCACCTGTCACCCGAGTGTAGGAGAATCACAATACGGCAAGTGCTGGGTATGTGAATGCACGACCACGGTTCAATTCTGCAGCAGGAGAGACTCACAGAGGAAAATAACACTATTACTTACTGACAACCTACTGTATGCCAAATAAAAGCCCTTTATTTGCAAAATTTCAATTAATGATGAGAAAAAAAAAAGCCTAAGAGGCAAATGCAATGACTGCTCTCATTTTAGAGATGAAGGGATTTGCCCTTAAGTTAAAGAACTTGACCATATTGAATATCAGCTGGTGAGGGGCAGATGTGGGACTCAACCGCCCCCCCTTTCTGACTGCCTCCTGAGCGCTGTTTACAACTCTCTGCTATCACGCATATTCGTGGGGACATCTGCCCTCAAAACCAGAATGCTGCTGCCTGTTCTTCTCAGCCTGGGTAGCTCTAATGACATCGTTGACAGAGATCAGTTTACCCGGGAGAAAGGTGTGTGGGAAAGAGTTCCGGCTGGCCGCCATGTGTGCCTGGCTCTAATTCCAACTCCAATACAAGCCGCTCGTCAAGACCTGAACCCACCTTCTTGACATGGTGGGCTGAGAATTTTCACGTAGGAAATGAGACTAATAATATCTATCAGCATCACTCAGAGTACTCCAAAGAAACAAAACAGACTGTGTGTGTGTGTGTGTGTGTGTGTGTGTGTGTGTGTGTGTGTGTAACGTATTTATTACAGAGAATCAGCTCACACAACTGGGGAGGCCAGTAAGTTCAACATCAGTGAGCTGAGCTGGTCGTGCTGGAGACCCAGGAGGAGCTGATGTCCAAGTTCAAAGGCTGTTGAGCATGAAGAGTTGATGTTCCGATTCGCAGGCCAGCAGCTGGACAATTCTCTCTTACCTGGGGTACAATCAGTCTTTCTGTTCTATTCAGGTCATCAGCTGATTGGATGAGGCCCACCTACGTTATGGAAGGCAATCTGCTTTACTCTACTGTCTAAAATGTTACTCTCACCTAATGTTAAAATCTACCTATGTAAATGTTAACCACATCCCAAAACACCCTCTCAGGAACCCCCAGAATGATATTCAACCAAGTGTCTGTGTACCCTGTGGCCCAGCCAAGTTGACACATAAAATTAGCCATCATACTAACTTCTAGGTTTGTATAAAAGATTTAGGGGTACCTGGGTGGCTCAGGCATTTAAGCATCCAACTTTGGCTCAGGTCACCATCTGACGGTTTGTGAGTTCAAGCCCTGCATCGAGCTCTGTGCTGACAGCTCAGAGCCTGGAGCCTGCTTCAGATTCTGTGTCTTCCTCTCTTTCTGCCCTTCCTCCAGTCTCTCTCTCTCTCTCTCTCTCTCTCTCTCAAATAAATAAACATTTAAAAATATTTTTTAAACCACTAATAAAATTTAATAAGCCAAAGTACCTAGCACATAATAAGAATCTGGATATATTGATTCCTTGTGCTAATCTCTGACAGCTTTTTCCACCATTTCCTATGTGCAAAGGTAGATATGGACACATTTTACCTAAAACTCCTATAGCTGTCACAGAAATGGTAATATTTATGCCTGATGATTCATTTTGAAATTATCTAGAGCATGTAACATACATCCTTTCTCAGCCATTTTAAAATAAACTTTATTGACATAAGAATTATATACAATAAGCATTCCACACTTTAAATGAACAGAGCAATGATTTTCTTTTGCAATTTATATGTATGTACCCATGTAATACACACCCTACTAAGATACAGAACATTTCTATCGCCCAGAAAGTCCCCTCATGCTCCTTTCAAACACCTCTCTCCATCTCTGACAAATTAGTGATATGATTTCTATTGCTATAGATTAATTTTGCTTAGGCATCTTTTTAATAGGCATTTCAAGTCTCTACCCATTACAGTAATTCACAGATAAATATTCAAGAGAGTGAGGTGCTTCTAGAAAGTTCTATGGATAAGGAGTGCTTGAAATCATGTGAGATACCTGATCCATGTCAGGGACAATTCTATCTGGAGACAGATGGTTTGATAAAAGGATCACCGAAAGCTCTTTCTAGCTGTTTGCAGCTGTTTCTATAAAATTTACTTATTTGAATTCATTTCTTTTTTCATGTGCCCCTTCATTCAAATTATTTTATAATAAAGTGTTGACACAAATTCATCATCTCCAAGGACATTATTTTGAGTTCCTGTCAGATGCACACATAGCTGGGTTTCATGTTCACACACTGTGTGCTGGGGCTGAGCAGACCACGGGCAACTGTGGCTTTGTTGAGAGGTCACTCCATGTTGGAAGAAGGGTCCCCTTTGTCTGGACCCAGTGCCGAACCCTCAAAACACAAGCGTTGGACTGGAAGATCCCCCTTTCTATTCTGGCCTGCCACCATTCTGCACTGCGTGTTCTTCTGTCTCCTGGACCAGCGACGTCCCAGGCACAGACGCGAAACCCGCTCACAGGTTTGCATGGCCCCAATTCAAGGCTTGACATTGTGGTTATAACATCAGGCTCCCCTTGGGTTCCAGCTTTAGTGCCTGTGTCCTTCTCAAGGCCCCAGAGATGCTGATTCACTGAGCCTCCAGACATGTGGTCATGCTAAAGGGAAACCAGCAGACAGGAAGGTGACCACAGACAGGAAACACAAAATTATATACCCAGGACCAGCTACATAATTTGCAGAGCTCATGGTTCAGATATTATTAAGAATTTGAAGATCACAACAGCAGAGCACTGAAGCCGGGGTGTGGGGTCTTTCTAAGTGGGGGACTGTGGGCAACACGATCGTTTCTGAGCTCCGCTGTCCTTATTACTTAATTAATGCCAGCCGTTCTCCACAAGAAGCTATTCCCCGTGGAATGCATGTCTCAGATGAAAATAACAGAGCATTTTTCAGTTACCCTGGAGGCGGCCACTTCCCCACAGTCCCTCACACACGTGAATACCTCTGTGCTAACACATCATCGGCACCACTGAGTAGCCATCGTCCTGCCACGAGGAAAGGTCACTCACAGGTGCGACGTGTTTCTGCTTGCCGCTGTCTCAGCCCAAACGAGGGAGGCGGGTGCTCTGCTACCTTTGGCAGGTGTCCTGACTCGGTAAGAAACAGAGCAAAACGGTTCCCCAAGAGTTGATGAGCCGGCCCTTGAGGTTTGGAAACCCAGTATCAGGAGAACCGTCGCCGGAAGGATGTTAACAGGACGCTGGTCAATTAAGCAAAGCGGAAACGGATACTTGGAGGAGGAGTTGGGACGCACAAGTCATAAAAGGCATCAGGAAGCCCTTAATGATTTTTCCCCAATTCAGCACTACAGAAAGACGCAGACACACACAACCAGTGCATCGATGAAGAATTCTATCACGGGAGGAAAACATTACATAAGGTTACAAACTGTTTCGTAAAAAAGTGAAGGCTTGTGTCAGTTCAGACAAGTCCTTTCTTCCCATCCTAAGCTGTTCACGTGTACGTGGAGCTTTTTATCTGACCCTCTGGGGAAGGGCTGCGGCCCCCTGCGAGGGTTGGCTCGGCCCAGGCAGGAAGAGTGACGTCTCAGAACGACTCCCTTGAGAGCCTCCTTCCCCGTCCCTCAGCACACATTCCCAGAAGAGCCCTCCGTCCGCCCTGCCCCTGCCATGAGCCTCGGCCTCCTGTGCTGTGTGGCCCTGGGTCTCCTGCAGGCAGGCGAGTCCTGAGCAGCGTCCCTTTCCTGAGTGCAAATCTCAAGGTCCCCGCTCTAAGCCTCTCTGTGGTGTCTGTGGCATCAGCTTTGTCTCCTTCTCCACAGGGCCCGTGAATGCTGGCATCACTCAGACCCCCAGATTCCAGATCCTGGGGACAGGACAGAACATGACGCTGAGATGTGAACAGGACAAGGACCACGACTACATGTCCTGGTATCGACAAGACCCTGGACATGGGCTGCGGCTGATCCATTACTCCGTCAGTGCTGGTATCACCGAGAGAGGAGAAATCTCCAACGGATACAACGTCTCTAGGTCAAATGCAAAGAACTTCCCTCTCACGCTGGCGTCTGCAACTCCCTCCCAGACATCTGTGTACTTCTGTGCCAGCAGTGATGGCACAGCGCTGCACAGCTGTCTCCTCTCTGCACAAAAAAAGGCAGGGGGAGGGCCTGCACCCCGGGACTCAGCAGAGCCCTCGGCACACTCCCAGCACCACCCCCCAACCCGAGCCCCAGAGCCCCGAGGGGCCCAAGCGCCCAGAGTGAACCTCGGTGTGGGCTGAGGTCCGTCTGCAAGGCACTGACAGCCTGGCCTGGACCCGACCAGACCTCAGGCGGCCGTGTCTCCACCTCTGGTCTGTCTGTGCTCTGAGCCGCCTGGCTGGCTGCGAAGGTGCTTCCCCAGCTCTGACTGTTCTACCCCCTGCCTAAGTCTGACGCTTCCGGGATGGAAATTGTTTGCACTGGGTAAACAACACAATGTGTTATTAACAATGTGTTATGAAATCAGATCTAACTAGACGCCCCCCTCCTTGTCTCCCCCTGGCACCTCAGTGCATTGCTCTCCGATGCCCGGGTATGAACCCTGCTCCCCACCAGCCTTTCCATAGGGGCAGCCCCAACAAGGCCCTGCTGGGTCTGTCCTCTAGCTGCCTCCGGGCCCAGCTCGCACAGCTCGCTGGCCCTCGGCTCTGGCCACACTGCTAGGCCCTCAATTCTGCCATGTCCCTTCCCATCTCAGGGACATCCAGGGCTAGTTCCTCTGCACTGGGCATGAGTCCTTCCTTCTTGCAATGGCTGACGCCCACTCACGTTCCTGTTCAAGGTCACCCTGGGTGGCCTGCCCTTTCTGGGCACACCTGTTTCCAGGGGAATGGCGGACACAGCTGGTGTATCTCTGTTCTAGATTTTCCAGACTTTTCTCTCAATCGGTTTTAAAGTACTGGTATCATAAGGACAAACTTCTCTGACAACCATACATCGAAGGCTGAGCTGCTTCAGACTCTGTGTCTCCCTCTCTCTCTGCCCCTCCCCTGCTCACACTCTCTCTCTCTCTCAAAAATAAATATTAAAAAAAAATTAAAAATAAATAAATAAATTTCAAAAACAGAAAGGAGGTTACAAATACTTATTTAGTCATCCAAGTATGTTACAACATAAATCCTTCTCCCTGAGGTTGAGGGGATGGACAGAGAGGGTGATGTCACTAAGCCAACTCCCTTGTGTGGATGAGGGGCCTCCCTCCTCCTCCGCTCGTGCTCAGGAGAACCTGATGTGGTGAACATCCTAGCCCTGTCCTGACCCTGCCATGGGCACCAGACTCCTCTGCTGCGTGGCCCTCTGTCTCCTGGGGGCAGGTGAGTCCTCAGAAAACCGAGTGAGCGCATGTGTGTGAGCGTGAGGGATAAATACACGCAACGATTGCAGTCGATTTCCTCCTCGCCGTTCCCAACTTTGTCTCCACAGGTCACACAGGAGCTGGTGTCCTCCAGTCCCCCCGGCACAAGGTCACAAAGAGGGGCCGGGACGTGGACCTCAGGTGTGACCCAATTTCTGGTCATGCTGGCCTCTACTGGTACCGACAGGCCGTGGGGCGAGGCCCGGAGTTTCTCATTTCCTTCCAAAACAAGGACAAAGTAGACTCCTCGGGGATGCCCAGCAACGATCGGTTCCAGGTGGACAGGCCCGAGGGGTCCTACTCCATTCTGCAGATCCAGCGTGTGGAGCCGGGGGACTCAGCTGTGTACCTCTGTGCCAGCAGCCCTACCACAGTGGGGCACAGCCACCTCCTTCCTCTTCACCAACCTCAGACTTCTCTCTCCCTGCACCTGAAGACCGTAAATAGGCTGTTCCTATTCATCGTTCCCCAATCACAAGAAGTAGATTTGGATATCAGCTCTCAGCTGTCCTTGGGTAGAAAAAGACACTAAACTCCTGAAGGGAATGTAAATGAGGGTGGATCAAATAATTATGGCCCATAGGGTTGGAAGACTCCCAGGGCTGGCTCCGGGCTCCAAGGCCAGGACTGAACAACAGGGACACAGTGGTCCTTCTGCAAGACCCGAGGCTTTCCGTGTAGTGGGCGGTGCCTCCTTCTCTGCATTTGTGGTCCCATCTGGGAAGTTTGTGTCATTCTTGACATATTCTTACTTCTTTTTTTTTTCATTATTAATTATTTATTTTGAGAGAAAGAGAGAGAGAGACCATGGAGGGGCAGAGAACGAGGGAGAGGCAGAATGCAAAGCAAGCCCCAGGCTGCCAGCGCAGGGTCCAATGTGGGGCTCAAACCCACAAGCTGTGAGATCACGATCCGAGCCGAAATTAACAGTCAGACGCCCAACTGACTGAGCCACACAGGCACCCCCATATTCTTACTTCTAAAGCCTCTCTGTCCCTAAACTTTGGAAGCTTGAGCAACACAGGAGCAAGTCTGTCTTCCTGTATGAAGCCAGGTCTTTACTGCTTTCGTGGTGGTGATGGGACAAGAAGGATCATAACGACAAGACGTCCCATCCTCTGCCCAGTTTGGACAAGCCATTTTCTCTCTCTGTCGTCATTTTCCCACGTGTACGGTCCTAGTAGTGAGAGTGCAGCACATTTGAACAGCTTCCCCAGGCTCGCCTCGACGCCCTGAGTGAATCCAATTTTTAGAGACGCAGTGTTTTCTTTGATGCACTGGCCTTTTCATTTGAAAAAAAAAATTCCCTTGAATTCTTTGATTCAAGAAGACAGGATATTTTCTTGATAATAATGCCCCTATTTCCTTTTTACTTATTTTATTTGCTGCATTATATATCATGATATGTTACTTGTTATAAATATAAATAATTATGCAGTTATAACATCTTCCACTCACCTGCCGGTGAAGCTATGGTTTGTATCTATGAAGTCAAAAGCCATGGTCAGAGCTCATAGAATCATGGAACATGAGTTTCTGGGTGTCCTAAGAGATAGTCCAGGACCCTGAGTCTGGGATAGACTGTCATAGACTCAGCAATGATGGAGGTGCCCTGAGCCTTTCACAGCTGGTAAGGGAGTTACAATCATCCCAAATCCACTTATCAGAAACTGTGGTGTCTCAGGACACGAGATTTGTTTCCCCAGAGAATGGGTGTTCTTGGAAGAGAGTTTTCCTGGTCTTTTTTTTTTTTTTTTTTTCATTTTTATTTATTTATTTTGAAAGAGGGAGAAAGAGAGAGAGAGGGAGAGAAGGGCATACAAATGGGGAGGGGCAGAGAGAGAGGGAGAGAGAATCCCAAGCAGGCTCCACACCGTCAGAGCAGATCCCGATGCGGGGCTCGATCTCACAAAAACGTGAGATCATGACCTGAGCTGAAATGAAGAGTCCAATGCTCAACCATCTGAGCCACCCGGGCACCTCAATCCTGGTTTTATTTTAATGTGGCATCAGCAAAGCACTGCTCAGTCTGCTTCCCTGTGTCTCCGGAAGTGAGCCAGGCTAGGGCCCAATTGGGAATCCCTTATCCTTGGAAGGCCATGCCAGAGACTTCCTTCCCAGGCCCTGTTTCCAACTGTGCCACCATTCTCCACGTGGCCCTGGCAGTCCCATCTTCCCTCCTTGCCGCCTAAATCAGGACACACACATTGCACAAGCTCTCCATTGAGTGTCGCCTGTCCCTGGCTCACCTTGATTCCGTTCATCCTTATTTTCCCACTAGACGCTGTATCCTCCATGATTGCCTGTTGTCTTGTAAGATGTTCCATATTTTTCTTATATTTCAATTTTACTTTTTATTTGCACACACGGGACCCCATTGTGAAGGTAGTCTCGTTATATTCCTAGTCCTCAGCTGATCTGTATTTTGGAGGTACGGTTGGTTGATTGCCCCCTTGGTGGTGGAAGAGGGGCGTTTTTGTTTACTTTTAGTAACAGAGATAAACGAGCCTTCTTATATTTCATCTCCCATACTTTTCTTCTTATTTTAGACTAAATACTATTTCCTTCCATTCCTCCCATTTTGTCCCTCTCCGTCTCAGGAGATAGTTTTAAGGGAGAAGATTTTGGTTGGACTCTCGCTGCCAGATGTGTGACAGCAGTTAAGTAGAATGAGGGTGGGAGATTAAGCATGGCATCTCAAAGGAGTAGAGTCAAGGTTCGGATTGGTGTTGGGATTAGGGTTTAAAGAAGTTGAGCATAAAATTTGCAGGATGCTGGGGTTCCTGGCTGGCTCAGTCAGTTGAGGGTCCAACTTCAGCTCAGGTCATGATCTCACAGTTCATGGGTTCAAGGCCCATGTTGGGCTCTGCGCTGACAGCTTGGAGCCTGGAGCCTGCTTCACATTCGTGTCTCCCTCTCTCCGCCCCTCCCTCGCTCGTGCTCTGTCTCTCCCTCTCTCTCTCTCAAGAGTAAATAAACATTAAAAAATGTTTTTATTTAAAAAGTTTGCAAGACACTACTTCTGGAATATTCTCCCCGTTGACTATGCAGACACTTCCCAGCGTCCCTTGGGCCGTTGCAGAAGAAACAATGAGGCAACTTCAGTTACTGGCCACAAGATGGCACTGTGATGCCACTGAGATCTGAGGGGTTCGGAAAAGACTGGGAGAGCAGCCTGGGGAGGGAGAGGGTTAAGAAAAACAGGCGTGGATCCAATACCAGGCAGATGTTGAAGTTTTCCGTTATTGCTAGGCTACCTACAGCTATGGAAGAGGTGGGAGGTCCCTCTAAACTTTAATGAGCTCCACAGTTGAAGGATTTGGATGAGGCAGGCTTGATGTCAGGGGCAGGTGCAGACAGAGGAGAAACTGTCTCAGAGGAGTATGGGAAACCAAGGGGGTGGGTGCACCCTAAACTCAGTGCACCGCGGCCACACCCCGTTGCCCCTGCAGGCCTTGCTAAGCAGCGTCTACGTGAGGAGTAGCTGACCCCTCCTGAGCCAAGTCAGAAGGGACCCTGGGCCAGGCAGAGTTGGAGAGGTGGGAGGCGGTGACATCCCAGGCAGACCCGTTTGTCCACTGAAGAGCTTCCAAGCTCGCTCTCCCAGTCCTGCGGATGACAGCATTTAGTTGGGACAGCACCCTTCTCACCCTGCCCCTGCCATGAGCCTCAACCTCTTTTGTGTGACTCTTGGTCTCCCGGGAGCAGGTGGGTTCTGGACTCAGCTGGAACCCCGAGCCATGATTTTGCCAAGTCCCAGCTCCAAGCCTTTCCCTTTGCTTTGCAGATTCAGATCACGCCTTCAGCCTTGCCTCGACCCTCTGTCTCCCTCTCCCGCAGGCCCCGTGGTTGCTGCAATCACCCAGACGCCAAGACACCATATTACACAAACAGGAACCAGGATGATCCTGGAATGTACTCAGGATGAGAACCATTTTGCAATGCACCGGTATCGACAAGACCCAGGACAGGGGCTGAAGCTGATCCATTATTCAAGTGGTACGGGCAGCTCTGTCAAAGGGGGTGTCCCAGAAGGGGTACAGGGTCTCCCGAGGGAAGAAGGAGCATTTCTCTCTGACCCTGGAGGCTGCCGGCACCAACCAGACCTCTCTGTACCTCTGTGCCAGCAGTGAGTCCACAGCACTGCATGGCCAGCTGCTCTCTGCACAAAAAGTTCAGCCGGAGGCATGAAGGATACTCCTGCCTGAGGCCTTGCCTCAAGAGGGGAAATAATAGCCCTTACCGAGGCTTTCGAGGCTTTCGCCTGACTTCCCAGCGATGGGATCTCAGGCCGAGGGGCCTTCTTCCAGGGACACTTGGTGTGAACTGAGGTCCATCACTACAGGAGGGGGGGTGTGTAAGTAGAAGCAAATAGCACCTAATGTTATTCCACTCGATCTGGAATATTCTGGTAATTGAGTCAAGCACAGAAACAGTAGCATCTAACATGAAATGTGTGTTTCACTTTCTTTTCAATGGAGAGGAACAAAGCAGAAAGCAGCTAAGCAGGCTGAAACTCCCTGGATGGTCTGGGATTCTCCAGATCTAAAACTACTACATAAAATCTCGGGCTTCAAAAACACTGCATACCCTGCAAAAATTCTCTGGAGGAAAAAAAAAATTGTTAATAACAATTTATAAAACACATAAGGGGAAATTTCCCGCTCAGGAGAAATGTGAAAGGCTTTAAACAGCAGCGTTACAGCCAAAGAGACTACAAACTAAGTTTCTGTCTGTGGTTGTCGCCTAGTGTTCTGAACCTTCTGGGGCTCGGGAAGGTTCGAATTCTTAAGGAAGGAACCGAGTTCTTACCATCTCTTTGGTTTACACTGAAATCCACAAGCTCCTCAGGGTTTCTCTTGTAAAATATTACAAAATGATATTGGGCAATCATCTTATTCTCCCCACAGTGCATTTCCCTCCTTGGGTCCCTGTAGGTAAAAGTCCGAACCCAGGAACGATGTGGCCTGGCTTGGCATCCATTAACTCCCAACAGTGGACAGTCCATGGTTGGGTTTTACAGGAAGTGCAGACCGCATGAGGGTGTGGTCCTGCACTGCCCTTGTCCACTCTGGACAAGGTGACTGTACCTGTGATTTGCTGCAGGCTCACCCACGACGTGCTCACAGAGAGGGGAGAAGGCTGCTTGCCTGGCAAAAAATCAACTCACTGATGGGACAATCTGCTGAAAGCTGAAATGAAATGCTGGGTGGCAAAACTAACAAATGACCAATTTCCCAAACTATGGGGCTTACAGCACTTTAGGGTTCGTGGAATTTCTAAAGCGTTGGAGTATATTTTTTTAAGTTTTTGACCCTCGAAATCTCAGTCATTGATCCTCAGCTGTTTCTTAACAAACTTGTTAGTCAGGCTTATTTTGATGCCAAATTTGGAGGCTTATATATTTCATTCTTGGAGAACTTCTAACATTTTCAGTATTTCATGTATGTGAGTGGTCTTGTCTTCTCTTATTTGCGTGTGATTTATTTCCAAATCAGACTATGTGGAATGCAAGCATAAAATTGTGTAGGTCTCCCACCTTTTATGAAAGTTACTTATGCTTTAGTAACGCTTTATTAAAGTATAATTAAGAGAGAGTAAAATACTGAAATTAACACATGATACAGGTACAGCTTGGTAAATTTGGACGAATGTATACACCAGTGCGACCTTGACCAAAATCAAGATAAAGAACATTTCCATCACCCAAGAAAAGTTTCCTCATGCTCATTCCCAATCAATTTCTCTCCCAGAGCTAACCGCTTTTCTGATGTTTTGCCTATACTTGAACTTCATGTGAAGTAATTTCAATCTAAAATGGGACCAGAGGATATAAACTGAAAAAATCTCATGCATGTGAACCCTCAGAAAAACAAAATGTAAGGACTGAGAGACTGATTTCCCACAAATGCCTCATTTATAGAAAACTGTTAATGTTGGAATTTTCTTAATAATAGAGAGTTGGTCAGGACTTGCCTCATATCGCCCTCGGGAAATTTTTGCTTATGGTTTCCAGAGGCATAAATGAGAAATGACCCAGGTCATGTTGGTCTTGCAAAAGAAGCTGAATTGAGCTTTGTTTGCCTGACTGGACTGGTTTTTGTCTGTATTTTCAAAGCTGGTTTCCCTTTGTTTTCAATTTTAACAGACCTAACTGAGCTCTCTCCTCTCCCCATCCCCTGCCCATGGGAACAGCCCATCCCCAACCCTCGGCGGACTCCCCTGGAGCTTGCTTCAGTCTTCCTGTCCTGAACAGTACTTCCCCTGCTGTTTCCCCAAACTCATCTTTTTGACAATTTTGATCTGGCCTCAGTTTTCCTTTTTATTTAGGTTGACAGCTGCATAAATAGAACCATATAATGAATGCTCTTTTTTAATTGGCTTTAATCTTTCTCAAAAATTAATATTTTTGAAATGTACTCACGTTGTTGTGTTTATTAGCAGTTTATTCTTTCTTATTACTGTGTGGTATTCCATTGTATAAATGTAGTGAGATTTGTTTTTCCATTCTATTCTGCTTGGATACCAGGCCTGTACCAGTCTTCAGCTGTTATGGATAAAGTTGTTCTGAACATTCTTGTGCAAATAGTTGTGGATAAATGCATTTATTTCCCTCAGGTATAGACAAAAGAGTGAATTACTGATTCGCAGGGTGGATACACATTTGACTTCATTGGAAAGAGTTGAACAGTTTTCCAAAGTGGCCAATTTACATTATTGAGGGATGGGGGTCCCCTGGCTCCACATTCTCACCAACATTTGGTGACCTCCATCTTTTTGTTATTATCCATTCCGTGGGGAATGTAGTGGTATCTCATTTACATTTCACCACTGAGTAATGATGTTTGCTTTTGGGCCATTTCTATGTTCCTATTTTCTTTTGTAAGTGCCTGCTTTTATATATGTTCATTTTTTAAAAATTGGGTGGTTTTTATACTATGGATTTGTGGGAGATATTTTATGTTCTAGATAGGAGTCTTTTGACCATTGAATATGCCGAGTCTGTCTTCCTGGAGTGGCTTTGCCTTGTGCTTGCCTGATGTTGCCTCTCAATAAGCTCAAGTTTTACATGTTTGTAAAATCTCATTTACAATTTTTTACTTTTGGGACACCTGGGTGGCTTAGTTAGTTAAGCGTCTGACTTCAGCTCAGGTCATGATCTCAAGGTTTGTGAGTTCAAGCCCTGCATCGGGCTTTCTGCTGTCAGCACGGAGCTTGCTTTGGGTCATCTGTCTCCCTCTCTCTCTCTCTCTTTCTCAAAAATAAAATAAAACATTAAAAAAATTAAAAATAAAACATGTTAAAAAAAGAAATTTATGTATTTTTTTTACTTTTCCATCTCGTGCCCTTTGCATCCTGTCTAAAACATGTTTGCCTACCCCAAAGTTGAGTCTTTTCCTCCTTCTTTTTTTTTTTTTTTTGAGGTTTATTTGTCTATTTTGAGAGAGAGAGAACATGAGTGTGGGAGGGGCAGAGAGGGAGGGAGAGAGAATCCAAGCAGGCACCACATCATCAGTGCAAAGCCTGATGTGGGGCTTGATCCCATGAACCATAAGATCAAGAGTTGGGCCCTTAACCAACTGAACCACCCAGGTCCCCGAGTCTCTCCTTTCTATTTCCTGCTCTGCTTTGCTGTGGCTGCCCCATTCCTTGTTCTCTGTCATCAGCTGAAAATGCTCCACCTCCAATATCACAAGGTAATGACCCCACTCTCTGCCCACAGCTTCTTATCCCTCTTGTTCCTTGACGTTATTGGGATCTCCCATCCATTGGTATCCATGCTTCCTTCCTGTTCCCTGGGGTCCTTCCAAAGTCTCATTACCTCACACTAGGGTAAATTCAATGATGTTACATTCTTTTGATACAACCTTACAAACCATCTTCACTCTCCCACCGGAACTTCTTAGATTGCCCTTACATTGCAGAAACCAAGCCAGAGTTGCATGCACTGATCTCTCTTTTTCACAGCGACAGCCGAGTGAGCCTAATGAGCCACACACCTGCACGAACCAGTATCGTGATAAATCACTGGTTAATAACCTTACCTGCCTTTGCATCCCTGCTTTGAGATTCCAGTGTTCTTGTTAGCCTTCAAATGTCTAACATGTGTCTAATATTTCAAACCTTTCTCACTCACCTTAAAATTTGCGTTTCTTTCCTTCTTGCTGTTTAAATCAAAAGCCAAGGGCACTGTCCCGTGAAGGACAAAAACCATGGGGGGGGGGTCAGAGTGAGGGTCCTGAAGAGGGATCTCCCCAGAGCACCATACTGTCTACCACGTACGTGAAGAAACTGGCCTGCCTTGAACTTGCCTAGGTGAGAGTAGGTGAGGAATATAGTCATTCTTCCCTGAAGCCTCTGGATTCTTTGTCCCTGAGTCACACTGTTCGTTTTCATGTTCACGTTTCTCTACGCTTCTGCTAAGTATCTCAGCAGAGCTAATTGCAGAATGTTTGGGCTTTTGTTGCTTTATTTTTTTAAGCCAAAATACCGTCTCCAGACCTCCTTCTCCCTTGTTATGTCTATTAGTGCACAGGTGTGGCGGGGCTAAGGGAAACTAGTAAGGGAAGAAGCATCATCCTAGGACTGGGGTAAGTGGGTGGCTCTTAATCCCTGAGCCAACTGGGCCCAAGGAAATGACACGTGTGGGTCCCTGGACACTCAGGCGCCGTGGCTAAGCCTGTTGGTGCTGTGGCCTCTGGCAGGGAAAAAAACTGACTGTGAGACGTAGCCCCGAGAAGGGAGCTGAGGGAACAGATCTTGCAAAGAGTCGGTGAC
The DNA here is from genome assembly GCF_046562875.1 of Panthera onca. Lineage (NCBI taxonomy): Eukaryota > Metazoa > Chordata > Mammalia > Carnivora > Felidae > Panthera > Panthera onca. The sequence continues at coordinate 156,309,111 of NC_138340.1, forward strand.
CCCGTCCCCTTTTCTCCCCTGCCGTTATGTCCCACACGCAGAACCCAACTGCAAGGTCGAAAAGAAAGGACCCCAGTAAGTATCATCCATAGAGGTCAGCCTCTTAGGACAGGGTGGATCTGAAGGGATAAACATAAACTATCCAGAACATTACACCTGGGATTGCCTCGAGGGTGAGAAACCCCAGGATGGCTAAGCCTGTGCTATAAGCCGATAAAGTCACGGAATGGTTTCTGGGGAATCTTCACTCCTAGTAATTGATGGGCAACCCAGGCCCCTCTGGATCCAATCAGATGGACTGAATCGTGGTGACTCTGCAGCACCAGCTACTCAGGACGAGGGGCTGGGAATGCTGTCGGGGAAAGGCACACGCAAAGACAAAGCTTGGTTCGAACCTAACATCTGACAGAGGATTTGAGGACACACAGGGAGGGTGGGGACAGAGTTTACTCACAGCCCGTCACCCCAGCCGGTGCGATGGTGGGCGAGCTCCAGCTGGAGAAGAGGTGGGGTAGGGAGGGCGGGTCGGTGGGGGGGAGGGGTGGTCAGCAGGTGCATCAGAGGAGGCCAGCCACAGAGAAACATCAGCGCAGCCCCGTGGGCCCGCCTTCCTGCCTGTAGGCTGAGAGGGGAGTCTGGTGTGCCGGGCCCCGCTGTCCATGGGGTGATGCCAACAGGGCAGTGCCATCACAGAATCATCTTCCAGCCAGGAAAAGGGAACCCGAGAGCTCAGCTCTTACCCATCAGGACCAGAACCCTGAGCACAAGAGCCACGGCACTGCCATGGGCTCCAGGATCCTCTGCTGGGTGATGCTTTGTGTGCTGGGAGCAGGTGAGTCCCGTGAACAAGGACAAGCATGGGTCTTCTGAGCTGGCTGACTCCTGAATCCTCCACTTTACCTTCTGGGTAAGCCATCAGGCTCTCTCCCATGCTCATTTTGTGTCTGCATTTCCCACAGGGCCAATGGAGGCTGGAGTCACCCAAACTCCAAGATACCTGATCAAAGCAAGAGGACAGCAAGGAACGCTGAGATGTTCCCCTATCTCTGGGCACTCCAGCGTATCTTGGTATCAACAGGCCCTGAATCAGGGTCCCCAGATCATCTTTGAGTTTTTTGAATATACACAAAGAACAAAAGGAAACTTCCCGGATCGATTCTCAGGGCAACAGTTCCAAGACTACATCTCTGAGCTGCACGTGAGTTCCTTGGAGCCGACGGACTCGGCCATGTATCTCTGTGCCAGCAGCTTGGCACAGCCCTGCAGAGTCACCAGCCTTCTGTGCACAAACCTCCCTGCTTGCTCCAACAGCGACAGAGCACACAGGCTTCCACCCAGGGTTCACTCCTTCCGGGGAGCTTTTCAGTCGTTTCGAAGACCTTTCCTGCATCCCCCTGAGCTCAGAGCACGACCCACACAGAACCCAGGCTCACGGGCACGCATGCGCACTGAGTGTTTCCACATCTGTCCCCACAGCACCAGGCGCTTGTCAAGTCCTGGGTGACTCCAGCATAAGAGGGGCAACCGAGCCCTCAGCGTGGGCTAGATCCTTTGTATATATTCTACGTTTTAATGCTTTGTGACGATCATCCAAATCAAATACTCCTCTACCTTCTTTGTAGATGAAGAGAGGTGAGGAGGCTAAGTCGTTTCCCACGTGTCTCCTGGTCTAGAAGAAGCAGAACTGGGAAGTCAGCTTGTCTGTGTTTCTCAAGCCCCAGCTTCCCCCACGTACCCTTCCCCCACCCATAGCCTCTGAGCCTCCCCATCAGTAGTTAGAGGCCCAGGCACCCCCAGGGCCCCCTGCGGCCCCGCTGGGCCGCGGTGGAAAGTCCATGCACCATCGTGGCCTGTTCCGTGGCAGCTCTGGGGGACGTATAATTCCACACGGATTCCTCGTCATCTGTACACATTCCTCATGTCTTTTCCTAATCTGTAGTTTACGTTTTCATTTTTACGGGGTGCTTTGCTGCGCGCGAGTTTGATGTAATGCAGTTGAAATGACAGTTTTCTTGGCGTCTCCACGAAACAAATTCTTCCTTAAGTGAAAGCCTGAAAGTATTTTCCTTAATTTATTCCAGGAAAGTGACAATTTTACGTTTCACAAGAAAGAATAAGTGTACCTGGAATATACTTCTATGTGAGGAATGGAGTGGAGATCCAGGAATAAGACAAAGGGACATATATTCATTCGGGGCAGAAGAAATAGCCTGTAACAAAAGATTCTGAGGGACGAAAGGAGCACGGCACGTGCAAGGAGAAACCTGGACCCGCTTGAGTGTGGCTGAGACAGAGAGAGCCAGGGGGGAGGTGGGGGGCAAACAGTATAGGACCTTATAATGCTATAACCTCACAGAAGAAAGGCAGTCAGGAGCAGAGACCATATGAGTGAAGGTCTATGTCTGGATGTGGAGGGTGGTTGAGGGTAGACGAAGGTAGGAGGTGAATGAGGGAGTCACTGGCTGGCTCCACTGAGAGCCAGCTCTTATTTCCCCAACACCCAGGCTGGAGAAATGTCCCCTTCATCTCCCATTCTGCTGCGACTCTGCATGGCCACCAGGCTCCTGTGCTGTGTGGCCCTTTGTCCCCTGGGGCCGGTGAGCCCTCTAGAGCCCTGTCCTGGGGCACACTAAGCCCTATTCTAAGCCTTTACTTTGAGTCTACCTTATCAGGGTCCCTCTTGGGCACTGTCTCCTGCTTCGGCTTCTCTCAACCTCAGGTGCCACAGATACGGGAACTACCCAGACCCCCAAAGTAACAAGAACGGGACAGAAAGGGACATTGAGATGCGTATGGTTGTCGTCCGCACTATATGTATAGGTATCAATAGGACCCCGAACAGAGCTAAGCTGATATAGTATCGCACCCACCAAGGAGAAATCCCCGACAGGCCTGTGACTTTCTGTCACAGCCACAGGTGTTGTCCTCATGTTTGACAGTCCATCCTTGACCTCTGTGTCCTCTTGTTCCAGCCGTCACCCCACAGCCACCTCCCTGCACAGACAGGCCAGCAGAAGACACAGGTGGGCCTGTCCTCATCAGGGAAGATGTCGTCCCAGGGAAGCCTCTCCTGGACTCCCTAAATGGCAGCATGATCAGAAACAGGATGTCAAACACTGGTATTCAAAGGTGACGGAGAAGAGAGAAAAATGGCTCCTCTATTCTGTTGGGGGGGGGGGGTGATTCCCAAGGCACACATACCCATGGGAAAGGTTAGGGGCCAAAGTAACCAGCCTAAAACCCTGAACCATGGCATGGATGTCCACGTCCACGTATCCCTAGGCAACACCAGAGTCACCGAGCTGAGGGTCCCTCAACCCTGCGCCCCGGCGTCCCCCAGCTAGCACCCTGACAGTGTTGTGGACGGGGTGCAGGACCCTTGCCCGGCTCCCCTTCCTTTGCCAGATGAGTAAGGCTGTTTGTGAACTCAGAGGCTCCATTTATAGGGAGAGGCCCTGTATTAGTCCTTGAAGAATTGTAAGAGTCTTTCTGGGTGGAAATAATGAACCGCTTGCCTAGGATGGCCCAAGGAGAGACTGAAACCCCAGTTTGCCTGAATGATTCACATCAAAGCTTTAAAGACTAATACAGTTTCATCTCCTAAGGCAGGGGAAGACCAAAAATAGACTATTTATTTCAAAGAGTCAAACCTGACAAAGACCAGAGTCAGAATATCTTCCCTGGGGACAGCCTCTCTTCCCACTCATTTGCAAAGACTTTATTTGAGGAAGCTGTGACCTGTTGACAGACCCTGGGACAACATCACAATCAGCTTGTAACAATGCTGCTTGAATTAGAAGCAAAGAACAAACTGAGGATTGCTGGGGGGTGTTGGGTGGGGGATGACTGGGTGATGGGCGTGAAGGAGGGCACTTGTTGGGATGAGCACTGGGTGTCCTGTGTAAGTGATGAATCACTAAATTCTCCTGAAACCATTACTACACTATATGCTAAACTAACTTGAATTTAAATTAAAAAAAAAAAAAAAAAAAAAAAAAAGCATTTCTAGCCTGTAAAAACGCCAACTTATTTTTACTGAGTTTGGAAATGCAGACACTAGAGGGCGCTCATGCCCCTTCTTTTTCAAATCAAGGGATTCTTCAAAGCTTGTTCTGTAATGAGGAGTCAGGACCTCCCCTCCGTGGCGGTGGTCAGTCTTTCAGAGATAGGAGCCGTGCAAATTCACAGTCGGCACCAGCTAAAGGCAACATCAAGTGTGCGAACCTCACTGCCCACCTTCCTCGCCAGGGAGAGGCCATTCATGTGCACCGAGGGCTTGTGATCTTTTACGTAACAGTCTCCCCTTGGCATATTCAAAGAAAATGGGCATGTATGTGTTCCATGGATCGTGCCTTTCTGGACTTTGTCCATTTAGACCCCACACGTCTTGCAACCCGATCAAGGGTCTGAATGTAAAGTTGTCATGAGGTTAAGCTATGTTTTGTAATTTAAACACCAACAATGTGTAAAGAAGATATTTAAGGTTAATAACACTCTCTCCTCTCCAAACACACCTCTATCTGTCACTACCTCAGGTGGGAAACCAATATGAACACCCCGGTTTGTTTCCTACCAGCTGTCTCCTCTGGGCTCATGCAAACCTGTCCACCCAAACACATCTACAAAAAGTGGGACCGCCTGTGCACCTTCATTGCCACGTGCATACTTTCCCCCTTTAATCTACTTTGGACTCTATTTGTCCACGTTGATAGACACCTAACTGGCTCCTATTTGGTGCCATCTTCAGATTGCACGATGGGGTGACAGATACGTTGACTCTGTCATCATTGTCTCACACCTTTCCTGATTTATCTTTCCCAAAGTGATCGGACAGCCCCTTTAAAAAACAAAAAAGTTTATTTACTTGTTATGTTTAGGTGGGGGCCAGAGAGAGAGAATCCCAGGCCGGCTCCGGGCTGTCAGTGCAGAGCCTCAGGCAGGGCTCGAACTCACTAACCACGAGATCTTGACCTGAACAGAAACCAAGAGCCGGCTGCTTAACCAACTGAGCCACCCAGACGCCCCAGAAGAAAAGCTTCCCTGACCGGGAACGGAATAGCCTCTTGATGCTCCCACGTTCTCGACTCCAACTCCTTCTTGATGAGTACAGTGTTTCCATCACTCATAGTCCTGGAGGTCTGAGAGCCCCAGCCACACCCCCTCACAAGACAAGACCGGAGGGAGAAAGGGGTGGGTACTTGCTAGAAACTACACTATCTCTCAGTTCCTCCTCATAAGACATTGTGAGGGGGTGTTAACCCACTTTACAGATGAAGAGGCTCAGGTTTGCGGGGGTTGATGGCCTTGTGCACAGGCTGAGCTAACACATGCTGGAACCAGATTATACAGGACAGTCTGTTCGTCTTTGTGTGGGAGGGGGGGCAGGAACCACAAGGTCACTGGGAGGACCATCTTCAGACTGGACGCAGTGCTAGGAAGATCTGTGGAGCCTGACATCACGCAGCTCTGAACTGTGAATTGGAAATGTTTTCCGGACAAAGATGTGGCCGCCCCAGCCCCCACAAGTCCCGTACCCAAACCGTGGATTCGACCAGGCAAACACAGGGCTGAAGTCAAAATAGAAGCATGCAGAAGGAGGTGATAAGGCCATCATTCCAGCCCTCAGGTTGGAGGTGCCATGCACACACACACACATACACACGGAGAAGTCACAAGACAAGGGGAAGGCCACACACCCGGTGGGGGTACCAGCAGCTGAGCGCTGTGGCCAGAGGGCTCACGACCAGTGGACTGAACGGAATCCGCGTATCTGTCCATCTACTTTCAAATGACCAGTTTCCATTCATTCTATGCCTCACAGTTTTTTCCCTTTTAACATTTCTGAATATGAGCGACACTCATCTTTTTTCTTCCTTAATGGTCAGGATAGAATGGTGCATCTCGAGGTGGCTGGAACCTTAGATTTAACTCATTGATAGCAGCTGAACGTGAGGTTCAGTGATGTCACTAAGCCAACTCCCTTGTGTGGATGAGGGGCCTCCCTCCTCCTCCGCTCGTGCTCAGGAGAACCTGATGTGGTGAACATCCTAGCCCTGTCCTGACCCTGCCATGGGCACCAGACTCCTCTGCTGCGTGGCCCTCTGTCTCCTGGGGGCAGGTGAGTCCTCAGAAAACCGAGTGAGCGCATGTGTGTGAGCGTGAGGGATAAATACATGCAACGATTGCAGTCGATTTCCTCCTCGCCGTTCCCAACTTTGTCTCCACAGGTCACACAGGAGCTGGTGTCCTCCAGTCCCCCCGGCACAAGGTCACAAAGAGGGGCCGGGACGTGGACCTCAGGTGTGACCCAATTTCTGGTCATGCTGGCCTCTACTGGTACCGACAGGCCGTGGGGCGAGGCCCGGAGTTTCTCATTTCCTTCCAAAACAAGGACAAAGTAGACTCCTCGGGGATGCCCAGCAACGATCGGTTCCAGGTGGACAGGCCCGAGGGGTCCTACTCCATTCTGCAGATCCAGCGTGTGGAGCCGGGGGACTCAGCTGTGTACCTCTGTGCCAGCAGCCCTACCACAGTGGGGCACAGCCACCTCCTTCCTCTTCACCAACCTCATGTGCTTGCTTCTCGTAGTTCACAGAACCCCCGCACAAAGGAGTTGCCTGCTTCTTCTTCATCAGGGGCAACATGTGGATTTGGGACTTAGGCTCTTCTTCTGATAGTAAAATGTCAAGAAATAACCTTCAAAATACCAGAACATCTGTTGGGTAATAATAATTTTGGCTCCTGTGCTTCTGGGATTCCTTCATACAGTTCAAGATTCTAGGGGCGCTGGGGTGGCTCGGTCAGTTAGGCATCCGACTCTTGATTTCAGCTCAGGTCATGTTCTCACAGTTCGTGAGTTCAAGCCCCGCACCGGCTCTGTGCTGACGGTGAGGAGCCTGCTTTGGATTCTTTCTCTCGCTCTCTCTCTCTCTGCCCCCTCCTCCACTAGCACTCTCTCTCTCTCTCAAAATAAATAAATAAACTTTTTAAAAACAGATTCTATAATTGGGATAGAATGTCAGAGCTTAGACTCAGGTATAGTGACATAGTCTTTTGTAAAACGATGAAGTTTCAGCACATTTATAATAAACTATTACTCAGTGTCACTAATTCAGGCCACGCTCTGCCCAGGGGTGGGCCAGCCAATATGGAACACCGCTAAGGCCATATGTAGCTACCAGCCATAAAGATAAACACATTAGAATCCTTAGTAACTATTGCCACTGATATCATTTGTCCAGAACAACCGTCAGCCGCAACAATGCACATTAACATATGTTCCTATGTTCCTTTTTTATTTCTTGACGATTCTGTGTTTAATTTCTTTCTTCTCTAGTTTTTTTTTAATAGAAGCCCAGCTTGGTTTTCATAAAATATAACTCCACTTGAGAAGGTGGTAAAAGGAAGTGATTCAGAGAAGATCTGAATGACAGTTTTATCAGCCATTTGGGACTCTGAGGTTTCCAAAGTAGCTTTGCCACATGATGCCCCCACCAGGGCTATCGGAGGGTTCCAGCTGGTGCACACATGCACATGCACCCACTCATGCACACTCATGCTCACCCATGCATGTGCACATGCACACACGTGCACATATGCACACACCCTGTGGGTTGCTCTGCCACTCTCTTAATGGTATCTTTTGATAAACAAAAAATTTTAATCAAAAATCATTCCATTTTGTATTCTGGTGTCCAGTTTAGGAAATCTTTGCCTACTTCAGAATGATCATGCTTTCTTATATTTTCTTCTAAATTCTTTCTATTTCATACCTTTTACATTTAGATCTGCAGCCCAACTGGGATTAATTCTTTGTGTATGAAATGGGGAAGGAGTCAGTATGTTTTTCCATATGTTTTTTCCAACTGACCCAATACTGTTTGTTGAAGAACACTTTCCTCACTACTCTGTAATACCGCTTTTGTCATAAATCAGTCATTGTATATGTGTGGGTCTGTTTTCTTACATCTCTAATCTGTTACGTTGGTCTGTTTTGTCGGTTCCTGCGCAAATAACACACTGTCTTGATTACTATAGCTTTATAATAGTGCTCGATATCTTGAGGTCTAATTTCTCAAAATTTGTTCCTTTTTAGTAAGAGTTCTTGACCACTCTTACCCTTGTGTAGTTTTCATACATGTTTAGAATAATCTTGCCAAATTCTTCAAGAGTAAATGCCTGCTAGGAATTATTTGCTTTTTGTTTCTAAGTAACTTAACTGAATCACAGAATAAAGCTAAGAATGCCATGGAAGTATAGAAACATCTAGCACCTAAAAATGTTAAATACACAATGTTTGGCATCTAATCAAAGATTATAGGAATGCAAAGAGGCAAGAAAATATGACCCATGATGGGGAGGAAAATCAGCGAACAGAAACAAACCCCCTTATGACAAATTGGTAGACAAAGATATTAAAACAGTTGCTATAACTATATCCTATGTGTTCAAAATTAAGTCAAAATCCAAATCAAATTTCTGGAGATAAAAATATATTTCTGTGATGAAAAACACAATCGATGGAATTAGTAGCAAATTAGACATGATGGAAGAGAAGATGAATGGTCTCGAAGGCGTAATCGTAAATGATTCATAATGAAATGGAGAGAGAAGGGAACTGGTGAGCTACCGGGAAACTTCAAGGAGTCCAATGCGTAATGACCCAAAGGCAAGGTTTTAAAAACGTAAATGTCTTTAAAGAACAATTGGGTGTATATGCCAAAATAATTCCAACGTGGGGGGAGTTATAATATATATGAAAGTAAAATACATGGTAACATACCATAAAGATAGGGAGGGAGAAAATGCATAATTGTCACATTATTGCCAGGTTTTCATAATCTATGTGAAGTGGTATAATAGCACTTGAATACTGTATACCACAACCCCTAGGGCCACTAAAATGACAAAACACATAGCTAAAAAGGCAACAAAAAAGATAAAATGGAATTATTATAAAAATGCCCAGTTAATAAACCATAAGAGAGTCTTTTTAAATACAGGGGACAAAGTGAGGGTTACTGGTGGGGTGTTGGGCTAAACAATGGGCATTGAGGAGGGCACTTGTTGGGCTGAGCACTGGGTATTCTTTGTAAGTGGTGAATCACTAGATTCTATTCCTGAAATCATTATTACACTATATGTTAACTAACTTGGATTTAAATAAAAAATAAAAACAAAAATAAAATAATTTTGAAAATGCTCAATTAATCTGTAAGATGTTTAAAAAAGGATAAAGGAACAAAGAAGAGACAAGACTAATAAAAATAAATAGCAACATGATTGACATGATCATAACCAGATCAGTAATCACATCAAATCTAAATAGTCTAAAGGCCCTAATTAGAAAGAATAAATTGTGATATTGAATGAAAAAACCCATATGCTACCTTCCAGAAATGCACAATAAAGACTCAGAATGTAAAAAGTAAAAGGATAGAAAAGGTGTACCATGATAACACTAATCAAAAGAAAGCTGGAAAGCAATACTGATATCAGACAAAGTAAATTTAAGAGCACAGAAGATCCTCTGGAATAAAGCAGCTTCATATCATAATGACCAAGGGGCCATCTCTTAAGAGGACGTAACAACCATAAATGTTTATGCTCCTAAAAACAGAGCTTCAAAATCCTGAAGCAAATGGGTAGGGCTGCAGGTCCACAACTAAGACCATCATTGTAATACTTTTCAGTAACTGACTAAACAAGTTAACACACGCGCATGTCAGTAAGGTCAACGCTCTGAACCAACTTGACCGAACTGGCATTAATAGAATACTTCACACAACAGCAGCAGCAGAATATATCTTTTTTGCAAATGCACATGACCATGTACCCAGATGGACTATAGACTCTGGGCTTGAAATAAGTGTCAATATGTTTACAAGAATCTAAGTCATACAAAGTATGTTCTCTGACCATGGGGCAAAGAGTGAAAGAAAAGGGAAACTATAAAGTGTTTATAAATTATAAAATACTAAAGTCGTCCTTGGGGGGACAATGGAAGGATAGGGAACCCTCCTGTACTCATTCTGAGGCCAGTGCTACTCTGATACCAAAATGAGACAAAAACACTGCAAGAAAACTACAGGCCCATATCCCTCATGATCACAGATTAACAATCCTTTTAAATTTTAGTATAAGGAATCCAACAATATCTAAGAAGGGTAACACATCATGACCAAGTGGAGTTTGTCTCAGTAATGTGCAGTTGGCTAAACATTTAAAAAATTATCAATGGGGGATCCTGGGTGGCTTAGTTGGTTGAGTGCCTGACTCTTGATTTTGGCTCAGGTCATGATCCCAGGGTCATGGGATCAAGCCCTGCACAGGGCTCTGTGCTAAACGTGGAGCCTTCTTACGATTGTCTCTCTCTCTCTCTGCCCCTGTCTAAAGTTTTCACTCTCTTTCTCTCTCTAAAAAAAAATAAATAAATAAAAATTAAGAAAACTATCATTGTGCTTTACCATATCAAATACTAAAAAAGGACAATCATCTGATCACCTCTATAGATATTCAAAAAATAGCTGAAAAATCCAACATCCATTGCTGATAAAGAGTCTTTGCAAATAAGGAGAATTAGAAACTTCCTTCCCCTAATAAAGGGTATGAATAAAAAGAAAACAATTACTGCTTTTGCAGGTAGACTATGATAAGTTAAAGATGCCTTCCGTAATCCCCAGACCAAACACTAAAAGTAGCACAGAGAGGAAAACAGTCTTTCCAACAAATGGTGCTAGAGACACTGTAAATCCACACGGAAAAAGGATGAATCTCAACACTCTTGCCACACCATAAATTCGGAGTGGGTAAACTAAGGCCCACAACCCAAACATGGCCTTTGCCTACCATTTTTTTTAAAACTTTTTTTAAATGTTTATTTATATTTGAAAGAGGGGCTTGAACTCAGGGACCGTGAGATCATGACCTGAGCCATAGTCAGACGCTCAACCAGCTGAGCCCCCCAGGTGCCCTGTCTGCCTGCTTTTATGTGACCCCAAAGCCAATAATGGTCTCTGCATTTTTTTAATGGTTAAAAAGAATAAAAAGAGTGATATTTTGTGACAGACATTAATTCATGGAATTCATATTTCAGTATCCATAAGGCAAGTTTTGTTGGAGGACCAGCCATGCCCTTTCCTTTACAGATCGTCTCTGCCTGTTTTTGCAGTAAGACGGTGGAGCTGAGTGGTGAGAACGGGGACCTTAGTGCACCACACTCACGCCATGTGCTCTCTGACCCCTTACAGAAAAAGCTTACTGGCCTTGCCGTAAAGGAAAATTATGATGAGCCGGGTCAATATCCTCAATGATCTCTACAGCTTCCGAACGATACAGCTTCTGAAAGAAAACATAGCACATTCGCTCCCTGACCCTGAAGTGGGCAGAGATTTCTTGAGGAGGACAAAAAAATGTTCTCTTCTTGAAAAAGTAAATTTTTCTTTATCAAAAAGTTAAAACTTCTGTTCATCAAAAGATATTAAGATAGATAGATGGCTATCTGAGAGAGGACAGGTATCCACAATGTATAGAATTCCTAGAAGCCAATAATATGAAAAGACAAGTCATTCAATTTTTAAAAAATAGCAAAAGATGTGAACAGGGTATTTAATATATATATATATATACACACACACTATATATATATACACACTATATATATATATATACACACTATATATATATATACACACTATATATATATATATATACACACACTATATATATACTATATATATATATATATATATATATATACTCTACATATATACTCTCTCTATATATAGTATATATATATATATACTATATATATATAGTATATATATATATACTCTCTCTATATATATATCGTATATATATATCATATATATATGTATATACATATATACGTATATATGTGTGTATATATATGTATATACGTATATATAGAGAGTATATATATATATACTCTATATATAGAGAGAGTATATATATATACTATAGTATATATAGTGTATATATATACTCGAGAGAGAGAGAGAGAAAGTATATATATAGGCACTTCCCTCTTCATGGGATTGATGGGTTTATTTCCCCAGCTGCTTAGATTTTTTTGGCTGCTAGAACTCTACCGTCAGCCACTTGCAGGAATTCTCTTTGGTTAAAGACAGCACTTTGCCCAAAGTCCTATCCCTCTCCAGGGCAGCGGGCATCCAATGACTGGCTGGTATCCCCTTTCCTAGAACACTAACTGATGAGATTTAGAATATTTATTCTTTTCTTGGAAAAAGGTTTGCTTCATGCCTCCCACGTGGACACGTGCAAAGGGTGAGCTTGATACAGGTGAACGTCCAGTCCCCCAGAGCTGTGCTGCCCTAGCGGATCCTGGGGCCCAATTCTGACAGTACGTGGCCTGCTTGGGCCACTTGGGGGCGCTGCGGGTCCACTGAGGGAGCCACTGACGGCAGCAGCTGGGAGAGGGAGGATTGAGGAGAAGCGGTGCCCTGGTGGGCATCAGGAGATAGCGGGTGAATCGGAGTTAGTGCTGGCACGGGAAGGGCTGATCAGAATCTTCCCACGTGAACTGATGCCACAACAGGGAGCTACGAACTCCACGTTTCTTGGTGTAAAGGCATCTCTTGGAGCCTCCACTGGTGCAGTGTGACCGGTTTCAGGGAGGCAGCCTGCATAATCCAAGCCAGGTGCAGAGAGAGGAGCACAGAGGAAAACAGAGAAGTTGCGGGGGATGGCCACCTGGCCCGACCCTGCCCGGCCCGGCTTAGCACGGCCAGCACGCCTGCCCAGTAGGCCTCTGGACAAGACGGAGGGGGCCGTGCATCCGCTGAGCCCGTCCAGGCAGTGCAGGGTGCCTGCCGGAGCCTACACAAGGACAGTGACGTCAGAACAGTGACGTCACAGGCAAGCCCTCCAAACAGAGAAAAGGGAGGAGACCGGAGCCCTGAGTTAGGAAGATGGCGGGTCCTGTCCTGCCTGAGTCAGCCAGGGGCATCCAGCTGTTCTGCTGTGTGGCCCTCTGTCTCCTGGGGACAGGTGAGTCTTGAGCTCAGGTGGGACACCCCCTGAACTGCTGCTAGAATCTTCAGACTCCTTCCTGGGCCACGTTGTCAGCCGCTATCTCCTTCCTCCACAGGTCCAGCGGGTGCTGGAGTCACCCAGTCCCCCAGACACCTGGTCAAAGGCAGCGGAGGGAAGGCCGTCCTGAAATGCCGTCCTATGTCTGGACACAGAAGTGTGAGCTGGTACCAGCAGGCCCCGGGGCAGGGCCCCCAGTTCCTCATTGAGCTCTTCGACCAGGAGACGAGAGAGAAAGGAAACCTCCCCAGTCGCTTCTCCGTTGAACAGTTCAGTGACTACAGCTCCCAGCTGAACATGAGCTCCTTGGAGCTGGGAGACTCAGCCTCGTATCTGTGTGCCAGCAGCTTAGGCACAGCCCTGCAGCATGACTGGCTCTCCGTACTCAAACTTTCCTGTCCCAGCTGAGGATGTAAGAGGGAGAGGGGAAGGGGGCCTCAGCCAACTTCCAGGGATGCTTCCAGTTTTTTCCCAGCACTCTGCCTTGCTGAGCTCAGCCGGAGCACTCCTGAACATTTTGGGGCCCAGATTCTGTGAATATTCTCACGGTCTCTAGCCAGTGTGAGGAGCTGCTGCGTTTGTGCTACAGTGTCTGCGTACGATACGTGTTTTAATGCAAGATAGACATTAGTGTGTCCGTTTCACAGATGAGGAAATTCTCCGGATGCCCTATTATAGATAAGAAAGAAACAGTAGCTCGTGGGCTTTCCAAAGATTTTGTATTTCAAATCTATGTCTCTGTGCCTCTGAAATCAACATTTCCCTAAAATTCCATGGCGTCTCCTGGGCCTTGGTCACTATGACGTAGCAGAGCACCATCTCTTCCACTTCAGGACCAGCTGAGCCGTGGTGGGGAGGTCGCACGTCATGATGTGTGGTGACCGTGGCTATTGCCTCCCCCTTCTAGGACTAGCTTCCAGCCAGAGAATGTGTGTTTGTCCTGTGTTAGTCCTGTCTTAGTTCCACTAGAGTGGGGCCAGGGTATCCCTCAGTACAGGAGCTAAGTGACTAGGGCGCTCCCAGCCTATCAGAGGATTCAGCCAAGGAAACAAGAGCCCTCTGGGAATTTTAAGCAGAAGGAGAGCTAACAGGGGAGGAGTGCTTTTAAGCCATTGGGAGTTCTGGAAGGCGGGGAGGTCTCCGGAGGCTGCCGCTCGCTCCCACACCTAGCCCTTTCGGTCAGAAAAGCTGAAACTGCGACTTCTGCCCAGGGTTCTGCCCTGCAGAAACCAGAAAGTACGAGTGGGGCAGGGGCAGAGAGTGGGCGGAGAGAGAGAATCCCAAGCAGGCTACGTACGCACTTTCTGTGGAGTGCATCCTGCATCAGTGCAGAGCTCGAACTCACGAATCGTGAGCTCATGACCTGAGCGGAGGCTGGCTGCTTAACCGACTGAGCCACCCAGGCGCCCCAAGGTGCCCTATACTTAAGTACATTATTTCAATTATTTTGCTTAAGACCCATGTGAGATAGAGACATTTACCCACATTGCAGGTGAAAATGCCGGTTGTTAGAGTTCAGGTGATTTGCTGAAGGAGGCACAGCACGCAGACGGCAGATGAGCACACAAGCCTAGGCCACGCCGACCCTACCGCTGCCCCTTCTGCATTTTGGTAGAGGGAGACATCTTCACCACTGGAACATTGGCCCAAAAGTGCCTTTCAGAAACACCGGCGCTGACACAGTCCTTGACTCGCCTTTCAGCTGGGAGGCTACCTGCCGAGGAGGACTTCGGATGCTTATTACTTTCTGTCTGTTCGTATTCTGACCTGCCTTGGACGGGCGACCTGGGAAAATATTTGGCTGGGTTTTCCCACTTGTAAACTGACGCCAATAATATGTGTCTTGCAGAGACTTTATGCAAGGAAAAAAATAAAACAAATTCCCCAAGACAAAGTGTAGGTCCAAGAAGTCTTAGTTCCTCTGCTAACTCTGATAAATCTCTGGTCTGGCACAATTATTTACTGGGTGCAATTGTGGGATCATAAGGCAGGCACGGATTACTCTTGCCTGACTCACCTGTGTTCCAGACACAAAGTCATCTGAAACGTAAATACAGTCGTCGGAACATTATTATGTGAAATTCACTGCAAAAAGGTGCCACTTAAGGGAATGCAAGAATGAGGCCTATGACAGCACTTGGCGTTTGATATTAAGTCTGATATGCAGGAAGCTATGGTGCTTCCAAAAAGCCGTGGCTTCGGTGGCCACACAAAAGGTCTGATAGAAGGGACAGTTTCGACAGTTTCCAGGGGTGCCCTGGTGGCTCAGTCGGCTAAGCGTCCAACTTCGGCTCCGGACGTGAGTTGGACCCCCACGTTGAGCTCTGTGCTGACAGCTCAGAGCCTGGAACCTGCTTCGCATCCTGTGTCTCCCTCTCTCTCTGTCTCTCTGCCCCTCCCCCACTTGTGCTCTGTCTCTGTCTCTCAAAAATGAATAAACGTTAAAAAAGAAAGGGACAGTTTCATTCAAGAGAGTCCGGTATGGTGGAGCCTGTAGTGCCTTCTGCCCCGCCTCTGATTTCAGCCTCCACTGCTGTGCACAGTACGTTCATGCAAGTCTGCCTCTGTTCACCTTGTGCTGACGGCACCCCTCATACGCATCCCAGGATCCCTCTGCTTTCTGCCCCAAGGCCGTCTGACATCACAGGAGCCCGCTTAGCCCGTACAGAAGGGCAGCCAGAGCCGCAGGGGTGCCGATACTCCTGAAGCAACACGAGCCCAGACATGAAAGCTCCAGTGTCCGCATTCAGGGGGAAAATTTAGGGAGGCATTTCATGGGCTTCTCAGAAGGTCCCAGTGCAATCCGTCTCCTCTTGCCCCAACACATCCTCAATATTGTACCTTTCTCCTGTTTCATCCTCCTGCTCTCTGACAGTGATGGAATGAAGTGACCATCACAAGACCTTTCCCTTTGGAAGAGACGGCCATTTTTCTTTCATTCATATTGCCATCCATCTGTTCAAAGTCTTATAGTAACATATAGGAATGAATCTTTTCCCAGTTCATTTCGGTTTATTTTGAACTCCCAACAGACTCACATGGGTCTCTGCTCCCTTGAAGCTCCAAAGCTATCAGAAACTGAATAGACTAGGGTTATGTTTATAGGAGGAGAGTCTGCCTGGGCTTTCTTCATGAATTCAACAAATACTTATTGAATGCCAGTGCAAAGCAGATCCAGGTTTTATAGAGCCTAAACCTTATACATTTCAGGGTGCTCTTTGCAAAAGAGGATAGAAATTTTTATTTTAAGTCTTAGAAAGGTCCTGGGCAAATGAGAAGGGCCTGAAGTTATTCATTAACTTCACAGACAGCCCACCCTTGACTGTTCACCATGTGTATGAAGTGTTCCAGTGTTTGGGAAACACAAGTGCAAAACAAAACAAAAACACAGACAAAGCTTCGAGATGAGGTCTATATTTTTAGCAAATTTTGTGATGAATTCGTGACTCAATATTTAACTAATTTAAAAATAAATTTGAGAAGAAATATTCATGGTAAATGCTTAACTCCCTAAAGAAATTAGGTATTATTGAGAATACCGATATTCTGGGTGGACCATACTTTATCGTAAGAACAATCCTTAGATCTATGGGATTCCATGTACCCTACGCCCAAGAATGTGAGTCCTAATGGAAAAACTCCCCCTTTTTGCACTGACCTAGCCATGGGAAGTAGGTTTCTTTGCTGTGTGGTTCTTAGGCTAATGGGACTGAGTCCTGGGCGTAGAGGGGAAAGTCCTTCCTGGGTTTGCCAGGCCCCAGCCACAAGCCTTTCTGTGTGGTACTACACAGCCTCCACCCGTGTCTGATTTCTTATTCCATGTCCTTTCTTGTTACCGTGTGACTGTAGGAATTACCCACCAAGAGTATGTAAGACATGCAGTCACAGAAATAGGGAAGCTTCACACCGAGAAACAACCGACATACGAAATAACACTACGTACTGGTGTTGACTACCTGTAAGTTTTACACTACAGCAAATTTAGGATCCCATCAATATTCACCCATGTGGTGGGTGCAAGACCTCCTGAATGGAGACAAAACATCAAGCAAGAGTGTGTACTGCTCGATGAGTATCTCATCCATGCAGCTAATGAGCTCCCTCTTTTTTTCAAAGAAAGCACAGCCATGGAACTGAAGTGGTCCAGTGCCCCGTGGCCTCCTCTGAAACAAAGGAGGAATCCTACTCATGACAGCACAAAGACCTAGATACAGATGGCAGGGCTCCCATCGATCAGTGATCTGTGAGACAACATAAAATAATTCTTCAAATTCCAACGACCCTGACCTTGATACTTTGGAAACTTTCCGGGCAGGGTTATTTTAAACAAAACAAAACCAAAAAACAAAACAAAAACAACAAAACAAAACAAACAAACAAACACCATAGGCTGACACCCAATTATCCAGAGTTAAGGCAAAGAGAAAGACTAGTGAAAGGTGTTTGGAGGCAAATTTTGAGCAGAAAAGTCACAAAAGTACCAAGAGCATTATAATACTATTTCTTAGTCTACAGAAATTGTATGAAAAATTGCTACAATATACAAGTAAGGAATTATATCATTATTCATAGAAGAACGAGTTTCCTTACTAAAAGGCAGAGGAAAAGCATATACACCTGTAAGACTTCTTCAAAAAGCACACTTACAAATCCTTCCCTTTCTGAGACATTCAACTTCGTATATGTTAATGATTTGCTCCTGTGGGGAAGGGGTGGGGCAGGGTAGCTCTGCAACTTGAGCATTTGTCAAGGACAGTGACGTCACGGAGTGACCGAGAACCCCAGTTCTATTTCCCCAAAACAAAACTGGGAGACAGGAGATCTTGCCCTCCACCAGAAATGGCCAACAGGCTCTTCTTTGGGGCTGTTCTTTGTCTCCTGTGGGCAGGTGAGTACGGGACGGCTCCATTCCCTGGAGTCCCCGACACCCAACACAAGCCTTCCTCCAGAGATGACTTCAGTCTGTATCACTCTCCTTTACAGGACCCATGGATGCTGAAATCACCCAGAACCCGAGATACAAGGTCACAGGGACAGGAAAGAGGGTGACTCTAAAATGTGACCAGACTGAGAACTATGATTATATGTACTGGTATCGACAAGACCCGGGGCACGGGCTGAAGCTGATCTACTATTCAAACGGTTTTGACAGCATTAACAGAGGAGATGTCCCCGATGGGTACACTGTCTCTAGAAAAAATATGGAGAATTTCCCCCTCGTACTGGAATCGGCCACTTCCTCCCAAACATCTGTGTACTTCTGTGCCAATAGTTACTCCACAGTGACACACAGCTGCCTCCTCTCTGCACATAAAGGGTGGTTAGAAGCACTGAGTTACCCTGAGCTCGCAAGGCCTGGCCCAGACCCCAGCATCCAGTGTTGCCGTCCATCCCTCGGCCAGTCTCACCCCGACTGGAAGTCACCCTAACATCCTTGGTTTGTTCTTTCTCTCTCCTGCTGGTCTCTCTTTCTCCTGGCAGAAAGAAAAATACACCTTGAGTTGAGGTACATGAAGAGTCTCTCGACAATCTCAGAGCCCCCACATTCCTCTCTCCCGCTATGGGTTTCAGGGACTTCCTCACTCTTTCCCCCACCCTCTACTACCCTTCAGCTTACAGTCATAGACCTTCACTCATATGGTCTCTGCTCCTGGCTGCCTTTCTTCTGTGAGGCGATAGATAGCACTACAAGGTCCTATAATGTCTGTCCTGCCCCTGCCTCTCCACCATCAGCTTGGACGATTTTCCCCCGGCTTTCTCTCTGCCCAGTCCACACTCATGTACATTCAGTTGTTTCCTCATACACGCCACGTTCTTCTCCACCGTAGGGATCTGTTTTTTACAGGCTATTTCTTCACGAAACATATGTCCCTCCCTCTTATTCCTGGATCTCTACTTCATCCCTCATATGAAAATATATTTCAGGTCTACTTTTAACTACGAAAAGTAAGACTTAAATTTTACTAGAAGAGATTAAGAAAGACATTTTTAGGCATTTATTTGAGGAAAGATCTTTTTTTTTTTTAAGTGGAGACACAAAAGAACACAAGCCACAAAGAAAACTATAATTTCAGTTGCATTAAATTAAACTCTTTTCCATCAAAAAACACCATAAAAATGAAAAGGTAAGGCACAGCCTGGGAAAAGACCGGAGAAGTACAAACAAATGATGAGGAATCCATATGACAGACACCATTCCCACTCCCCAGTGATTCCCAGCCTCACCACTGGGATTCCCGGCCTCACTTGCACTTGAGGGGTTGGGGACCTACAACCATGTTCTGAACAAGGAGATGTGTATAAAAATGCCTTAAGTCAATTCCAGGGCTTGCCTTGTAAAATATCCTGAGGCTCTGTGTTGGGAGTCTCCAAGTATACACCCATGTTTGGAGATTCACTAAGAGGATTCACAAGAGCTGTATGTAGTTGTAGTCAAGGCTAAGAGTTATTGGTGACACAGTAAATAGTCAGTGGCAGATCACAAGGGGAAAAGACACAGGCAGAGTTTGAAGGAATCCACAGGCAAATTTTCTTATGCTCTCTTCCTCCTTGGAGACGTCACACAGAGCCCACACTTTCCCCCAACAAAAAGGCAGTAATGTTTCTGCCACAGGAGCCCCTTAGGGACTTGATACCCAAGTTTGTTTGTTTGTTTGTTTGCTTACTGTCTTTTTTAATCTTAAAAAACATTTTTTTGAGAGTGCGTGCACATGCTCATGAGCAGGGGAGGGACAGAGAGAGAGAGAGAGAGAGAGAGAGAATCTCAGGAAGGCTCCACCTCTATCGCAGAACCTGAGGAGGGGCTCAATCCCAGGAACCTGGGATCATGACCTGAGCTGAAATCAAGAGTTGGACGCCTAACCAACTGAGCTACCCAGGTTCTCCCGCCCAAGTTTTTATTGGGGGCTGTTTATATAGGCACCCACTGCCCAACACATACTAAAAATGTGGTTTCCCAGAAGTTTATGGTGTTCAGCATAAACTGTGTGTTTCCATTAACAGTCTAGGCATCCTTCTCAGCTGGGAAAAGTCGGTATCAGTACAGATAACTGTCTACCTGCTAAGTTCCCGGATGCCAGCCAAAGGCCCATCTTATAAGGCTTTCTGAGCATGACCGTCTCAGGCTGTGTTAACTGCTTTCTGCGCAGTTCTTCGTGTCTCTTTCCCATGCCATGGTGAACTTGAAAGGTACAAGTTATAGATTGTCTAATGATAATATTAGAAGCAGTTTGGCTCACTCGATCATAATTTGGTGGACAATCACTGAAGAAAGCTGCCCATGGCACACTGGGCTTTACAGTCATGGGAAATAGAACTTCATAGAGTTAAACAACTGAAATGTTAGGATCTCTTTCGTTTTCTGTAGCATAGTTGACTTTGTCTAATAGTATCCAGAAAGAATGAAGAATTCTTATTACTTAATAAAAAAGAAAACCCAATAAAAATGGCAATACTTAATCTAGGTAATTCGCAGGGGCGCCCAGGTGGCTCAGTTGGTTGAGTGTCCAACTCTTGATTTCAGCTCAGGTCGAGATCTCATGGTTTGTGAGACTGAGCCCCATGTCAGGCTCTGTGTTGACAGCATGGAGCCTGCTTGGGATCCTCTCTCTCCCTCGCTCTCTGCCCCTCCCCCATTCCTGTGCATGAATGTGCATGCTCTCTCTCTCTCTCTCTCTCAAAATAAACTTTGAAAAAAATCTAGGTAATTCACAGAAGAGTAAACATGAATTACCACTAAACATGTGGATAGATTCTCAACCTTGCCTAGAATCAAAGTATCGCAAACTGAAATAAGTTATGACTTCAAACTTATCAGACTGGAAAATTTTTAAAAGACTAACAGTCTTAAATTCAAGTAAAAATATAGATTAGTGGAAACCCTCTTACACTACACTAGATGCGTTCACAATATTGTGCAACCACTACCACTATATTTTTCCAAAACTTTTTATCACCTCAAACAGAAACTCTGTACTCATTAAGCAATAGCTACCCATTCACTTCTCCCTCCTACCAAGCCCTAGTAACCTCTAATCTAGTTTCTGTCTGTATGAATTTGCTTGTTCTAGATAGTTCATATAATGTGGAAACATACAATATCCTTCCTTTCGTGTTTGGCTTTTTTCATTCAGCATAACGCTTTCAAGGTTTGTCCATGTTGTATCAGAACTTCATTTCTTTTTACGGCCAAATAATATTCCGGTGTATGGATAGACCACATTTGTATATCCACTCATCAGCTGATGGATATTTGGAGTGTTTCCACCTTTTGGCTATTGTGAGTGATTCTGCAATGAACATTGGCCTATGAGTATCTGTTGGAATTCCTGTTTTTGATTCTTTGGGGCATACACCTAGAGGTAGAATTTCTGGGTTATATGGTCATTCTATGTTTAACTTTTTGAGTAACTGACAAGCTGTTTTTCTCAGTAACTGCACCATTTACATTCTCATCAGCAACGTACAAGTGTTCCAATTTCTCTACATACTCACCAACACTTGTTTTTCTCTTCCTCCCCGTCCTCGTCCTCCTCCTCTCCTTCCACAGCCATCCTAGTAGGTGAGAAGCAGAATCTCACTGTGGTTTTGATTTGCATTTCCCTGATGACTAAGGCATCTTTTCATGTACTTATTGGCCATTTGTAAATCTTTGGAAGTGATGTCTTTTTTGTCTGGTTGTCTTTCATTTCAGAGTTTCTCTTTGTCTTTATATGTTAGCACTTTTACTGTGATGAGGCTAAATGAGATTGACGATGAAGTTCACTTGGGAGATTTGTTCCCAATGTTTTTAGTGCACGTGGTACTTCTGAAATATTTGTAGTATACTGTGGAAGACACAAAAGAGTAAATTTACTGATATTGTGGGAAACCAGGATTCCTACTAAGAGAAGGGAGCTATAATGAAAAAAAAACAAAAAAACAGGGAAAGATGAGGAAGAAATCTGTTCTGATTTGAATTGGAGGTATTGGTATGAACTTACGATTTTTTTTTTTTAATTTATTTTTGGGACAGAGAGAGACAGAGCATGAACAGGGGAGGGGCAGAGAGAGAGGGAGACACAGAATCGGAAACAGGCTCAGGCTCCGAGCCATCAGCCCAGAGCCTGACGCGGGGCTCGAACTCACAGACCGCGAGATCGTGACCTGGCTGAAGTCGGACGCTTAACCGACTGCACCACCCAGGCGCCCCATGAACTTACGATTTTATTTTTTATGTTTATTTTTGAGAGAGACAGCACGAGCAGGGGAAGGGCAGAGAGAGGTGGGGACAGAGGATTCAAAGCAGACTCTGCACTTAGAATAGAGAGCCCAATGCGGGGTTTGAACTCACAAACTGTGAGATCGTGACCTGAGCCACCCAGGTGCCCCCGGTATGAACTTATGATTTTAAAGATGATATAGTTCCTGAAGCTCCTGGGCGGCTCAGTCAGTTAAGCACCAACTTCAGTTCAAGTCATGATCTCTCGGTTTGTGAGTTCGACCCCCTGTGGGCCTTGCTGCTGTCAGTGCAGAACCTGTTTTGGATCCTCTCTCTCTCTCTCTCTCTCTCTGCCTCTTCCCCTGCTCACACTCTCTCTCTCAAAAATAAAATAAACATTAAAAAAAAAAAAAGATGATATAGTTCCTAATTCTATCCATGGAAGGGTCTAGGAAACAACTCAAAAGCCAACTGGCTAATTGTTTATTTTCCTCGTGGTTGTGCTTCCAGCACCAATGAGCAACACTGTTGCCAAATATTTGATCTCTAAATGTTATTCCCCAATAGAAAGAACAGAGCTGAAATTGATTCTTCCAGATCCAGGGCAGGAAAAGTACCGGGAGCATCATCTACAGATCATCTATAGTGTGTACTTGCCAAGATATTTAACAATAGATAGATATTTAACAATATCTAACAATGGAGGAATTCTGATTGTGGATCATTTTACCAGTCAGCTGGCCTGGACTCTTCAAAATCTCAAGGTCATAAAAAACAAAAAAGTTGAGGACAGACATGCCTATTTTAAAAGTGACTAAAGAGACCTGGCAATCAAGTGAAATAACTGATCTTTGATTTTTGTCCCAGGAAAAAAGTCAAAATCTATAAAATAGGACACTTTGGGGACAGCTAGAGAAAGCTGAATGTGAAGTGTATATTAGATAATGATATTATGTGAATGTTAACTGTTTTAATTGTAATGATGGCATTTGTGATTATGTAGGACGATGCCATCTTTTTATAGGAGAGGCCAATTGAATTATTAAGGATAAAATGTTCCGGAAGTTAAAGGTAAAATATATACAAAGAGATAAAACGAATGTTACAACATGTCAACAACTGGTATTGTTGTTCCATTTATTATTCTGTTTGTTTTACTATTCTTTCAACTTTCCCACAGGTGAAAAGTGGGAGGAAAAATCTTAAGATCCCATAATATTGGCATTATTTTAGTGTGATGGTAGGTATTTATTATATTCATTGATTTATGTATTTATTTGGGGGGGAGATAGGGGGAGAGAGGGAGAGAGAGAATCCCCAAGCAGGCGCCTCACCGTCAGCACAGAGCCTGATGTAGGGCTTGATCTCATGAACCGTGAGATCATGACCTGAGCTGAAACCAGGAGTCAGACGCTTAGCTGACTGAGCCACCTGGGCGCCCCATATTCATTTTTAATCTCTATTATATCCTATAGTGACCATAAAATAAAAGTGTAAGAGAAGACCTCTTACAGCCCTATAGCGCACTTTCCCCACAGGAGACAGGCTATGATTGAAAAGATGTCCTGAAAGACAAGACAGTTCATAATTTGAGGACAAACAGCTCTATGTCTCTGAGATGAGCACAAAATTTAGCCAGTGGTAAATGCCAAGAGGCCTTTCAGCAAATGTATAGGCTTCTCTGTGCCAAGGGAGTCCAAGCATCCTGAAGGTTAGTGAAAAACTCACAAAGTGGGAAGTTCATTGACTGTAGACCGAAGAAAAGAAGCGTGTCCCCAACTTGTGGTTGAACAGCATGCATCTGCCTAATATGGGAGGGACAAGAGAATCAGATGGAACTGGAAGGATTTACCCTCATGAGAAGTGTCCCTCACAAATGCTGTCCCTCATGAACACTGTCACCTCATGAGCACCGTCCAATACTAGCCTGATTCTAGTGCATGTGGTGTAGTTACACTAGGCTCCCTGAGCCGTGGATGAAGGACCTCAGCCCAGCGGCCCTGAACCAGCGGTGGTCAGGACGCACATCGAGGGTTGGATGGAGAAGTTTCCCAGACGTAAGATCACAGAAAAAAAGACAGGCTGTCGCTTTGTGGTATGATCCTATTTCTGGCCACAGAACCCTTTACTGGTATTGACAGACCTTGGGACAGGGCCTGGAGCTCCTGATTCAGTTTGGGGATGAGGCCATGTTAGATGATTCACAGTTGCCTGAGAATCGATTTTCTACAGAGAGGCCCAAAGGAATAGACTTTATTCTCGAGATCTGGCCTCCGAGCTGGGCTTCTCGGCTGTGTATTTCTGTGCCAGCACCTTGGCCATGGCATCACAGAGGCCCTTCCCTTCTGTGCACAAAACATTATGATTCTTCTCTCTATTCAGCTCCTGGAGGCTCTGAACAGAGGCCTTGCCTTATT
The DNA here is from genome assembly GCF_046562875.1 of Panthera onca. Classification (NCBI taxonomy): domain Eukaryota; kingdom Metazoa; phylum Chordata; class Mammalia; order Carnivora; family Felidae; genus Panthera; species Panthera onca. Next base: position 156,333,798 of record NC_138340.1, read on the forward strand.
CCTCATTATGCAAGGGATAGAAGCAGCTTTGCAGAGATAAGTTATGATTCATATAAAGGGAAGACATGGCTTATTTGAGACATAAGGACTGAAAATGTTGTGCGAAAATAATTATGACTCAGGGTTCAGAAGCACCTCTTGGTGACAACTCAAGGATCCCAAACTAAAAGTGACTAGTCACACACTCAGCCACCAGGGGCCAGTGATGACTGTTCCCCTATAAAATATGTAATCACCAAACACGTACAATAAACTTTAATAATACAGATGGCGGGTCTTCGAGAGGAGTGAGTAGCAGGCTCTCCCTCTGTGGTTCTTAAAACCGTCTAAATGATTCGAATTGCTCTCCAGCTTCTCCTCTGCTGTGGGAAGTTTTCTGCATCGAAGTCTCAACGCAGCGTGTGCTTGGAAAGCATCTTTTTCCTGTTTTCCTGATGTTGTTAATGATGATGGTAATGATGATGATTTCAGCTGTTCTTTTCAGCCCTTTCCCAACTTGAAACGAACACACACAAATGGATATCCTGGCATCTGGTCCCAAATCTTAGCTCTAAAACGGATTCTTTCTCCAGAGTGCTGTAACTTTTCAAAGTGACCAACACAGTTCAGCACTGTGCCCAGGCTTGAGCCAGTCAGCTCAGGGGCTTTGAGGGCATTGCCAGCTGTCTGCCTTAGTACATTAAAATAGCTCCGCTGTGCATTCAATATTCCTTAGTGAGAATTTCTGAAACAGTTGCCCACTTACACCCTCTGATGAACTCTCTCATTAATGCCCTTTGTGTTGAGATTCATATCCTCTACTACAAATTCTGCTGGATTCTCTAAGATAGTACTGGATAGCTTTCTGAACCATTGGTTGGAACTGTCGGGAAAGCAGTTAATTGAGATTTCCCTGAAATTCCCTGCCCCTCAGCCCCTGCTGGCTTCCCTTCCTTCTTTATCCAACCAAGAGGCAACTCATCAGTTATGTCCGTTTAACTGCTGCATATCCCTTCACCTCCTCTGCCTATATCACCTCCTCTGCCCGTATCACCTCCTCTGCCCGTATCTTCATCCAATTTACGTGGCTGAGAAAACCTCAGTCATTGATGAATGCCGCTATCCACCATATCCTTGCCAGAATTTTTATTTGGTTCTTTTTCTAGTCTGCTGTTTTATATATTTGTATTTATAAATTTATTGTCTATATATTTATGTATATTTATATTATAAATATTTAATATATCAACTTATTTATATATAAAAGTGTGTAAATCATATATATATATATAGTTACCATATAGTGTTATATTTGTTTCAGGCATACAACAGTGATTCAACAATTCTACACACTACTCAGTGTTTATCTTAATAAGTGTACTCTCACTACCCTCCACCTCTTTCACCCACCGCCCCACCCACCTCCTCTCTGGTGACCGCCAGGTTGTTCTCTATATTTGAGAGTCTGGTTTTTTGTTGGTCTCTTCTTTTCTTTGTTTGTTTGCTATATTTTATGGTTACGATTACCCTAATAACATGTCTTTTGTCTCCTCACACCTGGGAAATCTAGTTGCTCCAGAGTCTGCCTGATAATTTTCACATCTAACGTCTTTGTCGGGCTGTTTTTGTTGATTTTTTCTGCTGCTTCCCAAGCCATGATGTTTGTATTTTTCCTTATGAACTTGATTCTCTTTGGCTCTGTGCCAGACACTAGATTTGTAGAAATAAATTCTTGTCTAGGATGGATGGATCTTCCTCCAGAGAGAATTTCATTTTGCTTCTGCCCATTCCATGTGGGTATAAACAACCTGGGGCTGCTGATTCAGAAGTCAAGGCCCGAGGTGGCCTGGATCACCTAGAGAACAGATTCCTCTCTCGCTCATCTTTACATTGACTCTGTTAATGTTCCACATTTGATACATTCTGGACTTTGACTTCTCCTGGCCTGTGAGTCAGCTTCGTGAGTCCTGAGTGAGGGTAGGCAAGTGACCCCAGAGGCAAAGGAGTTATTATGTTCTCCTCTTCAGCTGTTCACTTTCTGCAAGGCTCCAGCCTTGTGTCTCTCACTATATTGGGGGGACATTAATTAACTGAGGTTTTTGATATTGTTATTTGTCTCATCTGTTTAGATAACAACAGAAGGATTGATTTGAGCGCTCTTATTTGTAATTACAGGATTGAGGTCAAGGAATTTCAAATAAAAATTCATTCATGTTAGATTCTCAGTCTGTAATTTCTTTGTATTTGACTTACGTGGCATAGAGATGTAACACTTAAACTTTAATTTCAATCAGAGAATTTTTTAAGAACTTAAAGAGTATTGGGACACCTGGGTGGCTCAGTCAGTTAAGCATCCGACTTCTGCTCGGGTCATGATCTCATAGTTCGTGGGTTCGTGCCCTGCGTCAGGCTCTGTGCTGACAGCTCAGAGCCTGGAGCCTGTTTCAGATTCTGTGTCTCCCTCTCTATCTCTCTGCCCCTCCCCTGCTCACGCTCTGTCTCTGTCTCAAAATTAAATACACATTAAAAAAAATTTTTTAAGAAAAAAGAACTTAAAGAGTATTTACAATCAAGTTGAGACATTTGGTTTTTGTCATTTTATTATTGGAGTATTTTTATGTTCTTTTTTACTTTTATCGCATAATCTCTGACATGCCTTTGAACCATGTGGCAGGATGGAAAACAAAATAGGGAGTGAATATTTAGATTTGGTCAGACAGCACAAAGTGGACTTGGAATTCATTTTACTGAGGTGCTGTCGTGACACTTTTGAGCTGTTTTTTCATGAGTACTCCCAGGAGCAGTGGTTGGAATTGAGAGAATAACTGATAAGTGACTCTGTCTTCCCCACTTAAACCAGTCTCCTGGGACAACACTTTATTCCACATTCCCCATTTTGGGAGGCTTCCCTAAAGTAATTCTCCCATTCTAATCTTCCTATTCCTTACCAAGCTTTCTCTATGGGAAGGGAAATGAATGATCTTGTTTAATTTCCTCATCTTTCTTTAGTCTCTCTTCATCTTTGTGGCTTCCTCCTAGTACCTAGGGAAGAGATCAATTCCTTGGTGGTTTCTCAACATGCACTAAGATTAGTGGAGAACTTTCTTTTCCATACACGGTAGCCTGCAGTGTGGAGGGGAGAGAAAATGGGTTAAATTCTGATTCGGTATACTGCTAGCCAGCCCATTGGGTTTCACATCTGAGTCCCATTATTTACCAAATCAGAAAAGGCATTATCATCTCCACCTGTGTGACTCCAGTGTCTAACTCTCAGGTGGTTATAAGACTATATTATTTGTTGACCCTCTAAGGCAAGCAAGTGAGAACACCCATACTCCCTGTACTCAGTGACACAAAGCACAACTCCCCTTACGTCCTGGCAAGAGAGCACATCGGTGCTGTTTCCGTCCATTGGCCACTAGGAGGCACTGTGGCTTCGCTGTCATCTAGAGTCTGGAGGGGCTGAACAAGCTCCCTGGAAGGAGGGGGCTTAAGAGTTAAACCAGGGGGCTGGGTTTAGATTCGGGGAGCTGCAGATGCCCTGAATGCTGGCTAAGAATGAAGGAACTAGAGACCAAGACTTCTTCCTCTATTTTGTGGAGATGACTTTTGCTCTGAATTGGGCTCTGAACAGAAAGCATGCCTGCAGTGGTTTGCTGACGATGTGGCGGCTCACAGAGCTGGGGGTGGTGAGGCTTGCATGTTCTGGGCTCTGGGAAAAGCTGAGTGTCAGAGGAGTCTTAGCGAGCCTGACCCAAACCAGCCCCGGCCAGCCCACCTGCTCTGTGGTTCTGCAGAGGATAAAGCAGGGAGACCTGCAGGTGCTACTTTGTACCACATCAGAGGGACCCGCGCCCCATGGAGCTGGCAGTCACAGGGACGCCACCAGCAGATCCACTTTTCGAGCAGGGACTGGGGTGGGCCAGAACAACAGAATTTCTCCCCAGCGTCTTTCGTTCTCACCAGGAAGAGGCCACAATGTAGTGCTGACTTTGCCATTTGCCCCAGACTCCCATGTGTCCCTTGAAAGCAAATGATGTCTGGGGATGAGAGATAAGAAGGCTTTGCCTGGACTTCCCTCGGCCTGATTTCAAGTTCTTTCTGTGTGATTGTGTGTCAGTCTCTCCCCTGCCCGTATCTTGTATCCAGCCACTGCCTCTTCTGCCCAAGGCTCATGGACACTGTAATGTATTCCATTCCTAGGCTGCTCTAACAAACGACCACACATTTTGTGGCTTGAAAGAATAAAGATTCATTATCGTACAGTTTTGAAAGTCAGAAGTCCAAAATGGATTTAACTGGGTTAAAATCAAGGAGTCAGCAGGGTTCTAGAGGCTCTAGAGACACTCTGTTCCCTTGCCTGTTTCAGCCTCTAAGCCACTGCCATTCCTTGGCTCATAGCCACTTTCCATCTTTTAAGCCAGCGATGACCGGTCGAGTCTGTTCTCACACGACATCACCCTGATCTGACTCCTTCTTCCTCTCGTTGGGACCCTTGTGATTCTGTTGGGCACACCTGAAAATTTCCATACACACTCCCAAGAATAATATTTAAATAAACTCTAGAGAATTTTATTTGCAAGTCTTGAAGAACAAGAAAATCCTTCACTTATTTCATGGTGGGCAGACAGCAATACGGGAGATTCTATCCTATGGGCTTTGAGAATTTAATAGAGCTCAAGGATGAATAAACTCGGTTTTTCACTGCAAATAAGAGCTTTCAAATTCAATCAGTTCTGGGAGCATCAATTCAGCCCCTGGAGCCCTAACCATGCAGTTAGTATTCTTGTTCTTCCTGGGGAGCTCAGAGCCCAGCTCCTAACTGATGGATGGTTTTGAGCGTGTGTGTATATATATCCTGGTCATATGACCAGGAGCCTTTAGCCACCAGTGAGGGGAATATGAGAGTTTGCAGAGAAGCTAGCTTGCAGGGAGACCATGCAGTTATCTTTAAATACGTGGAGTGTAGGTTCAAATGGGAATAGTTGGCAGACTCTAATGAAGACATAGTATAGAGAGGGCATTATGAATTGATAGTTTCAAAACAAACCTGTGAGTAGCTTCTGGATGTGTGAATCTGTCTCTCGCATCGATCGTAATTGGGTCCAGGTATATCCGATTCACTTCAAGCGAGCTTCTGACTTGGAGGGGGGGTGGCTTATTTAGTGATGTCACTGACAGACACATCTTGTGGAGATAGATTGTCCCCAAACTCACTGCTCTGCTCATGCTCACAAGGGCCCTGGTCTGGGCTGTTCCACATGTGTTTGTCACCCTGCCATGAGCATTCCGGCCATCTGTCTCCTTGGGGTCTTTTGTCTCCTAGGGGTCGGTGAGTCCCCAGAAAATTTAGCATCCTCATTCTGGGTTTCTCTGTTGTGACTCCAATATTTTTCTTATTCTGTGCCCTTCCACAGAGCCCACAGATGCTGGAGTCACCCAGACACCCAGGCACAAGGTGACAACGAAGGGACAAACGGTAACTCTGAGATGTGAGCCTATTTCAGGCCATGCTTCCCTTTACTGGTACAGACAGACCTCAGGGCAAGGACTGAAGCAGCTGGTTTACTTCAACAATCAAGTTTCTATAGATGACTCGGGAATGCCCAGCGACCGCTTCTCAGCCAAGATGCCTGAGAAATCATCCTCCACCCTGGAGATCCAACGCACAGAACCCGGAGACTCGGCCACATACCTGTGTGCCAGCAGTTTAGACACAGTGCTGTAGAGTCGTCCCCAAACTGTGCAGAAACCCTCGCTTCCCCTTCTCCCTCCTGAGTAAAGGTCTTTCCTGCTCCTCCTTCACAAAAGAAATGAGTGGGTTTGAGGCACGACAAGGACAGAAAGTGATAAGGTATCAACGTAGAAAATCTTACGTAGGAAATGACATAGGAAAAATGGGTTTCAGGGATTCCTCTCAAATTGTGAGCTCAAAACTCACCACACATGTAAGATACACTTTAATTACCCGCCCGGTAGACTTCCCTGCCTTCCTGCCTTGGCCATCCCCATCTGAATGGTGGGCACTCCTGCCAATGGGTGTCTTCAGAGCTACTCAGTCTTCTTCATTCTTTTCTAGAATTTTGCCACCCACCACAAGTTCTCCTGATGATGACAGAAACCTCTTTACTGTGATTGTAGACATTCCTTAGTGTTAATACAACTTAACATTTATGTGGGGCCTTTTCATTGCATTCAAAGAACATCACAAATATAGGTAAAGCAGCCAGGTTCATACATGAGATTCAAGCTACCACTCCTGGAATCTTGGGATTTATTTGTCTCTATCCTGCCAAAAGAGAGCCCAGGCCTGACGGAGGATAGACAGCAGAGGCCAGTGCCAGCTGGAGGCTGGGTGGGGCCTGTTCAGCTGCCCTGCTCTGGAACAATAAATATGGAGTCCACACCGAATATCTAAAAGTGTGCTGACCCGTACACACTTTTTTGCCTGCTTTCCTCCCTGATCATACATCCTGAACACCCAAACCTATATTTTTCTTCTGATTTATGCCAGAAACTCCCATTCTACTCTGCATGGTCATGATTACTTTCTTCTATGGTCTTATTTTATGTACTGATCCTTTCTCACCCCTTATTAAAGCATCTTTGGCAACTGGTGCAAAGATGACTATATTTTGACTGCCCAAGGAAATTCAGGGTTACGTGAATGAGTTCTGCATATACAGCCAAATTCCACTTGTCGCTATCCCACTTTTTGCTCCTCCAGGGTCCTGACTTCTATGATGGAAACCATGAAAAAGTAAATTCCGTTTCTATTGTGTTTACACTGACACAGAATCTGTTTCCGTGTCTGATTTCATGTGTTCTTTATTCTTCTGGCCCTTCCCTGCTGCTCCCAGACTATTTTCTTCATCTGCCCTAAAACTCGGCTCCTTTACACAATATAGCATTAGAATATCACTCTTGAGTGTTGCACTGACTTCTTTGCCATCAGCCCTTTCCTTCCCCTTCTGTTCGCTCTACCACAAAGCCTGTCGTCAGTCTTGGTAACTTAGTCATCACATACATGATTTATATATTTAATAAGTATGTCACCATGTGCACAATTACTCCATGTCTCATCGTTTCAATGTTTTCATCTTTAAAGCAGGAATAATTGTGATAAGTGCCTTGTGGTGTTTTTTAAGAGATAAATTAATCCATGAAAAGTACATAAAAGCTTTCAACACCTATAGCCATTTATTCTGACTGTTGGCTTTGTATAAAAACCCATATGCAAAAAAAAAAAAATGTAAAAGAAAAAGATGGAGATAGACTTACTGACCCCCAAATAATGGCCACACAATGGAGAAAAAGAAAGAACCCAGGGGGGTGGTAAAGAGAGGCTTAATTTTTTTTGCCATTATTTATCTCTTTTTAAAAAAAATTTTTTACATTTATTTATTTTTGAGACACAGAGAGCATGAGCAGGAGAGGGGCAGAGAGAGAGGGAGATACAGAATCAGAAGCAGGCTCCAGGCTCCGAGCTGTCAGCACAGAGCCCGATGCGGGGCTTGAACCCACAAACCGTGAGATCATGACCTGAGCTGAAGTCAGACGCTCAACCGACTGAGCCACCCAGGCACCCCTATTTATCTCTATTTAAAACTAAGTGGCCAAATGTTGCGACGTGTCCAATGTTAGTGATCAGAGATATATCTCATTAGGAGTTGAATAGACCGTGGTCTCTGTAGTTCCTGCTTGTGTATCAAATCTTATGAACTATTTCTAGTGTCTCTGAGTCATGCCTAAGTGTGGCCATTATCTTTTACTGAGACAGTTCATCATCCCTGGTAATTCTTTGACACGTAGTTACAAATTCAACAATAATCTTTTTCCAAAAAATACAATACAAAGGACTATTTGCCTTCACATGTAAAAAGTCATGCTCTTTTAGTTTTCCATGTAGATTATTTGAATTTATGTATTAATAACATCCAACAGATTTATTTGGGTTTAGTAATAGAACTCTTCTCTTCCCTACTCCTCAAATCAAGTGCAGAATCTGTATTTTGGATGACACAGTTCCAGGCTCCGGGCTCTCCATTACACAAAAAGCTATAAAATGGCAAGAACTCTTGTCTGGATATTTTCTGAGATCCTGGTTGATGACAAACTCCCCATTTACTGTTGAGAGATTAAAAATACAAGGTCAAATCTAATACTAAGTCTTTTAGACAGTGAGAAGGTACCTATTGAAATAGCCTCATTAGGTGGCTTGTCATGGGAGAATTTATATTTCCAAGGACCTTCTTGAAAGTCAGAGAGAGTGAACTACCAGTAACCGGTGAACTCTCAGACAGAAATACTTTGTCATATGCAATAGGAAGCATAACTGGCCAGACCCTCTCTCTCAAAGAAAAAGTAATTAGGAGGACACTCTGGGAGAAATAAGTTAGATCACGTATACACAAAGACCCCAAATCAATCAACATAATTATAGCAAAAGTTTAGAGGACAATTAAAAGGACTCTTGTGGGGCACCTGGGTGGCTCAGTCGGTCGAGGTCGTGATCGCGCGGTTCTTGAGTTCGAGCCCCACCTCGGGCTCTGTGCTGACAGCTCAGAGCCTACAGCCTGCTTCGGATTCTGTGTCTCCCTCTCTCTCTGCCCCTAACCCACTCGCATTCTGTCTCTGTGTCTCTCAAAAATAAATAAACGTTAAAAAAAAAATTTTTTTTTAAAAAGGACTCTCGTGGCCGGAACAATGTCACAGGGAGTTTAATTTGCTAAGAGCCTCGATGAAACATTACATGTCTTTCCTCTTTGCCACCAGGATAGGAACAAAGGAAGACTATTTACAGTAGAAAGTTCTTATATGGTTCTTAATATATGTTGGGCATCCCTCTAGAAGCTGAAAACAGTCAATTAGTACATTCCATTTTACAGACAAGAAAATTGAGGAAGAAATGTGATTTTCCAAAAGTCATACAGCTAAGAAATGATGGAAGGGAGATTCAAACACAAGAAATTTGGCATCAAATTCTTTTTAACCACTTTCAAACTACTGTAAACAAAATTAAAAATCCAGATTTACTCAACTAGAGAAAGAAAGCGATTTTCTTGGGAGAAGTGCTAAAATCTTAGGAGACTTCGTATTCTCGTGTGAAATGAAAAGGGAGTCCGGAGGGCTAGGAAAGACAGATTTAAGGGGAAAAGGGAAGGCATTGGGGTTCAGTTGCTCTCAAAGGAGTTCTTGTTTCTGAGGCAGATCAGATAATTGGGCCCAAAGAATCCTAATAGAGGAAATAGTACAGGACCTCAGGGGACACATTGGAATGTCTCCCCAAAAGACAGGATGACCTTCAAAACCATACCTGTAAGAATGGCTACATATGGGGGCGCCTGGGTGGCTCAGTCAGTTAAGTGTCTGACTTCAGCTCAGGTCATGATCTCGTGGTTTGTGAGTTCGAGCCCCGGATCAGTCTCTGTGCTGATAACTCAGAGCCTGGAGCCTACTTCAGATTCTGTGTCTCAGTCTCTCTCTCTGCCCCTCCCCCACTTGTGCCCTGTCTCTCTATCAAAAATAAATAAAACGTAAAAAAAAAAAAAAAAAAGAATGGCTACATATGATCTGGATAGTTCTGACAGGGAGGCCTAAAAGATCAGTTGAAAACACTAAAATTATTCTGTGAGTCCCAGCTATAGTCTGGCCTAAAAGACATGTCTATTATGTATAAAATATATAAATAATTTAAAAAACATATTATAAATATAAAATTATGAATCTTAGCAAAGTCTTAGGAAAAATGGGGCATATTACAAAGGAAACAGGCAAAACATGAGAATACCTTGTAGATAGGATTACTCAGCAGAGGAAATTGAAGATATGCAACATTTGTTTTAATGGTGCTTGTCTTAGAAGACCCAGACGTTGTTAATGTCACAGATCTCATTAGGAAGGATCACAGAGATAACATCAAGATTATATTAGAAAGATTTATGACTTGGACCAGGATGCAAACATAGAATTTTGAAAACATATTCAATTCCAGTGATTATTACTAACATCACTGTGTTTGAGAAGGAACAGGATGAATTTTCAAAGCATTTTAAACTCCTGGAAATTCAACCCAATCTTTCTTAAAGGATTAGGTAAGAGCCGAGGGAAATAAAATGATTACATTTGTATCGTTCTTGTAGCAATAAAAAGGTGTAATGGAAATAAATACGAATCAGATCCTGGAACATTCCATATTTGAACAAGAGAGTCAGCTGATGAAAAAAAAAAAAAAACTGGATTGGACTTTCCTGGTCCCTTATAAGGAATTGTATAATGAAAGTAATACATATCAGATTCAGGGCATCTCTGGGATTTTATTACTGGTAGTTCATTACGATGTCATTTCATTGTGGCATCATGGGAAATACGGCAGGACAGATTGGGGAGGGAAGAGAGAATAGAGAGCTAGTTCTCAGTTTTTCAGCCAGTGTGGACTTGGAATTAATTACTATACTGTTGTGAACCTTTTCCTGTCTTCCAAGGCCCAGCTTAATTGCACAGCCTTGGTTCCAGGAGGGTATCCTAAGGAGCAGGGATGATATTGGGGGAGATGCCTCCAGGTGCGAGCACAACTGTCCTAAAAGATGCTCATTTCTTGCTGCTCACCGGCAAAGAGTTTGCATATCAGGCACCTTTATTCACCACTCTCTTTTACGGGGGCGGTCCTCCAGAGCAGTGCTCCCAGTTGCCACCCCTCCCCTCCCTCTTCTCGGTGGCAGGAGAGCAGAGCTCGCCGAGGGTGACTTGGGAAAGGAAGGACCTGAGCAGGCTCAGCTCACGGCCTCCAGCTTGGCCCTTTGTATTTGTCAGCCTGTGGGGAAGACACGTTCTGTTTCCCTGCCTTGAAATTATAGTAAAATTAGTAGGCAGACCCAATTCAGGAAGTAGGAAGTCAGGGTGATGGGCCGTTCAGTTTAGGGGAATGCTGGCTTGCCCGCGTAGCTGCGCTCTTCAGTCCTACCTGCACCAGCGCCAAAGCTGCAGTTTGGTTTTCAGTTTCTCTGACGTCAGTATCTCTCTCTCAAATGTTTTCAATCTTAGAAACAGGGGTTAGTATTTCCGAAACCCCTAAAAAACCAACAGCTCTAACTCCGCTCTACCCCTATAGGCATGGGACACAGTATAGGGCACTTTGGTTCCTGACCAAAAAAAAAAAAAAAAAAGGCTCATTTCTAGTGACTCTGCCCCACTGGCCGCCAGGAGGCACTGTGGTTCCACTACCACTCAGTGGCTCTGGGGGGAGCTGGGAGCGCTGCCTAACAGCAGCGGCCCTTAGTGCGAAGCACTGGCTTGGTAGCTGAATCGTGAACCTGATTTGCAGACACCGGGTGAGTGTCGGAAAGAAGACGAGGGCGCAAAGACTTCTATTCTTGCGCAGATGGGTTAAGACCAATAGGGAGCATGGGACTGCAGGCAAGTTGTGAATGGCCACCATACACAGGGGCCACAAGTTCACACCCCAGAGGTACCAGAGAGTCGAAACGAAAGTAGTTTTCATGTGTGTTGAGCAAACAGACACTGTGGAGGAGTAAACAAGCACATAGGATTCCCATCCCCTCCCTCCGTGGACCCAAGTCTCGTGGACCCACAGAGGTGTGTGTTTAGGTGGGTCAGAAGTAGACTGCAAAGATCACGGCCGAGTTTCTGTTGAGGGGGACCATTCCCTGCATAGGGACAGGAGGGCAGGGCAGGGTTCATTTCTGTGACTACGTAATAACGGAAGCCCCTTCCCGGTGGCAGAAATGCCTTGATAGAAAAGAGGATCTTGTTGTTCTCTAAGTTGGTACAAATCATCAAGTCAGCTCTCTGCTATGTTACTGAAGAGATTTAGGAAATGAGCCCCCAAGGCCATCTGTCTCTGCTCTGTGGGCACCTCCGAGCCAGCACAGGATGTGGGGGCGAGGGGCTGCGCGGATAAGACTGCGTGTCCTGCTAGAAGGAAAACAAAGCCGAGTCAGGAACAGCAGAGAAGCTGTTGACATGCACAGTCCTCTAATCCCAACCTGGTCCCAGCCTACTGCTGGGGATGGCATTGGGCAGGGGGTTAAGGCAGGGCCCGGAGGAGGATGGCCACAATGTGCTAAGTCGAGGGGCTCTGAACCTTCAGAAGTCCACGAATACATTGACAACACCAGGACCTAGAGTGACTTTAGGTCTGACTTTTCTCTCGACCAAGGCTCAGAGTATTGAGGAAGGAGCTAACCTGCTCACCCTCTGAACTTGTTACATGCTCACAGCTTCTCTGTTTTATGACCTTGTGTCTCCCAGAGGAGATAGATCCTGCACAGGAGTAAGAAAATCCCCGCTGCAATGCTATGCCCCGATCCAGGATGCTTCCCATGCATCTCTGTCAATATTGCACCTCCTAAGGTCTGTATGCAGCTCTGACTTCTTCACCCCCAGGCTGCAGGATGCTACCCAGAAACAAGTAAACACAGGACTGGGGAGTGAACGCTGCTGATTCTCTTCTGTTAAGAAAGTTTTACTGTTATAACTTCCAAGTGGCTAATCATACCTTTCTCTCTCATCTTGACATATTCCCAGTTTGGGCAATGGGAGGAGTGCAGCTCTGTGCCAACAGCAGAGACCTGGGAGCAAACGTGCTCCACCTTCTCCATGGACAGAAATCTTATCACTATTCATACCCCAAAAACCAGGTCATTTTCTAGATTTGCATCCCCCCCGCAGAAAGAGTTAGTTTGTGGGTTGGCTTAGTATAGGGAGAGAGACAGGCACTCATTTTTGAGGAACCTTTAGGAGCTGAGGATTAACCGGGGACACTTTATTGTGGATCTTCAAGGAGAACTAAAGCCCTCATTTATCACACACAATCCACACCAGTGCCTGAAGGATTAGCACAAATCTGGGCTTCACCACAGAGAAGTCAAATGGGACCCCTATGTGTGGAAATGCAGAAATACTAGCAGCACTGTGATGTGGGCGGGGGGCCAGGGATCACACAGCACAAGGGCATTGGTCTCTAGGCTTCACCAAGAATAACGTCTTCACAATCCTGTCTCTTCCCAGGGATTCCATTTAGGCTCCCACCCCCCCCCCCCCATGAGCACTGTGGCCAAGTCAAAGTGCTTCTTCGCAAGGATCTGAGGCAAAGCCCTAACTGAGCAAGGAACGAGTTTGACTTTGTGTTTGGTATCACGATAGGGATTGCCCACGAGAGGAAGAAGGAAAGTACTGAGATCTGAAAAGTAACTTATTTTTTTTAGTGTTTATTTTTGAGAGAGAGAGAGAGAGAGAGAGAGAGAGAGAACACACATGGAGGAGGAGCAAATAGAGACAGAGGGATACACAGAATCACAAGCAGGCTCTGCACTGTCAGTGCAGAACCTGACGCAGGGCTCGAATTCACAAACCGTGAGATCGTGACCTGAGCTGAAATCAAGAGTTGGACGCTCAGCTGACTGAGCCACCCAGGAGCCCCAAAAAGTGATTTATCGATGTCGGAATCCCGAGTACTGGTGGCACACCCAAGTGGAAATATCCAGTAGATGGTGGATACGTGATGTGTCTGGGAGGGGAGAGTGGTGGAGGCCTGGGCTGTGGGAGGTATAATTGAGGAAGGTGTTTTGAATGAGCCAATCACATCCTGGGGTAGTTATGATCGAGTCCAGTCAATCCTCTGTAGAGAAGTCATGCTCACTTTTGGAAGGAGGTCCCATGAGCAGTGACAGAGAGCAATATCGCTGTCAGGCCATTCTCTACTGTATGGAAATGGGAGGGGTTAGAATGCCCCGCCCCTCTGTTCATGCCCACAGGGGCCTCATCTGGGTGAAGCCCCCTCCTGGCCACCCTGCCATGGCCACCAGGCTCCTCTGCTGTCTGGCCCTTTGTCTCCTGGGAGGAGGTAAGTCCCCAGAAATAAACAATCTTCATTTTTAGATATCTCCGATTACAATTCCGTTTATGTCCCTTATTCTGCCCCCAAATTCTGTCCCCTTCACACAGAGCCCACAGATGCTAGAGTCACCCAGACACCTAGGCACAAGGTGGCAATGATGGGACAAACAATAACTCTGAGATGCGAGCCTATTTCTGGTCATGAAGTCCTTTTTTGGTACAGACAGACCTCAGTGCAGGGACTCAAGCTGCTGATTCACTTCAATAATCAAGCCACTATAGATGACTTGGGAATGCCCAATGGCGGCTTCTCGGCCAAGATGCCTGACAGATCATTCTCCACCCTGGAGATCCAGGGCACAGAACCCGGGGACTCGGCCACGTACCTGTGTGCCAGCAGTAAAGACACAGCGCTGCAGAATCACCCCCTCCCTGCACAGAAACCCCCAGGTTTCCCCTTCTCCCTCCAGCCCCCAGCTGTCCTTGGCCGTCTTTCGAGGCTTCCCTTCTCTCAGCACAAGGACGTGAATCTGGTGTTCTACATGTCCCCGGGGAAGGCAAGAACACATAAGTAGAAAACTTTGGGTAGGAAGACAATAGGGGGTTGATTTCTGACATTCCTCACAAATTCTCGCAGAGGATGACTGAGTTCAAGACTGAGGGTGAATGTCACCCACTGGGCTTTCAAGTGATTAAGTAAACTCACAACTGTGCCACAGCATAGCCTGAGTTCTCTTCAGTTAGTGATCTGTACTCCTCCCGTCCCCCTACCCCCCGCCTTTGCCTTCATCAGAATGGTTGACCTAGAGTGGTTATCTCCAGAGAACAGCCCGGCCCTTCCCATTTCTTCCAACCCTTCTCATTCTCAGTTTCCCATAACAGTCTTCCTTAATTGTAGTAAAATTCCTTTCCATAGTCTCATTTATTTTAACTTTTCGTTTAAAAATAACTGTGGGGGGGGGGGCACCTGGGTGGCTCAGTCGGTTAAGCATCCGACTTCAGCTCAGGTTGTGATCTCACGGTTGGGGAGTTCAAGCCCTGCATCAGGCTCTTTGCTATCACCACAGACCCTGCTTCAGATCCTCTGCCCTCCTCTTTCTGCACCTCCCCGGCTCTCTCTCTTGCTCTCAAAAATAAATAAACATTTAAAAAAACTAAATAATAAAAATAACTGTAAATTCACAGGAAGATGCAAAGTAGATCAAAAGGGTCCAGAGACCCGTCATCCAGTTTCCGCCAATGGTTAGATCTTACATCATCATTCTAAAGTTAGCAAGACCATGACGTTGACATTGGCTCCATGTGTGGAAGCAGTTCTAAGCCATTTCTGTCACATGTGTAGGTTCACACAGTCACCACTGTAGTCAAGATACAGAACTTTTGCAACACTACAAAATCTCCCTTTATAATGTCACACACACACACACACACACACACACACACACACCATCCGTAACCCCTGGGAAACACTAGTCTCTACATCTATAATGTTGTCATATTGAGACCGTTGAGACTGTCTTACAGGTGGAATCATATGGTTGGTGACCCCTGAGATGGGCTTTTCCCCTGAGCGTATTCCCTTGAGACTCACCCAAGTTGCTGCATTTAGCAATAATTCATTTCTTTTATTGCTGAGTTTTGTCCTGGGGGCATGCGTGTACCAGAGTTTTTTTCACCGTTCACTTATCGTAGGACATTTTGGTTGTTTCTAGTTTTGACTATGACAAATTCAGTGTCTGTACATAAACATTTGTGTGCAGGATTCTGTGAGGACACAAGGTCTCATTTCTCGGGGATACTTTTATGCCCAGGAGTGAGGTAGCTGGATTACACGGTGAGTGTGTTCTGACTTTTTTTGTAATTTATTTATTTAGAGAGAGAGAGAGAGAGAGAGCATGCAAGAGTGGGGGAGGGGCAGAGAAAGAGAGAGAAAGAAAGAGAGAGAATCCCAAACAGGCTCCATGCTGTCAGCACAGAGCCTGACACAGGGCTCGATCTCACGAACCCTGAGGTCACAACGTGAGCTGAAATCAAGAGTCAGACACTTAAGTGACTTCGCCACCCAGGCGCCCCAAGTGTGTTCTGACTTTTTAAAGACACAGCCAAATTATTTTCCAGAACGGCTGTACCATTTGACACTCCTAGAGATTCATTTTTCATCCAGTGATTTCAATTTACATGCGACATACCATTTTATTATTTCCACAACAGGTGTGCAAAGGACCAAAAGAACAGAAAATCAAACGTGGTAGATTCAAATACTCTTTTCTTTGGATGTTTTGGTACGCTTCTCTTTAGAATATTTGAATTCTTTCTATCCTCATCCAACTGGGGATCTGCCTCTTCAGTGCAGTCATCACTCGTTGCGGCTGTCTGATGCAGGGTCAGCCGTTCAGAAAGCTGTGAATCCACTGCTGGCCACGTGATTCATAAAAACATCAAGTTCCCAATGATGTCTCCTCCAACGTGCTTAGTTCTACCGGTTCCAAGAGTACACACTGACTTCTCTGGGCATGTTCTTGCCAGAGACAAGACCACATACCCTTCTCTGGATTTTGCTTGGAATTCATAGACATTGCTTGCAACTCATTCTGGTTGTGCTAATTGTCAAGCTATTTTATACAGCCATTCCAATGGCAGCCCACGTACACGTAAGATTGTAATGTAGTCAGCAATGCTTCGGTGGCATTTGGCTTTAAGAAGTCTACGTTTGAAGTTTCGCTGGAAACTTAGGATCACGTGAATACTGCCCTATGACCACAAATCTATTGTCATAGTCGGAGATTTGCTGTTCCCAGATCCTGACCTCCCAATGGAAATGGAGTGGTGGAAAAATTCGTTCCTCTTGCTGGTATTAATCAGTGGCATTATCGGTTTCTGTGAGTGACCCTCATCAGCACTGAGGTCCCTTTTGTTTTCCATTGTTGCTTCTCAACTATTTCTTGTTTCTCCTACCTTAAAATTCCCAGCATCTTGAGTGGATTGCAGCACCTAGATGATACTTAGTTTCTTCTTTTGCTCACCCCAATAATCATTTCTTCCAATGCATCTCAGATACTCACTTCTATTCTTCATATCCTAGTCTTGTAATTACAAATAGTTTGAGTTGCCTCCAAAATCAATCTCTCAAACATCCTAGTCTCTCCCACAACCTCCTCTCATCCCATCCTTGGTTCTACCCTGAAGCCACTCTTCAGCCCCATTAGGAACTGTAATACGTCATATTTCACTTCTCTTCTTTCCTTCTACCATATTACTACTTTTCATACCTGGAGTTGGGGGTGGTGTCTACTCTCTGGATCTTTGAGTAGCACAGAGAATCTGAAAGGTTCCTTACTCTCCCCAAGCAGCATTACAGTTGCAGACTGTGTCTTGAAGCCTGTAAGGCCATCTGAACATAGGAGGCCGTAGACTTTTATTAAAAGAATTGTTGTTTTTTATTGCTTGTTAGTTTCATCCATCAATCATAGTTAAACTTTTTTTTAACTTTATTTATCTTGCGAGAAAGAGCATGAGCAGGGGAGGAGCAGAGAGAGGGAGAATCCCAAGCAGTCTTTGAGCTGTCAGCGCAGAGCCCATCACAGGGCTCCATCTCACAAACTGTGAGATCATGACGTGAACCAAAATCAAGAATCAGATGCTTAACTTATGGAGCCACCCAGGCACCCCAATCATAGTTAAACTTTTGACGACTACAAAAACACTAAGAAAACATATGTTTACCTAGAATGTATGATCTGATCGCATTTATGTGTATGTGCTTCATCTTACAGGCACAAAGAAATTAAAAGAAAACCAAATAGCATGTTTATTTATTTTGTAGGGATGATCAAGGCAAACTGTCAAGGGGGAGATAATTTGCACAATAATGCATAGTATGTAAGGTTATTTAAGAATAATTAAATCAATAAAACCCCTTATTGAAGTTTATATACGTTTGCATGTTTGTACAAGGAAGGCAGAAGTGGTAAAATGTACCACTGATTATTTAGGACAAAGCTACAGAGGAAGAGCAGAAAGATCATTACCCTTGTCTTAGTCCATTTTTCTTTCTAAATTTGAAATACCCTTTACCTCTACATGATACATAGGTAATCTAAAAAGAAAAAGAAATTCACCAGTTAGAAGAAAAAAGAGAGAACTTATAGGCAGAGCAAGGAAGAGCTAAAGGTATAGGAACTTAGCAGGTTTCAGACCAGATCTAGGTTTTCAATGCCCATATAATAGAGATGACACAGGACCTATAATAACAAGTCTTACATTAATCCTGGAGTCTCAAAATGGTCACTGCCTTCACAGACTAAAAGTGTTACAACCCAAAGACCCAGAAATGCAGTTAGAGAATTGTGTGTTTGGTCAGGACATTGAGTGCTAGACAAAAGGGAGAAGTTAGCAGAGAAATTGAAATTCTGGACTGTGTCTCACATGTTTTGGAATAAAATGTTGCCAATGTTGTGTGAAATGGAAACCACACACTCAGAAACTGAGAAAAAGGTCTACAACCATTGAAACCCTTGGGGACCCAAGAGTAAGAAATTCAGTATGGCCCTGGAGTGGACTTTTCTTCCAACCCAGATGGATTAACAGGAATCTGATTTAACCTGCTCAAAGCAGCTAAAACAAACAAACATAATACATGAAACAACAGTTTTCAAAGCATTATAAATCAGGCAACAAAAGACGGTGATCCCCAAGAGATGAGAAATAACCAATATGAGCTCTATGGCCATCCACCTCACCACCTGGAGGGAGGCCATGATGGGGCCCAGGAGAGGAGACCCAGGCAGAGCATGGTGAGCTCCCTGATGTCAGAGTTCAAGTTGGAAATACAAGAAGTGAAAGAAGGATGCTTGTAGATACTTTTCTACTGGCCACAAGGAGGCATTATGGTGTCACTGATAGCCAAAAATTGTAGAGAATGTCTTTGGCATTCTATGAAGTGTGGATATAAACAGAGGATTGCAGGGCTTGACTTCTGTATTAAGATGAGGATAGTTTGTTATCAACAATAGCCAAAGTATGGAAAGAGCCCAAATGTCCATCGATGCATGAATGGATAAAGAAGATGTGATATATATATATATATATATATATATATATACACACACACACACACACACACACACACACACACAATGGAGTATTACTGGACAATCAAAAAGAATGAAATCTTGCCACTTGCAACTACGTGGATGGAACTAGAGGGTATTATGCTAAGCAAAATAAGTGAGAGAAAGACAAATATCATATGACTTTACTCATATGAGGACTTTAAGACACAGAACAAATGAACACAAAGGAAAGGAAGCAAAAATAATATAAAAACAGGGACGGGGACAAAATATAAGAGACTCTTAAATATAGAGAAGAAACAGAGGGTTACTGGAGGGGTTGTGGGAAGGGGGATAGGCTAAATGGGTAAGGGGCACTAAGCAATCTACTCCTGAAATCATTGTTGCACTATATGCTAACTAACTTGGATGTAAATTTTTTAAAGAAAAAGAATTTTTATCATGACAAAAAGAAGAAATGAAATAAAATCTCTCATCATTAAAAAAATTGGGGGGACATGAATAGACACTTCTCCAAAGAAGACACCCAGATGGCCAACCGACACATGAAAAAATGCTCAACATCACTCATCATCAGGGAAATACAAATCAAAACCACAATGAGATACGACCTCACACCAGTCAGAACGGCTAAAATTAACAACTCAGCCAACAACAGATGTTGGTGAGGATACGGAGAAAGAGGATCTCTTTTGCATTGCTGGTGGCAATGCAAACTGATGCAGCCACTCTGGAAAACAGTATGGAGGTTCCTCAAAAAACTAAAAACAGAACTACCCTACGACCCAGCAATTGCACTACTAAGCATTTATCCACAGGATACAGGTGTGCTGTTTTGAAGGGACACATGCACCCCCATGTTTATAGCAGCACTATCCACAATAGCCAAAGGATGGAAAGAGCCCAAATGTCCATCGATGAATGCATGGATAAAGATGTGGTGTATATATATATATATATACAATGGACTATTACTCGGCAATCAACAAGAATGAAATCTTGCCATTTGCAACTACGTGGATGGAACTGGAGGCTATTATGCTAAGTGAAACTAGTCAGAGAAAGACAAAAATCATCATGACTTCACTCATATGAGGACTTAAAAAGACAAGACATGTGAATATAAGGGAAGGGAAACAAAAATAATGTAAAAACAGGGAGGGGGACAAAACAGAAGAGACTCATAAATATAGAGAACAAACTGAGGGTTACTGGAGGGAGTGTGGGGGAGGTGGGCTAAATGGGTGAGGGGCACTAAGGAATCTACTCCTGAAACCATTGTTGCACTATATGCTAACTAATTTGGATGTAAATTAAAAAAAAAATGGCATAAGACTAGGGAAAAAATGAGCAGATGATTTGATCTTGCTATTTTTACACCTCCATTTTCACCCTGCCATCCTGACTCAGACATTCCATCTTGGAGAATTTAGTTCCCACACACAAACAATTTTGTTTCGGTGCTGTGCTTAATAAACATTGAAATCAGAAATATACGGGGAAAAAAAAAAGATGAGGATAGTTTGCAGCCATCAATCCCATCTGTGATGTAGACAGCAAGACACAAAGACGTTATCTCAACGGGTTTATAAATGATACTTTAGCAAAAACTATTCTTATGTTGAGGAACCCCTGAACTGCTTACGGGGTGTAGGAAATGAGGAGTGAGACAGAGAAGCCTGGATGAACGTGGGGCAGATGTAGGAAAAGGGGCAAATGAGGTAGCACGGCATCTGCTCCATACGTGATCCAGCCAAGCCCAGGTCCCACTGCCAAGCAGGAAGCTGTGTGTAACATCACAAAAAGGAGTGACCCTTGTCTTGGTGAAGCCAACGGCAGACTGTCATCACAGACAGATGTACCTATCAGGGACCAGGTTCTCTGAACTCCCATCTCTCCACCCAGAGTCAGAGTCTAGAAGACACAGAAGCCCCATTCCTGTTGTGGCCCTGCCATGGGTCCCCGGCTGCTCTACTGTATGGCCTTTTGTCTCCTTGGGGCAGGTGAGTCCTGGTCAGAAAGGAAATCTTTGAGAAAGTGATCTTGTCCTCAGTTTTGTATCTTTATTTTACGGCAGCAATAACAGTCTCCTTGGCTCTGTCTCTGTATTTTCTTTCTCTCTCTGCAGGTCACACTGGTGCCAGGGTCATCCAGAGCCCAAGATACCAGGTTACCGGGATCGGAAAACAAGCGTCTCTGAGCTGTTCTCAGAATCTGAATCATGATGCCATGTACTGGTACCAACAGAAGCCGAACCAAGCCCCAAAGCTGCTGCTCTACTACTATGATTCAAACCTTTACACCGAAAAAGACACCTCTCATAACTTCAAAGCCAGCAGGACTAACTCTTCTTTCTGTTCCCTTGACATCCTCTTGGCTGGCTTCGAGGACACAGCAGTGTATCTCTGTGCCAGCAGCAAAGACACAGAGATAGGGTGTTACCTCTCCCCTGATCATAAACCTCTCTGTTTCCCAGATCCAAGATCCTTCAACAGACCACCCTCCCACCCTACAGCAATGGTAGGATGTGGGTTTATGGCTGTCGCCATCTCATCTCTACATAGAAGTTGGGCAGAAACCTACAAAAACCACTGACAGTTATGCCAAGAGTGCAAAAGTGGTTACATTAACCCAACATACAGTTTGTGTTATTTTCCCAGGATCACCTTAGTTGCCCATTCTGTTCTCTTCAGTAGGTAAATAGGGACTTTTTTTTAGGTAGTTTTTTTTTTTTTTTTTTAATATAAGTTGGAGGGGCACCTGGGTGACTCAGTCAGTTGAGCATCCAACTCTTAATTTCGGCTCAAGTCATGATCTCACGCTTCATGAGATTGAGCCCAGTGTCAGGCTCTGTGCTGACAGCTCAGAGCCTGCTTGGGATTTTCTCTCTTCCTCTCTCTCTGCCCCTCCCCTGCTTTCTCAGGCTCGCTCTCTCTCTCTCTCTCTCTCTCTCAAAATAAATAAGCTTAGAAAATAAATAATAAAATAAATAAATATACTTTGGAGACATAGAAATACGACAAGGGGCAGGACCAGGCAAGAGATGGCCTCACTGTCATGAATCCTTGCCCTAAGGGAAGAATGTGCCCTCAGAGGCATTGCTGCAATCTCATGGTTTTCTTATTGAGTAGGGAAAATTAGAACTGCTAAAAATTTGTGCCAGATTCAAAGATGAATGAATTGCCTAGGACATGAATTATTCACAATGCATTTAGCTATTTTGCATGATATAGATTTGCCTATAAACCACTTAAGTGGCACGTAGATAGGACACATATCAAAACCCAGCTGCTGTGCTTTAGAAGATATATTAAAATTACTAGATTTGCCCTATGTTTTTAATATTAATAAAAAATATCAAGTACTGCAGTTTGTTTGAAGCAAAAGGGATTTCTGGAACGTATTTGAACAGCTTTCTGAAAGCCAGTATGTATCTTATGGCCTTTAAGAGACTGAAGTATTCACGATAACCGATCGAAAAAATACATGTATCATCAGTGCAAGAAAGAACCAGCATCCGCCAGCTGCGAGATGCCCGCTTCAGAGGATAGGACAAAGTCCTCATTTTAATTCTGAAGAACACAAAGATATTCCTACCAAGCAGTGATTTATTACATCTCCTCATAGAGTCATCAACAATGCCATATGCTTCCAACTCTGTAATCAAGAGGCCAAGAGGTACCACCCAGTACCTGATTTGATAACTAAATGAAATTCAGAGAATCTAACCACTGTCATCCGGGCCACCCACCGTCACTACAGTGTTCTGCTTTTCCTCTCTCTTTTGCTCACCACCGTCCGTACTCTGTTCCTCACAAGTGTATCTCTATGCTTCTACCTACATTTCAAAACTTTCTTCTGTAAAATGAGATGTTGGGGTCAGATCTCTTTCTTCATTTGTGGCTCCACGATGAGGCTTAAGAAATTGATGCATCTTGAGCTAAACAACAAAATAATCCAACCCAGGGGCAGGTTAGAGCTTCTTTAGGCAATGTAAATACACAACATCCACTTGAATAAAGGGAGGCGAGGAATAAGGAGCAAAGACTCACCCCATTCCAGGCTCAGATAACAGCTGAGGCCTCGAGACTGAAGATGAAGTCCTGCTCCTGGTGACCATCTGATCCTCATACCCAGCCGGGGGAGGAGGAGGTGGAAGGGGGTGGGATTTGCTGTAGCGAAGCAGAGCAGCAGAGAATCCCCTTGTTCTCTAGCAGGTATGGTCGCCCAAAGTGCGAGGGCACGCTTAGGGAAGGAGAAAATGAAAATCTTTGGAGAATCTGATAGAAAAAACCGGAAAACATGCACAAGGGAATGTTGGATGCTCTGGGAGTTTAAAGAGAGTTGGGGAGCAAGCGTGAATGTTGTATTTTATTTTATTTTATTTTATTTTATTTTATTTTATTTTATTTTATCATTTCATTTCACTTCACTTCATTTCATTTCACTTCACTGTGGCCGGAACACCTAACATGAGATCTACCCTCTTAAAATCTTGTGTAATGTGGTGTGTGCATACAATGGTATGTTATTTAGCCTTAAAAGAGAACAAAATCCTGCCGTACATGACCTTGAGGACATTATGCTGAGTGAACTAAGCCGGTCACAGAAGGACAGGCACTGGATGATCCCACTTATACAGGAAGGAGGGCTTTCTTTCTGGGCTCATGGCTCATCCCAGCCTCAGCCTTCTTTGATCTCTCCCACTTATGCTCAGGGCTTTCATTTCCCAACAGCCAAATGAGGACATCTTGTAAGAGCAGAACCTTGTGAAGATCCAGTGCCATCAGATGGATTTACAGGCACCAACTGTTTCCTGGAACTGACAGTTCCTTCAGCACAGATGACTACTGACTGTGACCCCTATCGAGGCCCCACACCCACCTAAGAAAGAAGCATTATTTCAGGTCCTCCAAGAAGTAGATGCCAAGGCGGGTCAGTCATGCAGGAGACGTAGCGGAGAAAATGGGACAAAAGATGGAGGAGGCTGGGAGGCCGTCAGGTCGCGGTGTGGATCCGACCCCTGTAAGGAGAGAGGGAAGGAAGAAGGAAAAGAGGAAGAAAAAGGGAGGGAAGAGGCAGGAAGTAAAGTAGGTCTTGGGCTACAGCACAATTCCAAGCAAATCTCAGCCAGGCTGGAGGGTCCTTAGGTCAAAGCAGAGCTATGCAGCTCTGTGACTTCCCTCCCCCCATGGACGGAAACTCTGCATCAAGCCTCCAGAGCTGGGGCTAGGGACACTGGCCCACTTCTTCTGGAAGGACACCGTTGCGCTCTGAGGGGTCGCTGGGTGGGGTGGTAAGCCCTGGTCTTTTTGACTCGCGTCTCCCACTGTGGAACCTCCACGCTATGAGCAGGCCAGAATGAGGAAGATTGGGGCCTAGCAGTCTTGGCCTGCTGTTTCTGGAATAGAGGGTCTACCCCACGAGTGGGCGCTGGGTGGAGAAAGGGAGCCCAGACCCCTGAGCTGCAGTTGCTATGGAAAAGAGTTTCTGCATCACGGAGCTGGTGGGGATGAGAATTGCTGGCAGCCCGTGCCTCCTCAGGAAAAACTGCGGGAGCCCTGTGTCCTCCTCGACCACATCTGCAGAGCATAGAGCGTCCATCACCCTGAGCTTAGGTTGATGCAGGAGGCAGAGAGGCTCAAATGCCATCGAGTCTCACTGGCCCCACTGAGATTTCAATTTTCTCCAAGAAGTGTTTCTTCATTCGCCGTATGCTCTTGGGACAATGTTCAGAGGCTTTAAATGGTTGTGGTTTTTTAAACTTTATTTATTTTTGAGAGAGAGACCACAACTGGGGGAGGAACAGAGAGGAAAGGAGAGAGAGAGAGAATCCCAAGCAGGCTCCGCGCTGTCAGCACAGAGCCTGAGGCAGAGCTCGAACTCACGAACTGTGAGATCATGGCCTGAGCCGCAATCGAGAGTCAGACACTTAACCAACCGAGCCACCCAGGTGCCCTTTAAATCATTGTTTCTAACTTTTCAGAAGTTAGGTTTGTTTGTTTTTTTTTTCCTCTGGGAAGAGGGTATTCAAATCTCGTGCTGCCATTCCAGAAGCGCATCTCACCCCCAGTAAAACTGTACGTGAACAGGTGGCCAGCCCTGGGCTGTCAGTTACCACCTCTTGCTCTAAGCAAATTTTGTCCTACTGCAAAAGCATGGCCACTCTGGGGATGCTGGTGACTCATTTCTGGGGTTCGTCTCTGGTGCTTCTTAAAGTTTCATCTCACACAGACACGGGTTCCTGTTAGGACGAAACTTCATTATGATCCCTCTGAACATTTCCGGGGTTCTTTGGGTATCTTCCACCTCCCTGGTCGTCCTCCTCGTGAGTTCCACTTGCTGTGTTGCCTCTAACATTCAACCTCTGTCTCGTCAACTCAGAAAATTTGCCATGCTCAGTGTCTCCCCCTCGCCATCTGCAGACATCGTCCTATTCCTTCTTGCTTTAGAAAAATCCCAGTCCTGAGCTGCCTGTTTTCCAGCGACCGAGTACTGTTCTTTCATCCACTTTGTGTCTTTGTGAAGACCCACTTTGTGTCTTCACTTGTACAGAGCAGCACACACAAGACGCTTGGGTTCTGTGAAGTGATCACGTCACAGAGTAGCTGGTAACGTGGGGGAGGCAAAGCCTCAGAGAAAGCCACCTGCCTCTCTTTGGTCCTGATGCTGCCATGTGCCTCATATTCACCTGCCCGTGGTCCTTTGTCCCCTGAGCGCAGGTAAGCCCCTTCTCTGAACTCCTCAGCCCCCCACCCCCCAGCTCTCAGCCTTTGGTTCCTGTCACCAGACTCCCTCCGGGGCTAAGCCTCCAACTTCAGTCTGCTTGCTTCACAGGCCCCCTCGATGCAGAAGTCACCCAGACTCCAGGACACCTGGTCAAAGGAAAAGGACAGAGAGCAACAATGTACTGTGTCCCGATAAAAGGACACAGTTATGTTTTCTGGTATCAGCAGATCCCGGCAAAAGAGTTCAAGTTCTTGATTTCTTTCCAGAATGAAATCGATAAAACAGGGATGCACAAGGAGGGATTTTCAGCTAGGTGTCCCCGAAACTCACCCTCTCGTCTAGAGATCCAGACTACGGAGCTGCAGGATTCAGCCATGTATCTGTGCAAGCAGTGAATCCGCAGTGTTAAATATTAGCTAATCTTAATACACAAACATCCTGGGCCCAGCTAAGGAAGCAGCTGGCATATTAGGGTGGAAGGAAATAACAGAAACTAACTACAGCTAGCTTAAGCCAAATGGGAATTTATCACAAGGCTACGTGTATGTCCTATAGAACCCAAAACAAGAACACAGCAATTTCTCAGGAACAAACTGGAATGAAATCTTTGGGACCGTGACATGGCTGATTCGACAACTCTTATTTCTTTTTCCACCTTTTTGGCCCCATTGTTCTCCCCATTAGTAGAAATTGTCGTTTCCAGTTTTTTGATCTCATAGAGCAAAAGACTATAGATCGAGATGTCGGTCTTCCAGGCACGTTGGGAAGGACCAACTTGACTTTCTCTCTTGTAAGACCACAAAGCCTAAAAACAGAAAACAAACTGATCCTGTTTTAGTTAAGAACATGCTCTTGGAAAATTCAACGTTAGCCAAGGGGGTCAGTTGGAACAACATGGCATCTGGAGGCCTATCACTCTGGCCTTATGGATCAAAGATTTCAAAGACAGGAATTCTCCAGTTAGGGGCAGGACACCCAATGGGTGTCCATCACAAAAAAGTAGTGCCAATAACAGAGAACCTAGGAAAAAAGAAGGAATGTGAAAGGGGATCAAGATCCTTAGTTTGTCAGACCATATGAAGACTCTGGTTAATTTGTTTTTAAGGAGTTAAATCCAGGTAATACAAAAAGCACATTAATTTTCAGTATGACAATTCAAACCTAAGTCACTAATTAGTAGGAGCTAATTCTATGGAGCTGAGGGAGGGGACAGATTAACCTCAGCGGGAAAACACCTGATGTGCAGACAATTGAAAATTGATGTGCAGACAATTGAAAATCCCCAGTTATGTGATCCAAATTGTACTGAGGGACAATGCATTCAACACCAATGGGAGTAAAGGAGATATTATGGCGTCAACTGTACCTTGGAAGGTTATTGCAGGTACATAGAACAGACATAGAATTCAAAATACGTCTGTTAAAATTTGATGATCCATCCCGTTTATAAAACTGTTTATTTCCCCACCACCTACCACTCAGCTTTAGAGAAGTTTATATATTCTCTCTAGTCATGTCTGTTCTTATTTCAGTATAAGCTGAACCTGGTTTTCTTACCCCCAGAAGTCCAAATTTACTTCATCTCTCAAACAAACATCATTCTGACCCTTTGAAACAGAAGCTCTCAACTTCCTGGTGTATCCAATGTTATGGCTTCTAATTTCAGGTTCTCTTTCCAGCACTCAAATGTGAGTCCTCCTTAGTGTCCATTTCTGTTCCTCTCTAAGTAACAACACGCAATCTATCACCCACACCTTTGCTTTCATCACAGAGGAATCATTGCTTCGGGGGCCTCTTCAGCTTTTTCATGGAATAGTCCCATTCTTATGAAACTATTCTCCTAAATATTAAAACTATAAACTTGCTGGATCGAAGGCTTATTTTCATTCCTCTGCCTACTTGATCTTTTTGAAGCATTTGACAATATTGACTGTCCCCTAAATCCTGGAAACTTCTTTTCCCTCGACGTCACTCACCTCACTTTCAATTAGATTTCAATTTCCCACCTCTTCTTTTTTGTACATGGAGTTTCCAGAACTTAAGTCTATCCATTAGTTATTCCTAGTCCTAGGAAAATTCTTGTTCTATTTAAGTTTTAACATTCTAATCTAACTCATTAAGAGGTTTTCTCTTTTGTTAGTTTGGGATATTCAAAATGTCTACTCAAAGGGATTGAAACTGTTGTCTGAAACAACTTCTTTCTTCGGTATCACCCGAGGAACAGGTTACACAGGTATATTCTAGGACAGGATCAGAATTTCGAGTCAAAATTTCCAGAAGTGGGTTATAGGAATACATTTCATCTTATCAAGCCCCTGGTGGGGTTTTGAGAACTTCTGCCAATCTTTATAAGATTGGTAAAATAGCAACTCTAGCACGGTGCTCCATCATTTTCTTCTTGTTCTTACTATTCTTACTCTCTTCTCCCCTTTTCCTCTTCCTCTTGTGCCTTCCTCGAACTTCTCTTTTCCTAAGAATGCTCAAGTGGGTTTGGAGCCTGTTTACATCATCCATGTACCAAAATAAACATGAGGTCATACGTTTGGACCAATGATCCCCTCTGTGGAAGGTGCCCTGAGACTGTGGGTGTTCCCAGGGACTGTGATTTCATGGCTAGATTCTACCTTGTGGGGCTAAGGGAACCCAAAACTTCCATTACTCTCTGCTGCTGTCCATTAGAAACCATTGCTGGGGAAGCTTGTCCTGCCAGTGATCTTGCCTTGGACACCTGGGGGCAAGTGAGCTTGGGAGTGTGTGGGAATTTGTGTAGAAGATGTTTTCCCAGGCCCACTCTCTATGGCTTCCGTCTTCTCCCACAGGACACACAGACCCGGCAGTCAGCCAGATCCCCAGCCACGGGATCACAAAGATGGACAGAAGGGAATCTGAGATGTGATCCAATTTCTGGTCATATACTTGTTTACTGGTGCCCACAGACTCTGAAGCAAGAGATGGAATTTCTGATTTCCTTCCGATACCAAAACACTGCAGCTGAGTTGGGATGCCCAAGGAACGACTTTCGGTTGAAAGACCCAATGGGACATATTCTATCCTAAGACCCATCCTGCCGCAGAGCGGGGGGACTCAGCTGTAATCGCCATGCTGGTGGCATTGGAATAGTGCAGGTGAACCAGTTCTGTCCAGCGTGCAAACTCACTGGCTCTTCTCCTCTCCCCTGAGCTCTAGGGAGGCATTTGAAAAGGCCACTTCTCAGTCTTGTGCTTCAGAAGAAAGAAAGAGGCAGGTGGATAGTTGTGGCTCCATGTGCAAGCGGGAGAGGGCAAGGCTACAAATTAGCTCTTAAATTATCATAGTGGGCATGCCATGCTTCAGGACATGGGCTTCGGAAATGCCTAAAAAGAACACAGAATTGGGTAGTCTGTGGATCTCAAATTCAGAATAAAGCCCCCATTCCCTCCCCCAAACTTTTTTGAACTACAGAAACTGGATATTTGAAGTTGATATTAACTTACCAAAACTCTAAGAAATTACTACTGATTTTATCTCAAACGCGACCCCTCGGAAGACTCTTTCCCTCTACAGACACGAATGACTTCCTTGTTTGTGGAACAACAGAATGTTGACTGCTAGAGATTTATTCTCCTCCCTTTGTCACAGATCTGCCTCCCCCACAAGACTGACTGTCTCTCCAGGGCAGTGATTCAACGGGGAATAACGTGAGGGAACAGCAACCACAAACCTCTAGAAAGGAAGGAAACAGGAGAAACACTGATTAGTAATCCCCATTCAGAGACTCTTCAGGAAAGTCAAGTCTCAAATCCAGGGGATCATGGAGTTTGACTCTGTGATTTCGTACACTCAGTGGGTCCCTTCTCTCTCTTGGAGATCTTGGATCCACAGACAGTGGAAAGAGAGTCAGGATACCTGCTTCCTAATCCAAACTCTGGCTTTTTTTTTTAAACTGTAAGGTGTTGGCAAGTGCCCTCTTAGCTCTATGATTCAGTTTTCTCCTCTTTAAAATTAGAAACTCGCACCGTTTGCTCTCCAAGATTTGACATGAGTATGACTCAGGATATATCTCCACGTTTCTCACACGTGTGACCACCGGGGATGTCGCTACCATCTGGCAATAACTGAGGAAACTGTAAGTGTAGCTAACACAGATCCAGGGAAGATCTGGTTGGAAGGGGCATTCTAGATCATCCCTGTATGCCCCAGCATTGATGTAGTCTTGAAATGAGGTCATGACCAAAAAATGGTCAATTATTTCCTCCCATCCCCCCTACTGCTGCCCGATGACAATAAAGGCGAGCGTCAGAGAGTCGACCATGTAGAGCAGTCAAGCGCTCTGGGCTCCCAAGACAGCCCTGGTTCAGGCTTGCTGTTCTGGCAAAATTATTAATAGCATGCTCTTTCACATATTAACGGGTCCCGGTTCAGAGTGTAAACTAAGAAAGCTACTGTTGATGATGACACAAACCATAACATCTCTGTGCTGAAAGAGATGTGTAATAAAATTGTTTATTACTATTGTAGTGAATTTTGTTATAGAAAATGTTATTCAGACTTATAGCTCAAACTATGAGGCAGACTTCACCCAGGGGGACTGCCGCAACGGGGAACTGTGGTAGGGGAGACGTATTGGTCTCAACTCCAACTCCAAGCAGGAAAAGTGAGTTTATAGCCAAGAAGCAGGGAGGGGGAGTGGAACTGGATGGAGAATTACGAAAAGGAGACGTCAGGGTAAGGGAGGATTCTGGCTAGACTATCCTAGCAGAACTCTTGCTGAACGCCCTCCAGGATGATCAGAAATCATCTGGGGGATAGTTGTCAGGGATAGGAATTTGGTATTACATCAAGAGCACTCAGATATTGAAGGTATGCTGGCTAACCACCTTAGCAGGATTCTGACTAAAATTAGACTCTTGAGGACTGCCCAAGAATGGGACCAAACAGAAAAAGGGGAGAATGGACTCTTGAGATACAGAATGGACAGAATTTTAACTCTTATCCATTATAGGAGATGAAGGAGACTAAAAATAACAGAGTAAGAATAAAAAGACGGTCAACAAATCTAGAAATCAAAGATGAAAGAGAATGTTCAATAAAAGGTCATTTTGAAATAAGAAACATTTGAAGCATCCACATGAATATCCTTAAAACTAAAAGAAACTCCTTTTCTCTCTTTCCCTGGCCAGTGGCCTTGCCCAATACCACCTCACACTTCAAGGCTTACACATACACATTCTAATGCACACACATACCCATGCCTAGGAAGACATCCACGCAGAGGTACATGTCGGCTTTTCCTCCCCAGCAGAGGGCACCACCAGATTTAAAAAGCAGTCTAATTGGCTTTATTTTCATTAACAATTTTGTCTTATTACCACCCCCATTTAACTAACTTGTTATATCCAACAAGAATACTGTTCTGGAGAAGTAGAAGCTAATCCATATTTCCACTTTTACTATTAAGGGACATATAATTGCCAATTAGAGTTTCTCAGGGAGCCAATGCATCAAAATAATAAAATATCTAAGTCTAAATTTAACAAAAGAAATCAAAAAGTTGTACACTGAAAAGTGCAAAACATTGCTTGAAAGAAATTAAAGACCCAAATAAATGGAAAGATATACCATGATCATTGATTGAAAGACTTAATAATTTTCGGATGGCAAAATTCGCCAGCTGATCTACAGATTCAACTAAATCCCTATCAAATTCCAGAATTCCAGCTATCTTTCTTCCCCCAGAAATTGACAAGTAAATGCTAAAATTCAGATGAAAGTCTAAGGTACCAAAATTAGCCAAAGCATTTTTAAAAAGAAGAAAGGTGTTAGATAATTCATACTTGCCTATTTTTTTTAACTTTTTAATGTTTTTTTTTTTAATTTATTTTTGAGAGAGGCAGTGACAGAATGAGAGTGGTTAAGGGAAGAGAGAGAGGGAGACACAGAATCTGAAGCAGGCTCCATGCTCTGAGCTGTCAGCACAGAGCCTGATGCGGGGCTCAAACTCACGAGCTGTGAGACCATGACCCAAGCTGCCTTCGGACACTCAACCGACTGAGCCACCCAGGCATCCCAGTACTTGCCTGTTTCAAAACTTACTGTGAAACTACAGAAATCAATACAGTGTTGTATTGGAAGAGAATACACATTGATCAATGAAACAGAATCAAGAGTCCTCAAATAAAGCCACACCTTTATGGGGAATTGATTTTAGATAGGAGTGCCAAAACAATTGAATTGAGAAAGAATAGTCTTTTTAACAAACGGTGCTGAGGAAACTGGATATCCAGTGCAAAAGAATGAATTTGCATGACTTCCTCATACCACATATAAAAATTAACTCAACATTGATCAAAGACCTAAATGTAAGAGCTAAAAGTATAAAATTCTTGGAAGAAAACACAAGTGTAAATCCTCCTGACCATGGGATAGGTGATGATTTCTTAAATATGACACCAAAACACAGGCAACCAAGATTAATTGGACTTCAAACTTAAAAAATATTTAAGCTTCAGGGCACTTGGGTAGCTCAGTCGGTTAAGCGTCTGACTTCAGCTCAGGTCATGATCTCGTGGTTCATGGGTTCGAGCCCCATGTTGGGCTCTGTACTGACAGCTCAGAGCCTGGAACCTGCTTCAGATTCTGGGTCTCCCTCTATCTCTGCCCCTCCCCCACTTGTGCTATCTCTCTCTCTCTCTCTCTCTGTCAAAAATAAATATACATAAAAAAATTTGGGCTTCGAAGAACACTCTCAAGAAAGCTTAAGTCACCCCCCAAAATAAGATAAATATTTGCAAATCATGTACCTTGCAAGGGACTTGCATCCAGAAAAATCTTGAAAATTATATATTCTGGATACAAGTCCCTTATTTGGGTATTATTCATAATCGCCAAAAAATGGAAACAATTTGAATGTTCATCAATTGGTCAATTAACAAAATGTGGTGTATGCATACAATGGAACATTATTCGATCATAAAAAGGAATGGAGCTCTGATACATGCTGTAACATAGATGAACCTTGAAAAAAATGCTATGTGAAAGAAGCTAAGCACAAAAAGGCGCATAAGATTCCATTTATATAAAAGTCCAGAAGAGGTAAACCTCAGAGACAAAAAGTAGACTAACGGTTGCCATGGGCTGCAGAAAGGAGTGAATGCACAGTGACTTCTAATTGGTACAGGGTTTCTTTGGGGATGATGACAGTGTTCCGGAATCACATGGCATTATTGTTTGCACCAGTTAACAAACACTAAAAGCCATTGAATTTTACATTTTGAAATGGTGAATTTTACGGTACATGAATTACTATCTCAATTAAAAAAAAGATCTGGAAGCTGAACTTAAAAAGATTCAAATATTGTAGGTTGAATGTCAGGGGGAAAAGCATATTTTCAAGAGATACCCTCGTGAATAGAGGAACGTGTTGTATAATTTGCATTGTGTACCAACTTGTTTGATGAATTTGTGAATCTTCTAAAATTATAAAACATTTTATAAACTTCTCAGTAAATGCACTCTTTAAGTGGCCAAAGAAATTAACTGACTATGAGGTACATAATAATATAGATGAGTCTCAAATAATTACAGTGTTGGAAATAAGCCAGACACAAACAAAAACATACTATTTTATTCCATTTATATGAACAACTAGAAAATGCAAGCAAATCTATATTGACAGAAAGCAGATCGGTGGTTGCCTAGGGATGGGACAGGTGTGGGAAGGATCGGGAGGGAAGGATTAAAACGTGATAGAAAGAAACTTTTTGGGGTGATGGATATGTTCACTATCCTGATTGTGGTGATGGTCCCCTGTTATCATACATACATCAAAACTTTTTAAATGTGTGCAGTTGATTTGTATGTCAATTATACCTCAATAAAGCTGTTTTTAATTGGGTTGTAATTGACATAAAACATTATGTAAGCTTAAGATGTACAGTATATTGATTGGATACATTTATATATCATAGCATGATTATCACCATTGTGCTCCTTAACACCTCTATCACGTCACCTAATTACTATTTCTTTTTGTGGTGAACACAATTAAGATCCAGTGTCTTAGCCACTTTGAAGTTTATAATAGTAATAACAGGAAAGAGAATCCAAAAGTGTTCGACCAAGTGTCTAAGCCAATAATTTACCTGCTTGGACAGATGAGTGAACTTAAATGGCATTTTCTATTCTGCATTAATTTTTGCTACTGACCTGTCTGTAGTTTAGCCAATTTTTACCCTCTTAAGAAGTGCTCTCTCAGTTGAAGGCAGGGACACATTATGAGGGCTTTAAATTAGAGGAAATGAGGCTTTAGCCCCTGGGATGAATTTTTAGCCTTTGCATGCTCCACGGGGAGGGAAGAGACCTACAGTTTTGCCAGAAGAGCCAAGTTTGAAGGTCTGGAAGTTTGACCAGGTAAGTTCCACATGCCAAAGGCGATTACATACGCTGTAGCGGTCGTCCCGCAGCCTCCAGAGCTGCTGAGCTGGGTGTTGGCCCTGCCACCGTCGACCATAGTCTCACCATGACTCTTCGGGACACCAGGACCACTGCATTGTAACTCCTCACATCCCAACACACAATTTATTGCTTGCATTCATTGACTCTCATTATGATGACTGATTGGTAGGGAAGACCAAAGGGGAAAGGTTTGGTCTGGAACATGCAGTAATGAACAGGAGACTCAACACGTCTCCAAAGGCAAGGGGGAAAAAAGCAAAACATGAACTATGGGGACCTCATCAAGATAAAATCTTCTGCCCTGCAAAGGAAACAATCAACAAAAGTAAAAGGCAACCGATGGAATGGGAGAAGATATTTGCAAATGACGTATCAGATAAAGGGTTAGTATCCAAAATCTATAAAAAACTCACCAAACTCAACACCCAAAAAACAAATAATCCAGTGGAGGAATGGGCAGAAGAGATGAATAGACACTTTTCCAAAGGAGACATCCAGAGGGCCAACAGACACGTGAAAAGATGCTCAACATCACTCATCATCAGCGAAATGCAAATCAAAACCACATTGAGATACCACCTCACATCAGTCAGAGTGGCTAAAAATAACAACTCAGGAAATAACAGATGTTGGCGAGGATGCGGAGGATTGGGAACCCTCTTGCACTGTTGGTGGGAATGCAAACTGGGGCAGCTGCTCTGGAAAACAGTGTGGAGGTTTCTCAAAAAATTAAAAATAGAATTACCCTACAACCCAGCAATAGCACTACTAGGAATTTATCCAAAGGATACAGGAGTGCTGATGCATAGGGGCACTTGTACCCCAATGTTTATAGCAGTGCTTTCAACAACAGCCAAATTATGGAAAGAGCCTAAATGTCCAACAACTGGTGAATGGATAAAGAATATATGGTTTATCAATTTGACAATAAATTTCATATCCAAAAAAGGCATAAATACAAAAAAAAGAATATGTGGTTATATATACAATGGAATACTATTTGGCAATGAGAAAGAATGAAATCTGCCATTTGCAGCAAAGTGGATGGAACTGTAGGGTATTATTCTAAGTGAAATAAGTCAGTCAGAGAAAGACAGATATCATAGGTTTTCACTCATATGTAGAACTTGAGAAACTTAACAGAAGACCATGGGGGAAGGGAAAGAGAAAAAGTAGTTTCAAACAGAGAGGGAGGCAAACCATACGAGACTCTTAAATACAGAGAACAAACTGAGGGTTGATGGGGGAGTAGGGGAGAGAGGAAAATGGGTGATGGGCACTGAGGAAGGCACTTGTTGGGATGAGCACCGGGTGTTGCATGTAAGCAATGAATCATGGGAATCTAGCCCCGAAGCCAAGAGCGCACTGTATACACTGTATGTTAGCTAACTTGACAATAAATTATATTTAAAAAAAAAAGGGGGGGGGAATGGTGAGTCACCTGCTCCTTATCTAACCCCTTCTATTGGGTTTGAGCCAAGAGAGAGGGAAAACTGGTAACTAGCAGCTGACGGAACCGTTCACAAGTTCCTTGGTGAGATTCTGCACACAGGCAGAGCTTCCTTTGAGCCCTAAGTAACAAGGACACCTCATCGATGAGGAGGAGACAACTCATTCCCCCACATCTGTGTCAACTCCACCACTGCCCTAGCTGACTGAGGATAAGTGTCTAACAGCACCCAGGAAGAGACCCTTCAGACTGGGCGTGGGTGTTTAGTGTGGGGCATTTTCATCAATAGCATTAGTGAACAACAGGAGTATCTCCAAGAAAAATCACTGAGGTGCTTCTAAGTGGTGATGGCAGCTGTATTTTGATTCAAGTGTACATTTTGGGAAGCCTACTAACTACTTACCAAAATAATGGAGACCCTTTGAGGGAGGACTTGGGACCCTGCTGTCAATAAGAGAAGGTCATAAACCACTGTGATTTGGACACTAAACATTAAGATGATCTTATTCATTACTCAAAGCCTGGAGTATCCTAGGTATACAGATTTTATCTCCTCATCAATACAGGGAGCCTGTACATTCTGATAGGGTGGGCTGTGCCTTACTCTTCCTTTCACTATGCCTAGAACAAAGAAGGTTTTCACATAATTTTTATTTAACCGTGCAGGTTAGGAAAGAAGGACAGAAGAATGGAAGGAAGGAAGATCCCTCAAAATCAGGCATCCCATCCATGATTAAGGAGAATAATGCAGATAGATAAATAGAATCGGGGGACACAAGGTCAGAGGGAGAGCTAATGACTCTTCTTTGAATTGCTTACATCAAAAATTCAGGCAGAACAACAAAAGATGAGAAAAGTGAGTGGAGCACCTGGGTGGCTCCGTCCGTTAAGCGTCTGGCTCTTGATTATGGCTCAGGTCATGATCTCATGGTTTGTGAGATCGAGCCCCGCATCGGGCTCTGCGCTGACAGCATGGAGCCTGCTTGGGATTCTTTCTCTCCCTCTCTCTCTGCCTGTCCCCCTACTCACACACTCTCTCTCAAAATAAATAAATAAACATTTGTTTTTGAAAAAGAAAAAGAAAACTGAGTTATAAACCATAAGACAAGGTTCCCTGAAGATGTTTGCAACCATTGCTTAGCTGAGGGGGAGGAGGAAAGAAGGAACCAGAATCAAATCGTTTCCTGCCTCTAATTTTTTTCCCAGCAACCCTGGCTTCCACTTCCGTGTTTCTCAACGTGTGTAACTAGACATCACACCTGGTCACTGCCTCTACTCAACAACAGAAAATGAAGGGATGATATGAGCCAATGAAAGAAAATAAAGGAACTCAAGATAAGAAGTAGAGAGGGGAGTGGTAAAAATGTTTCGGAAGGCCAGGGGACCAATCACGAAGGTGTTTATCACTCCACATACCTGCGCAACGCTGTCCCCGTAGTAACACATACTAGGCCAGGATGTGTTTACAGTAAAGAAAAAAAGATGTCTCATTCAAGTGACGTACAAGATTAAGTCCAGAGACAACAGGCTCCCCGGAAATGGTGACTTCACAGGAAGACCCGCCTCAGACGAGGGGGCTTTGAAGTCTAACTCCCTGGGCTAATACAGTGAGCATCCCTCCTGGGCCATGCCTGTGGGTCCTCTTCATGCCTTCTCTGCCATGCACACCAGACTCCTCTGCTGGGTAGTTTTCTGGCTCCTGCGGGCAGGTGAGCTCTGGGCTAACGGATCAGCATCACTGGGCTTTGTGGCTCTCTGTGTCTCAAATAGGCCCTGGACCTTCATGTTGCCCAAAGATTTTCTGAAAGATTTTCCGATTTTTTTGACATCTAAATGAAAACAAATAATTGCCTCATGGCACGAAAAGCAAAATTCATGTGAGTTTTCACTCGAACACGGGAGACTTAAAAGATACTCGCACTCGCCTCGGGTTGCTGCATTGCCAAGCACTCACTTCCTCTGCCATTATGACCCTGTCTCATGTAACCTCTTCTCCTCCAAGGTCCCATGAATGCTGGTGTCACCCAGAACCCAGAACACCTGGTCAGAGGGACAGGACAAGAAGCAACGCTGAGATGCAGCCCAGAGAAAGAACACGATTATGTTTACTGGTATCAGCAGCTCCCGGGAGAAGGTCTGAAATTCATGGTTTACCTCCAGAAGGAAAATATCATAGATGACTCCGGAATGCCGACAAAACGCTTTTCTGCTGAATTTCCCAAAGAGGGACCCAGCGTCTTAAAGATCCGGCTGGCAGAGTTGGGAGACTCTGCAGTGTACTTCTGTGCCAGCTCCTTACCCACATCAATGCAGAGTCCCATCCTGTCAATGCAGGAACACCCTCCAGGCCCTGCCCCAGAAACAGCCACGGGCTGGGGAAGGGAAGGGCGCGTGTAGTTGGATTAATGAACATATTCGCTAGAAAGCATTTTGCAGGGCGAGCATGGAAATAGGGGATGGTGGTGGAAGTATCACGAGACATCCCAGCCCATGCTCAGGAACTAAGACTGTCACCAGAAAAAGGTAAAGATTTTTAAAACCGGACATGATTTTTCAGGTTAGATATTTAGGGAGCAAAAGTTCTCTTTTCTTCACTTTATACTCTATTTCAAGTTCTCTATTGCAA
This sequence comes from Panthera onca, assembly GCF_046562875.1. Taxonomy (NCBI): domain Eukaryota; kingdom Metazoa; phylum Chordata; class Mammalia; order Carnivora; family Felidae; genus Panthera; species Panthera onca. The sequence goes on from NC_138340.1 coordinate 156,371,944, forward strand.
GCTTTAAATAGAGAATTTCATTTAATCATCTAAGACAATCAGACAAAGGAAATATTTTTGTCTTTTGCAACATGAGCAAAAAGCAAATGCGGTTTCACGAGTTCATTTTTCTTCCGCAAGCTCAAAAGAGAGAGGAAAGATACAAACCCAGGTTGTCTGGCTCAGGGTGCAGTGAGCCAATCGGAGAGAGACTCTGGCCGCACCCTTGGCCCTGCCCGCCCACTCAGGCAGGCTGAACACAGTTTGGGGAGGGAGGTCCCAGGGGGTGCAAATGCTTCAGGTCCCCTGTCTGTCTCCTCATCTGCAAAGTTAGAGACCCCGTCCAGAATACCTCTGGGATCCTTTCCAATTATCCATTCCAGCCTTCTGACAACTTCTGCATTTTAAGCCAGGGGGATCCCCAGAGCTAAGTTTCTATCCTCATTTGTCTTCCAACAGGTGCTTAGCACTCCAGGGAGCCCCCTCTCCCATCATGGGTCACCAGGTGATCTGCTGTGTGGCTCTTTGTCTCCTCAGAGCAGGTGAGTCCTGGGGTCAGGGAGCAAATTCCTGTCCCAAAGGTGCTAAGCTCCAGATCTAAGTCCTTCTACCCATGACAGCAGCATTAGGCACCCTCCTGGGCTATGTTTCTAGAGCCTCTCTTTCTTCTATAGGCACAGCAGATGGTAGAATCACTCAGACCCCAAAATACCTGATCAGAGAGGAAGGACAAGGCGTGACTCTGGAATGTGAACAGGATTTTGATCACGACTCCATGTACTGGTACCGACAGGACCCAGGGCAAGGGCTGAGACTGCTTTACCGCTCACAAGTAGTAACTGATGTTCAGAAAGAAGACATACCTGAAGGCTACAGTGTCTCTCGAGACAAGAAGCCATTCTTTCCTCTCACTGTGACATCGACGAAAAAGAACCAGACAGCTCTGTGTCTCTGTGCCAGCAGTAGAGACACAGTGAAGTACAGCCACCTCCTCTCTACGCAGAAGTGCGTCTCAAGCCCTGCTTCCCCACCAGGTGGCAGGGTCTTTCTGTGTTCAGTGCCCTCACCTCCCTGCTTCCACTTTCACCAGACGCTCAAAGCAGCTGCTGCCATTAACGTGCTTCGCGGAATGACAAGACACCTCAGTGATCCACTAAGTTGGTTTTTGAAATTACGTCTATATCTTTTTGTATCTGTATCAGAGAGGGACAGAACAGAGAGAGGGAGAGAAAGTAGGAGGAGGAGGACGGGGGTGGGGAGGCGGAAAGAGAATAGACAAAAGAAAAAAGATGTTAATTTTACATCCTGGCTCTTCTTACCAAATACTAGAAAACACGAATGAACAGAAAATTGTCTCTTCCTTCAGAATAATAAAAGCCAAGGAGGGAGAAAGAGGAATAGAAGACAAAGTGGTCAAGTTTCATATAATGTGTGTTTTAATCAGAGATGTCAGTGGGCTATGGGAAGTAACATGGCAGATTTTGGTGACACCAGGAAGGGCTTCAAAGAGAATGCAAAACCATGAGATGAAACTTCAACGATGAGTAGAATTTCATGAGGTAGAAAAGCACCAACAGTGACAGGCTTAGGGAACTGGCAGGAGGGAGTGATGAGCTAAAGTCAGGAGTGAAGATGGTCACCTCCACCCCCAGAACATGGCAACAGGAGATGATTTGGAGGAACGAGTGGAGCGAGGGTGTTAAGAGAGTTGAGTTTCTATTTCCAGTGGGCCTTCTTTGGATACCTGCATAGAAATACCTAGTAAGCCCCTGTAAATGTACACCTGGCACTTGAGAGAGACAGTTGGACTTGAGAGAAATATTTGCATGATTAATCATCAGACAGGAGGTCAGTATTAGTTTACAAATGCTCTTTATGTTGTCTGTATGGTTTCTCCCTCTGTGGTCTGACAAAAATCTATCAAATTAAAAGGCTAATGGTGTTAGTTCTTAGGACTTCATTTGTTTACAAATATTTATTTGATCACATAATTCCGCTTGCAGAAATGAATGACAGTTTATATTGTTCAGACTGTCCCTTCCATTGCATGTAACTAAAAATGCTGGATGAAATATATTCTTAATTATTCTTGGAAGCAGTTAAGAACCTTAGTCTGTTCTCCTGAAAGGCCCTGTATTTCCCAGGACAAGCAATTTCTGGGAAGATGTGGGGAGTCCCTGACCATTACATATAAGCCTGGGCTTCATGCATTTTATTTGGTTTCATTTCTGAATTGTTAACCTTGGATTTCTTCTCTCATGTATTCTGTGGAAGCTTGCCTCACACAGAAGCCAAAATACTGAGGAAACAGAAATGGGAAAGAGACACTAACCTACGAATAGGATTTACAACCCTGAAATATGGTGTGATGAACACTAGCCCTCATTGCAACTAATGTCCTTGGACCATAGTAAAGAAACCATCCGAAACGGGATGGATCTAAGATGCTTTACTTTGTCCAGACCATGTTCATTGATACCTTCCGACAATAATTTCCTGAGCAGGCTGATACAGTCATGGACCAGTAGGAGACACAGCCCCTGGAGTTTGCTCCTCCATGGGTACAAACCATATTCCAGAGGTGATAGAATGGGGTGAGGTTATCTGTCCAATGAAAGAAAGGAAATTAAAGGGAGGACAGTAGGAGACAGACAATCTCGCTTTTCTTTATTATCTTGGATACAACTTGAAAGGATACAGATTTCCTCCTGTCAGTTGACAAATTTAGAAAACAAAGACTTAACAGGATTTTAAAACATCCACTCTAAAACTATTGAACCATTTACCTTTTCAGAGTGATCTTGATACTAAAAAGAACTGCTTAGCTGTGATGTTTCATAATAATTCCTATTATTATTATTATTTCCTCCATTCCCATGACCAAATTGTAAGAGTTATTACATGAAATGGAAGTCAAAAAGTAAAAATATCACTAGGTCTTTCCTTAGCAAGTTTTGAGGAGCCATTATGCCTATTAATGAGGAAGGGCAATTTATATAAAAGTATAATCAAAGAGCTGTAGCATTTCTTGGGAACAGTAAACATAATTTCTGAATTTAAAAATATACTGGAAGCAATCAAAAGTAAATTAGGCTAGCCAGAAAACCAATTTTCTAATTGTATGCACACTCAGGGAATATTCCAGGATTCTGAGGAAATAGAAAAGGATATGGGAGAAAAATAACATCACAACAGCTTTATTCATGATGACTTCAAATGGAAAAACACCCCAACATCTATCAATAATGCAATAGATAAATAGTGCGACATTTATACACTAGAATAAAATATAGCAAAAGAATCAAATATTATTTGCCAAATCATGGCTGAATCTCATCGACCTAACGTCGAACAAAGAGTGCATAGCGTATAAAGTTAAGGTAGTGGCTGCATGTGGAGGCATTTTTAATTTTCTTAGAGGGAAGCATGAGAGAGGTTTCTGGGGTTCCAAAAATGTCCTATATCTTGATCTGGCTGGTAGTTATCCGAGTGCATTCATTCTGAAATTCAAGAAGCTGTACACTTAAGATTTGTGCAGTCTACTATATGGATTATATATCTCCCTTTAAAAGCTTAGAAAAACAACCACTGCCACCACCCCAAAATGTACTGACTTAAAACACATATATAGTCTCTCTCATGGTTCTGTGGGTTGAATGGGCTCTTCTAGGCAGTGCCCACTTGGGGGTTGTCATGTAATGACAGACAGATAGTCACTGGGGCTGGAGATACTTGAAGGCTCAGCCAGGCTGGACATCCCAGGTGGCTTCCTGATGCCCATGTCTGATACCTCACCTGGGATGGCTGGAGCAGCTGTAGACCACCCAGCATGTCTCTTTTCTCCACAGAGCCCTTCAATGTGGTTAGGTAGGTTTCGTCACCGCACGGTGGCCTCGGGGTAGTTAAAACTATTACATACTGGCTGGTTTCCCCAAGAGTGAGCATTCAAGAGACCCAGGTGGAATCTATAAAGCCACATATGAAAATCATACAGTGTCCCTTCCCCCACATTCAAGTCAGCCCAGATCTTTACAGGAATGGGAATGCTGGGAAGGATGGTTCTTCTGGGTGCCATCTTTGAGAAGTAGCTACCAGAATGTAATAAATTGGTACTGCTAATCCTGTTCCTCACTGCTTTTAGACCAATGATGACTTCAGAGTATAATGACAGCTACTTCATTTGCAAATATTTTTCTTGAGGTCAACTCTAATCAAGAGCTATAACACAAAGTTCTGGGAAATGCATTTCTTCCACAGTTCAGTTGATGATGAGTATGAAACACCATAGATATATACCTGATGGCTGCTGGTCCTCAAGAAGAGTAGAAAGAGTTTCTTCTGATCCAGGGGCCTCCAGACACTTCATCCCTTATACATCATAATGTTGTGCAGACGTAATACATTACAAGGCACATTCACCTACTCTTTGCAGAAAAAGTACAGTTATGGTGAAAAGCGGCCTCATCATAATGCGGTCTGCCCCCACCATGAAAAAAATACAGCCACAAGAGCATGTCAGATGCCCTTTAATACATACATCAGTATTTTGCACATAGTAATCTTTAGTACACAATATTATATTCACTATGATAAAAATCTATGTCACTATGCTACAAACATAATTTGTTGGATCAAGCCTAATCCCACCTTCCTTAGTTACTCACTCCAGATATACAGAACTAAATATTCATGAAGCAAAACTGGGAGGTTGTTATAAGAATAAAAGTATAATGTTTTGGAGAAAAATCTTCAGTTTCTTTGAAATTGCTATACATTTCTAAGCACGAGCCATTTAAATAAATATTCCAGCATGTTCAAAGCAGAAATAATTCCCTAAATCTCCTACAACCTATTTCCATTGGCCAGTACTTAGCCTATGACCTGTAACATGGGGAAATAGCTGTAAACAAATTATCCTCGTAGGCTTCACAGTGATTTACACAGAGATGTGCAAACTACGATAAATAGCTATGTTTAGTATTAAGACCATCCATATGACGGCGACCAGCATGAGATAGTCGTGAAAGAAATACTTCATTTAGAAGATGAGAAATTGTCTTTATCATCAGTATGAAGAAACATTGAACTTATAGTCTAGAATTTCTGATGCTCACTCATGATTGTTTATCACCACGATTGTTAGTGACTAACAATCATCAGTTGTCTGACTTACTTTGAGGATATGTTACAGAAGTAAAGAATAGGCGATAATTCCTTTTAATGCACAAACACACAGCTTTTTTCATGAGTAAAGCTAAGAAACTTCTTTAAGTCCATTCAATGATCTGGGTCTTAGCGCATGTTCTATAAAGTTAGGAGTAGAATTAGAACATCTGAGGCCCCTTTCAGCTCTTTGATGGATCCTGCATCACTGGAAAAAAACATCACCACGAGAGGGCAGATTGGAGCATCTTCAGGAATATGTAAGCAGTGGTCCATCCTTCTAGGGGTGGAGAAAGGGAGAATAAGATACAGTGAGAGAGGTGTGATATGAGGCCAGTATCTGAAGATGCTCATGCTTCTGCTGCTCCTGGGGCCCAGTATGAGCCTTACAATCTGAGTAGTTGGGGCAAGTGTGTGTGTGTGTCTGGGTGTGTGTGTGTGTGTGTGTGTAATGGCATGAGTGGAGCAGTAGGCAGAGGTTGTGGATTATTTTATGCAGATCAAAATGAGGGGGGACATTCTTGCTCTCTGGAGGTATGAAGGGAAAGGTGAGAAGTCACCAGGCAAGGGAGGTGGGGGATTATGGTCCTAGGGGGTCTAACAGGAAGATTTCACAGAACAGCAGGAATCTCTGGGTGCTGTGAGTTTTCTGCCTGTGGTACAGGCCTCCTTCACCTCTTTGACCTCTGTGTCAGCAGGTTCTGGGCTTGGTGCTCTCGTCTCTCAGGATCCAAGGACAGCTGTCTGTAAGAGTGGAACCTCTGTGATGATCAAGTGCCATTCGGTGGGCATTCAAGCCACAACTGTGTTTTGGTATCGTCAGTTCCCGGAACAGGGTCTCACGCTGATGGCAACTTCTAATGTGGACTCCAAAGCTGCATATGAACAAGGTTTCTCTGAGACCGAGTTTTCCATTAGCCATCCAAATACAACATTTTCATCTCTGACGGTGATGAGTGTGAAACCTGCAGACAGCAGCCTCTACTTCTGCAGTGCTAGTAACACAGCGCTGGGCAGAGACCAGAGACCCAGACAAGAACCCTATCAACAGCCACCCTCTTCCCCACCTCACCGAACTCCTGGAGCCTTGTGGAAGGAATTGTGGAGAGAAAAAAACCACAGCTTTTCTGACTGAGACATCTGTGAGCTTGTGTGTGTGTGTGTGTGTGTGTGTGTGTGAGAAAGAGAGAGAGAGAGAGAATATCTGAGTATGGAGTTGTTTCATAACTAGCAAGATGGAAACAGAGCTGGGCCTATAAAGTGGCCAAGCTACATAGAAATGTCCCTGGGCTAAAAGCTATAAAACCTAGGTATTTTTCCTGACTGTCCAACACACACACACACACACACACACACACACACACACACTCCACAGAGGCACAACACTGCCCAGCAATGGAGACATCACTGGGAGAACTTCACAGGCTTCTAGGAAGTCAGGGTTCCTTAAGTCTCCCATATCCTTGGATGCGCCCATTCTGAGCGTCCATTTCCTATCTTATACATGAAAGACTTTCCAGGTTATGAGTCTACTGGCTCTGTAATTCAACGTCCCACAAACATAATTTCCAGAAGTAGTTTACAGGAGTCTCAAGCCAGTGGCTACAGCACATGCCCTACCTCAGGCATGGCAGTGAGCAGTTGATAGGCTCCTACCTATCACAACCTCCTACCACTGTGGTCGCTCCTCCATTCTGGAATATGGAAAGCAGTCTGACTACTTCTGACTGACCAATGTCCATTTAAAACTTTCCCTAAATATCCGAGTGTCATCTGTAATCTACTCTCTGGTGCCATTTAAAAAAATCAACTAAGGGGGTACCTGGGTAGCTCAGTCGGTTAAGCATCCAACTTCAGCTTGGGTCATGATCTCACAGTTTGTGAGTTCGATCCCTGCATCAGACTCTGTGCTGACTCTCAGAGCCTGGAGCCTGCTTCAGATTCTGTGTCTCCCTCTCTCTCTGTCCCTCCCCTGCTCATGCTCTGTCTCTCTCAAAAATAAATAAACATTAAAAAATTTTTTTAATCAGTTAAGATTCTTTTATTTTTTCTAAGAAAAATGGACTATGGCTAATTTACTCCAGGTGACTCTTGATCAGTTACTCCCTTGAGAATTTGAAGCCCCTGATTTTATAGATTTGATGATTATCCTCCTTTTAAGAAAAGGTATAAGAAAAAAACATTAAATATTGTTCCTAATATCAAGATCCATGAGTCCTTTTAGCCAGACACATTGTTTTCTCCTTATAAGAATATAAGGCAAAAAGAAAATGTTTTACAAGATCCTTTGAAAGACCCCAGTCTAAATTATTTTTGAGGAACATATTTGTAGTCATTCTGAAAGCATAGAGTCATAAAATAAACCACTTCAAATAACTAATGAAATTAAGATTAGATGCTATGGTTGTCATTTTTCCTTGCTCCAAAAATGTTCATAAAAACAATCAAAATAACATCCACCTTCGAAGCTGTTACTTGATTGTAAGTAAAACCTCTGGATTCACTATCCCCAAAGGGGTGTGGGTAGAGAGGGCTCAGACTTTTGAAATTAATCCTCTTACAAGCAGAGGGCTGAAACCAGGATGGACAACAAGTGAGTGTCTTGGGTAGAAATCGAAAAGCCAGTAGAAAATCTCTTAGACAGTTTTAAGATTCTTGTAAAAAACTTCCAATTCACTGTTTGCCTCTTATAAGCAGAGGGCTGAAAACAGGATAGACAACAAGTGAGTGTCTTGGGTAGAAATTGAAAAGCCAGTAGAAAATCTCTTAGACAGTTTTAAGATTCTTGTAAAAAACTTCCAATTCACTGTTTGAAAGGAAAGCAAGCGTTTTATTCTGATATAGTCCCACTTGTCTATTTTTTGCTTTTGTTGTCAGTGCCTTTAGGGTGATAAAAAAATCATTGCCGAGACCATAGTCAACAAGTTTTCCTGTGTTTTCTTCTAGAAGTTTTACAGTTCCAGATCTTATGTTTAAGTCTTTGATCAATTTTAAATTGATTTTTTTGTGCATTGTACAAGATAGGGGTCCATTTTCATTCATTTGCATGTGGATATCCACTTTTGCCAACACCATTTGTTGAAGAGACTGTCCTTTCCCACTATGGCACCCTTGTCGAAGGTCAAGGTAGGTTTATTTCTGGGCTTTCTATTCTGTTTCACTGGTCTATATGTCTGTCTTTATGTCAGTATCATACCCTTTTAATTATTATAGCTTTGGTGCTCACTTCAGCAGCACATACACTAATTATTATAGCTTTGTATGGAATTGGAGAAAATATTTGCAAACCATATACCTGATAAAATGTTAGTATCTAAAAATGTATAAGAAACTCCTACAACTCAATAGCAAATTGAAAAATAGTAAATAATAATAATTTTTAAATTGCCGAAGGACTTGAATAAGCATTCCTCAAGACATGTAAATGGACAGCAGTTAGATCAAAAGGTGCTCACGAAAGACCATTCATCATCAGGGGAATGCAAGTCAAAACCAAAATGAGATATCACTTCCCATGGCTATTATCAAAGGAACGAAGATAAGTACTGGTGAGGATGTGGAGAAACTGGAACCCTCCTACACTATATGATGGGGCTGCTATGGAAAACAATATGGAGGTTCCACCAAAAATTTAAAGAAAATTTTTTAATTAGAAAAGAAACTTAAACACTACCACCCAACAAATTCCTCTTCTGAGTATTTAGCTAAAAGAACTGAAATCAGGATCTTGAAGAGGTATCTGCACCCCCATTATTCACAACAGCCAAAATATGGAAGCAACGCAAATGACCATCAATAGGCAAATGGATAAAGAAATGTGGTGTATACATATCATAGAATATTATTGAACCTTAAAAAAGAAGGCAATCTTGCCATTTGCAACAACATGGATGTTGTTGGAGAGCAAAGCCAGGTGAAATGAGCCAGTCACAGAGAGATGAGTAAAGCATGACTCCACTTATATGAAGTATCCAAAGTAGTTAAACTCCCAGGAGCAGAAAGTAGAATGGTGATTGCCAAGGTCTATGGGAAGAAGGAAATGGGGATTTGTTGGACTGATATAAAATTCAGTTATGCAAGATGGAGACTTGCTCGAGATCTGCTATTCACACAGTTGTACAACGTAGTGCCTATCCTTACCAATGTTGTGTTGTGCACTTCAAACTTTGTTAAGAAGGTAAGTCCCATGTTAACTGTTCTTGCCACCAAAACACACACACACACACACACACACACACACACACACACACAAAACAAAGGGATAAAGGGAAACTTTTGGAGCTAGCACATACATCTGTTACTTTCATTGTGGTGCTGGATTCGTGGGTGTATGCCTATCTCCAAACTCATTAAACTCTATACATTTTATATGTGCAGCTCTCTGTGCATCAATGATGTCTCAATAAAGCTGTTCAAAAATAAAAGGAAAGTAAATCCGAGACAGGAGGAAAGGGCCCCTTTTCTAACCCACTAACTTAACTTATTAAAGGGAATTGGTTGCTTGCCCGGATGCCCTGATGAGCTCAGAGGATGAGAAAAGAGACAACTGACTGCAGTTTAATGAGAACAGAAACCCTAGCCCCGTGTTCCTAAGCAACAGGAGCTCATACATCTTCTTTCTGAAAGAGGCATTAAAAAGCCTCAGCAACCACTACCTCCTGTCTAGGTTAAAGTTTCAAAGTCATGGGAAAAAAATATGTGTTGCGATCCGGTGTCTCTGCCCTTGTATCAGTCAGGCACGGGCAGGGTATTGTGTGGACCCAGGTGTCTCTGCCTATGACACAGGGAGACCTAACAGAGCCACAGAGCAGATTCTAGAGGACGTCGTGTTTAAGACGACATCCTAAAGATGAGCCGGAGTTAATTAAGTGGAACTGGGGATAATGAACCGACAGGCATGCCTGGAAGAGTCGGTGCAACATTTTTCAGCTAGGAAAGCAATTGGTGTAATTAATGAAAGGTGCAGTTAGTAGGGAGGCATGAGCAAAGAGGGAGGAAGAGGGTGAGTACAAGATGAGACGGGAGAGAGCTAAAACTTTGGGACATTTAGCAAAACTGGAAGAATGAAAGCATACGATCCTTGATGATGGAATGTACAAAGAGAAGAGAATCTAGGACAGAAACTGAAGGAGCACTCGCACTTAAATGGCGGCTAGAAAAGGTTGAGAAGGCAAATTATACCAATAAAGCATCAAACAATATTAGATTAATAACTGAGTAAATGTGTAGCAATTACTAGTAACAATTCTGTGCGGTATGGAGGCAGGCTACCACACCAAGGGCTGCTTGGGTCCTAGTCCCCCTCTAATACTGGAGGTGCTTGGCTGCTCCTTCACAACGTGGAACCGGCAACCCCCCACTCACCTCCTGGCAGGTGAAGGCAGGGAGGGATCAGAGGTCGGCTGACGAATTTGCCCCTTTGACCACTAGGGGGTGATGTGGGTCTTCTTGTAAAATAACCTCCAATGCCTAAGGAGCAAGCATAGATCTTCCTCCATCTAAGAAGCTGTCGGATACTTTTGGTACCTCAGGTGAGGTACTTTCGGTGCTGGTTGGAAGAATATCCTGGTGATTTGCAGGATATTAGAAGCAGAAAATTTAAAAATCTGAAGTAAGTGGAGGTACGTACCATGAAAATAAATAAGTAAACCCAAAAGGAATAGTGTTCCAGTTTCCGCAGTATCATCATCAATGCAGCACTAATTAAAATCACAAGATTGCCCTACCAATACTCTGGTTTCTCTTCAGATCATATAACTCTCTTGCTTTTTACAAAAGATTGCCCCACTGATCACCCAATTATTTTATAACTTAATATAATGGGAAAGGCATAAATAAATAGACAAATTGAAAATAATAGGAAGACTTGGGGCACCTGGGTGGCTCAGTCAGTTAAGCGTTGGACTTCAGCTGAGGTTATGATCTCATGGCTTGTGGGTTCAAGCCCCATGTCAGGCTCTGTGCCAACAGTTCAGAGCCTGGAGCCTGCTTTGGATTCTGTGTCTCTGTCTCTCTCTGCCCCTCCCCCACTCGTGCTCTCTCTCTCAAAAATAAACATTTAAAAAAAGAAAATAATATGAAGATTAAATGCCTATAAGGCACTTAATATAGGACAGCCATCATTGTGGGAATATAAGGGAATGATGGAATAGACAGTAAGTTATTCTAGAATAAGTGGTTATCCATGGAAGGGAAGATGAATTGAAACCCTTCTTTACAACATAAGCAAAAATAAGTTCTAGATGAATTAAACACTTAAATTAAAAATTCTAGGGGCGCCTGGGTGGCGCAGTCGGTTAAGCGTCCGACTTCAGCCAGGTCACGATCTCGCGGTCCGTGAGTTCGAGCCCCGCGTCAGGCTATGGGCTGATGGCTCGGAGCCTGGAGCCTGTTTCCGATTCTGTGTCTCCCTCTCTCTCTGCCCCTCCCCCGTTCATGCTCTGTCTCTCTCTGTCCCAAAAATAAATAAAAAACGTTGAAAAAAAAATTAAAAAAAAAATTCTAAATGCTCATTGTTTTGGTACATAAAATGGGAGTGTATCTTTATGAACTTAGGTTATGGGAGCAATTTTAATAAAAAATTTAAAAATGTATGCCCCCCCCAAAAAAAAGAATGATAGACTCTACCAAATTAAGAAATTCAACCAAAAAAAATCATAAAGAGAATGAAAACACAAGCCACAGATTGAGATATTAATGACATATATAACTGACAAAGGTTTGGTTCCCAGAATATACAAAGAACTGTTACAAATAAATAATAGCTAGTCAACCACAAAGAAATATGAGCAAAGAGCCATTTACAGAAAACACTCATGGTCTAGAAATATGAAAAATATACTCAACTTCCTTAGCAATCAGAAAGATGCCAAATGGAAGTGTAGCGGGATCCATTTTAACCTGACAACATTAAAAGGATATTAACTACTCTTTAAGTCTTGGATGTGGAGAATTTGAAAACACTCACGAACTGTTGATGGGACCATTTATGTGGCTTGACTAATGTGGAAAGCATCTTGCCACATTATGTAAGTGACATGGACACTTTAAGGCTCAGTCTTCAATTCCCAGGTGTAGAGGAAATCCTGCACCGAGATATGCAGAAAAATGTACAAAAATGGAGCACTGTTTGTAGTAGCATTAAAACATAGAACAAGGGGCACCTGGGTGGCTCAGTCGGTTAAGCGTCCGACTTCGGCTCAGGTCATGATCTCGCGGTTCGTGAGTTCAAGCCCCGCGTCAGGCTCTGTGCTGATGGCTCAGAGCCTGGAGCCTGTTTCAGATTCTGTGTCTCCCTCTCTCTCTGACCCTCCCCCGTTCATGCTCTGTCTCTCTCTGTCTCAAAAATAAATAAACGTTAAAAAAAAATTAAAAAAAAAAAAAAAAAACATAGAACAAATGCTTATTCAAGAATGGATAATGAATTTTAGCAAATGAGTGGAATAGAGTAGAATGCTACATATTAGTAAAAACGAATTATCTAAAATCATATGCATCAACATAGATTAATATCACAGACTTAATGTTGAAGGAAAAAAGAACATGTCACAGAGAAAATATGAACAAAATGATCCCCCTGAGATAAATTTCAAAGACATACAACATTAAATAATCTGTAACGTATAGATGTTTACTTAAGTACTACAAATATGACGAAAGGCCAGAGAATAAAAATATAAACTAAAGGGCAATGGAGACCTGGACATGGTGAGAAAAACAATGACAACTGGAAGAATATAAATTCTTAATCGTAACCCATTTCCTAAGCTGATTGCCTCAGGTGAGAGTAGTCATTCTATTGTTTCCCTAGATGCATCACGCGTTTGTCATAAATATTGTTTTGTATAGTTCAACATTTTTTCATATAAAGTAACTGCTCAGCGATTGTGTAAGTGTGGCAAAACTATGATTGATATACACGACGCTATGTGATTCATTGCCTGAGATGAAAGGGAGAAGGCAAATTGACAAGTTAAAAAGCAAAGAAGTGAATAATGTGTAAGTGACTTTATAAAAAGTAGCAAAAGAACAGAGTCTGGGAAAAAGAAAATGAAAGCAGGTTGAAACTCACCCTAGTGGTTTTCAGCAGCTCTCCCTGCCCTCCCACGTCCTATGAAATATTTTGGACTCGTACACACAGTGGCTGTGAAGGCAACGGCAAGCGATCGCGTCACAAGGAGGTTCTGATGGGGACGGGGAAGGCTTAAAGCAAAGGCCGTGTGCCATTGCTTTTCCCCTGAGCCCACCATGTGCTTCAGACTTCTCTGCTGTGTGGCCCTTTTTTTCTGGGGAGCAGGTAAGCTTCTTGGATTCCGTTTCTGGACTTTCTCCCATGACTGTAATATCAGTCTGCCTCCTGGGCTTTTTCTCCAGTTTCTGTCTCTTTCTTCCACAGGCTCCATGGACACCCAGGTCACCCAGAGTCCTAGATACCTGGTCAGAGGGAAGAAACAGACAGCAAAGATGAATTGTATCCCTGTAAAAGGACACAGTTATGTTTATTGGTATCGACGAAAGCTGGAAGAGTTCAAGTTTTTGGTTTACTTACAGAATGAAAATATTCTTGATAAGATAGAGAAATTTGAAGATCAGTTTTTGGCTCAATGCCCCAAAAACTCACCCTGCAGCCTGGAAATCAAGTCCACTGAGCCAGGGGATTCAGCCCTGTATTTCTGTGCGAGCAGCGAATCCACAGTGCTGAATGTCAGCTTTTCTTAGAACACAAACACATCATGGACCCAGCCCAGGAAATATGTGGTATATTAGGTAGGTAGGAACTAACAGAAACCCAGTGTGGAGGAGCATAAACCAGAAGGAAAAAACGGTAGACAGCAACTCTAGGTGAGCAGAAAAGGATGTTTAAAACAGCTGATGGGGACAGAAACCCAAGGAGAGAGAAGGAAAGTGTAAAAAAAGGGCTCAGGTTCTCCACTTTGCAGGATATCTGGCAAAGAAAAGAAGGAAAGACCCAAGATACCTTTTTTCCCCATGAATCTGGTGGAGTTTTAACAATCTCTATGAAAATATGTAATTCTGTGCTTTTACCTGGCAAAGGATAATGGGTAGGTCACCCGTCTTTCATGTGAACCCTGACCATTTGGGCCAACACATTTCTTTGAACCAGACCCAGAGACTTATTAGGGTTCGTAACTCCTCACAGCTGTCCCTTCGCTAGAAACTTGGTAGGAAACTCAGTAACCCCCTCCTTCCAGAATACTACAATTACGCAACTTTTAAAAGCAACTTTCTTGGGGCATAACATACACACCATAAAATGTATCCATTTTAAGTATGGATTTCAAAACTTTCTGACCAATTTTGACACCCATGTGACCAGCACGACATTCAAGATATAGAACATTTCCTACTCCCCAAAACATTCCCCCAAACTCTTTCACTGAGGCCTTTGCTAATTTCTGTCAGCACCACTATGAATTTTTTTTATCAGACGCACCTTGCACGTATTTTGTTGAATTTTTCCTATTCATTTTAAAGAAATGTACTGTGAATGTGCTTTTTAATATTCATAAGAACTTTATTCAAATATTTTCCACCAAGATTTCACATTAGCCCAATTCAGTTTAGTCTTTGCATTTTCAACTGATGCCTCGCCGTAAGTACATTACGTAAAATACAGACCTTCTCGAGAAGACAGTCGATCACCAGCAGGTGTATGTGAGCTCACAATGTCAACCTCACCTCCTCTGTGAACCACTTAAGTATCAGTCCGCTCTGCTGTCAGGTAAAACATACTAGTTCAAACATATTGGTAAAAGTTGCGAAACTTCTGCAGAGTGCCCTCTAAGATGAGGTTTGGTGGTGGAAATACGCCGGGAGTTAAGAATAATAGAAGGGTGTGTTGTACCTGCAGCACGTGACTTGTAGTGGAGCTGGGGCACCGCAGCCCTGCTGGTCCCGCCGGGAACCCTCTTCTTGTTCCCCTCAGGGGCCATTTTGTCAGGTCCTTGGTCCTGCAGCACAGGATCACCTTTCTCCTCACCTTCCTACCCAATCAGTTCAGTGTTCCTGGCTTTCAGTATCCAGATCAGCAATCTCTTCCTTTTGATTGGATTGTTTACGCCACTTACTTTTAATAGAATTAATATATTTGAGTGAAAATGCCACATCTTGCTCTTGTTTCCTATGTGTTCCATTTACCCTATTTCTTCTTTCCCCTTCTAGGTAACCATTTTTATTTTTCTCCTGGCTTATTCTTTCACTGTTTTGAAAATATATAAACATCCCAATGCAAATGGGTGCAGCCACTCTGGAAAACAGTAGGGAGGTTCCTCAAAAAACTGAAAATAGAACTACCCTAGGACCCAGCAATTGCACTACTTGGTATTTATCCACGGGATACAGGTGTGCTGTTTCAAAGGGACACATTCACTCCCATGTTTATAGCAGCACTATCAACAATAGCCAAAGTACGGAAAGAGCCCAAATGTCCATCGATGGATGAATGGATAAAGAAGATGTGGTAGATAGATAGATAGATAGATGATAGATACAACACACAATGGAATATTACTCAGTGATCAAAAAAGAAGGAAATCTTGTAACAATGCGGATGGAACTAGAATGTATTATGCTAAGTGAAATAAGTCAGTTGGAGAAAGACAAATACATGATTTCACTCATATGTGGAATTTAAGAAATAAAACAGATGAATGTAGGGGAAGGGAAGGAAAAATAAGATAAAAACAGAGAGAGAGACAAACTCTAAGAGACTCTTAAATACAGAGAACAAACTGAGGGTTGCTGGAGGGGAAGTGGGTGGACAGATGGGCTAAATGGGCATGGGCATTAAGGAGGGCACTTGTCGGGATGAGCACTGGGTGTTCTATGTAAGTGATGAATTACTCAGTTCTACTCCTGAAACCATTATTACACTATATGTTAACTAACTTGTATTTAAATAAAAAATAAATCTAAAAATTTTTTTAAATTAAAAAAAATTATAAGAATAAAGAAAAAAATTTTTAAATAAGAAAATATATAAACATCCCAGATGGTGAAGTACCTCACCAAAGGCATGGAATGGGAACGGGTCATGGAATCTTTTGCAATATGGGAAAAGACGTTTAATAATACGACTTTTCATTATTTACTCCTTTGAGCTGCCTCTGAAACCTGACACAGCTTAGCAATGAATGTGACAAGGATCTTGAATGCACCAGAATGGTCTAAATTTGGTCAACAAGAAGACTATATATGTGTGTATACACACACACACACACACACACACACACGCACATATATTACCATTCATTGGGATCTGACGTGTCTCAGAATTAGTTACGTTTGCTATTGTAAGAGGTTATTTTACAGTTTATATTGTGTAGATTTTTTGCTATTCCATTTTGGAGATATTATTTCCAGTTGCAGAGTTCCTTTGCATAAAGCCTCACTCTTCCATGCAAGAAACTATATCTCTATCACACTGTGTCACTGTCACTCTCTATTCCGGTAAGTTCCATCAAGAATTGCATAGACGTCGTGATAAAGAAGATGAGGAAGAGGAGGAGGAGGAAGGGGAGGTGGAAGGTAGCTGATATTGAAGACGGTACATAGAAAGCTAGATTATAGAAACTGTATCACATTCTCAGGACTAGAATACAACTACACTAAGTACCCATGATGGTCAAATTTAGGTCTGCAAATCAGTCTAAAGTAGTGGTTTACATTTTTTCTTCTTTTTTAAAAAAAAATCAGGACACTTTTGACAAATCTGAGACTTGTGGGCCAACTATTTCTGGGAATATATGAGCTTCCTAATGCTTCCTTCCACATATTGCAATGCGAATCATATCCTCTTTCAAAGCAATCATCCTGGGGCACCTGGATGGCTCAGTGGGTTAAGCATCTGACTTCAGCTCAGGTTATGATCTTGCTGTTCACAAGTTTGAGCCCCACATCGGGCTCTGTGCTAACAGCTCAGAGCCTGGAGCCTGCTTCGGATTCTGTGTCTCCCTCTCTCTGTGGCCCTCTCCTGCTCATGCTCGCTCTCTCTCTCAAAAATAAATGAAAAAATAAAAAAAAGCAGCAACCCTAATCTGTGACCTATGGACCTCCAAAGTGTGCATAGATGGGATTCAGGGAATCCATGAATTTGAATGGGATAAATGTTATCTTTATCTTCACTAACCTCTAACTAAACTATAGACCTTAGTTCATGATAGATACAGCTAATAAACATAGCACTGTTCACAGTAGCTGGACAAAGGCAATAATAGAAATCATAGATATTTTGCATATATTACAGTTGGTATGAAAGTCATAGATATTTTTATACCTCATTACATAAAATAAATATCATTTACTCTTATTACTACTTTGAATAAGGGTAGTTTTCAATTCACCAGAATATATTTTTAATAACTTTTAAAGATGTCATATTAACATATCATAAATTTATTTTAAAATATTTTGATAACTGCATTTCAGAATAACTGGCTTCCTTCATAATACAATATATTCTATTTCGTGGGTTTAATACATTATTCTGAGAAGGGGTCCTTAGGATTCACTGGATGTCCAAAGGGGTCCATGTATGAATAAGGTTAAGAGTCTCTGCATGAGGAATGAGATCCTCAGCTTTGCAGATGTGATTGAGAACTTGAAGCCTAGACCTGGTCATTGGAGGCAATTTTTTCTCCGAGTTCTACACTCACTGCTGCACTTTCTGATGCTCCTAATTCTGTATCATTATACCACTGCCTTTCCCCTTCTCTCTCTCTCTTTCTCTCTCTCTCTCTCTCTCTCTCTCTCTCTCACACACACACACACACATACACGGACAAACACACAGGCCCCTTTCTTCTAGGAGCAGGCAGCAACCATTTCTAAGCTTCATCATACAAGTGTCTTTTTAAAATTTTTTTAAAGTTTATTTATTTATTTTGACAAAGAGAGAGGGCACACATAAGGGGAGAAGGGGCAGAGAGAATGAGCAACAGAATCCAAAGCAGGCACCGAGGCATCAATGTAGAGCCACATGTGGGACTCAGACTCACAAACTGTGATATCATGAACCTTACCTGAGATCAAGAGTTGGGCGCTTAGTTGACTGAGCCACCCTGGCACCCCAAAGTGTCTTTTTTTAAGTGTATTTATTTCTATGGAGAGAGAGTGAGAGAGAGCGCGAGTGCATGAGTAGGGGAGGGGCAGAGAGAGAGAGAGAGAGAGAGAGAGAGAGAATCCCAAGCAAGCCCCACACCGTCAGCGCAGAGTCTGGTGAGGGCCCCGAACCCAGAACAGCGAGATCGTGAGGCAAAACCAAGAGTTGGACGCTTAATTGACTGAGCCACCCAGGTGCCCCATGAAATTGTCTTTTATTACAGATGACCTCAGACATAAAAATAAAGAAACCATTAATCTACCAAAATAATAGCATTTAAGAATTAATTAACCTGTTGGGGTGCCTGGGTGGCTCAGTCGGTTGGGTGGCCGACTTCAGCTCAGGTCATGATCTCACTGTCCATGAGTTCGAGCCCCGCGTCGGGCTCTGTGCTGACCGTGCAGAGCCTGGAGCCTGTTTCGGATTCTGTGTCTCCCTCTCTCTCTGACCCTCCCCCGTTCATGCTCTGTCTCTCTCTCTCTCAAAAATAAATAAACGTTAAAAAAAAATTAAAAAAAAAAGAAATAATTAACCTGCAATTATTTATTTTCATTTATCTAAAACTCTCAAAAAGAAACTATGTTATGCAATGAATTTACATTAATTGCATGCATTTCAACTCAATACTGGAAACTGATATTTTAGTTAGCTAGCACAATTCTGTGTCAGTAAATGTCCGATTTTCTCTGACATAGTACTAATTCCACAAATCCCATGGATTACAACACCAGGTCCAGAGAATAATAATAGCAAACGCAAATATGGTGCTTATTCTGTATGAAGAACTATCCTAAATTCCTTATTTATATAAAGTTCACAACAACT
This sequence comes from Panthera onca, assembly GCF_046562875.1. Classification (NCBI taxonomy): domain Eukaryota; kingdom Metazoa; phylum Chordata; class Mammalia; order Carnivora; family Felidae; genus Panthera; species Panthera onca. The sequence goes on from NC_138340.1 coordinate 156,391,031, forward strand.
TTTGAAGTAGGTACTCATGATACCCATCTTACCAATAAGAAAATAAAATTACAGGGAAGCACGAGACTTGTCCACCTTTAGGTAACTACTAAATGTCCGGACCAGGACGCAAGCCCAGGCCCTAGTCCGGGCCCCAGGGGAGGGTGGGCTTAGGACCCTTTGCTATCACCAAAATCACTCAAGGAGTCTGTGCTCCATCTACCGTATCAATTATAATAAATACAGAGGATGGGCAGAATTGGCTTTATCTTATAACCACGAACAATTCGAACATGTTCTTGTATCTGCAACAGTATTGACAGGAACAGGGCAGTTGATAGACAAGCAATAGACTCTGAAAATTGCAGGTATTTCTTTTCCAAGCTCTCGTCACAGCGAGCGCAGAGGCACGGGGTGTATCGGGTGTGACTGACCGGGAAACGGGGAACCTGGTCCTCTCACCACTCGGGATCTTGTCCCTTTAGAAGGGATATAAAGAGCTGCGTAGGCAGAAGACGCAAGTGACTTGATCTCTGAGCCTTACTGTACCCATCTGCAAAATGAGCTTTGACAGTCATTCATCTTCTAGCGGTGATAACTTCTGCATACTAAGTCAGGGGGAGCCCTATGTTCTAGTCCCCTCCCTTGGGCTCTCTCAGTCCGTGTCTAGACCTTCACAAAGACTCTACCCCTGTCATGGGCAGCTGCGCCCTCTGCTACGTGGCCCTGTTTCTCCTGGGAAGAGGTGAGCCCAACACCCAGTCAGCAAATTCCTATCCTGGGTGTGCAGCCCCCCACTTGGCTACCTTGCTTACCTTGCTCTTACGATAGCATTGGGCCCCCCCTTCTGGACATTATCCTCAGCCTTTGTAGCCTTTCCCCCACAGGACCCACGCATGCTGAAATCTACCAGACGCCAGCAGTCCTGCTCAGCAGGGCTGGGCGCCATGTGACCCTGGAGCGTAAACAGAACTTGCGATACAATGCAATGGACTGGTACTGGCAGGACCCAGGCCGAGGTCTGAGACTGATTTACTACTCAACGGTTGAAAAAGATGTTCAGAGGGGAGACGTAACTGAAGGCCACAGTGTCTCTCGAGAGGAGAAGGCGCTACTTCCTCTCGCTTCCTCTCACTGTGAAGCTGGCGCACACCAGCCAAACAGGCTTGTACCTCTGTTCTGGAACCGCACCACAGTGGAGCACGGCCACTGGCCACCTGCACGCACACCTGCTGCAGCCCGTGGCCCCACTGTTGTAATCTTTCTAAACTCCCCCTCTGCCGAGTAGCCTTCCTGCACTCTCTGGATTCTTTTTTTTTTTTTTTTTTTTTTTTTTTTGCAATTTTTAAAAAAATTTTTCTTAATCCTTATTTATCGTTGAGAGACAGGGAGACAGAGCACAAGTGGGGGAGGGACAGAGAGAGAGGGAGACACAGAACCCGAAGCAGGATCCAGGCTCTGAGCTGTCAGCCTAGACTCAGGGCTTGAACTCACAAACCCTGAGGTCATGACCTGAGCCAAAGTCAGACACTTAACTGACTGAACCACCTAGGCACCCTCTCTCTGGATTCTTAATCAAGCACTCAAGAGAACAGACCCAGGGGATACACTTAATTCTGTGCGCCTCCTGGGTTTTAATCACTCCTTTTACATTTATCTGTGTCTTTTCTTGAGATGTTACTGTGCCCGTTCCCTTTCTGAATGCAAAGGATACAAAATTGAATAGAAACACATCCTTTCTGCCAGGAGCTAATAGTCTAGGAAGAGAGTAATTAGAATAGAATAGAATAGAATAGAATAGAGGGGTGGTATTGGGAGGTCATGAGGTCTGGGAGGGAAAACCAAGAGATTTCAAAGACGCTGGCAATATTTTATTTCCGGAGTGGGGTTATTTGTTCAAGTGCTTATTGTATTGGTATGTTATCAAATTATTGGATATATATTCAATATCAGTGTTTTAATGTGGAGAAAACAACCTCATTGAACAATTGAAGGAGAAAGGAGAAGCCTATGGAAAGGTATACATTAAGCTGTTAACATTACTTCCCTAGAATGGGGATGGGGAGGAAGGAAGGAAGAAAATAAGCAAAAATAGATCACAAGAAAAGAAGTGTACTACTTAAATTAAAGGTTGATAGAAAAATCAGAGAAGAAAATGAGAGGTTATCTCACAATAAATGAACAAGCCAAAACATACCAAAAATATCAAGAAGGTGAAATATTCTGCAAAGCAGTGTTTAGCCTCAGAATCACAAAAACAACAGTAACGAAAGGGGCCTGTATTAAATGGAAAGATAATTAGATAATTAATCATCAAAAGCAATGCCCAGTCCTGGGTTAGAAACTGTGTTTAAATCCATGTAAAAGGGTTTTTTCAAACAGCTGCTAAACTCTGAATAAAAATTGGGTAGTAGATAAAATTAAAATGCATCGATAGTGAAAGATGATGATTATGAAAATTATATTAAGTTAATACAATTTTTTAAAAGGTTATAAAACAGTGTTCACAGAATGACATACTTTTTATCAAAGAGAATGTACACATGCACGCAGAGTGGGGGAGGAAAGGAGAGATCTGGAAAGACCATCACTAAGGTGTTAACAGGCATCATCTTTGGCAGTCATGTGGTTTTATCTTTATTTTCTAACTTTCTAAAAAATAGTGAGAGGCTAAGAGAAAAATTACCAGGTGTACTCACAACTGCAAAGAAAAGATCTTTCCCTTCCCCCGCCGTTCCCGAAACCACCCAGGGGTGCCCGGTCGTAGTCTGACATAAAGGCGGGAACCAATCAAGTTCTGCTGAATGGTTTGAAATAAAGGCGGGAACCAATCAAGTTCTGCTGAGCATTCAAATTTAAATGTCAACCTATAAGAACTCTGCAACCTCAAAAAAATCCCTAATTTGTTTGTGCCTGTCTATAAAAGAAGCTGTAAGATCCTTGCTCGGGGCCTCTTGCGTCACCGGCAACGAGTGCGCGGAGGACCGGGTTCGAATCTGCAATAAACGACCCTTGCCGCTTGGCTTTGGCTCTGGACTCTGGTGGTTTGTTTTCGGGGGGTCTCTCGAATCGGGGCATATCAATAGATGTTGTTTCTGTTGGCAAAACTAGATATAAAATTTTTTTTAAGTGAATATTTCTAGGGGCTCCTGGGTGGCTCAGTCAGTGGAGCGTCCAACTCTTGATTTCAGCTCAGATCATAATCCCACAGTAGTGGGATCAAGCCCCTCGTCGGGCTCTGTACTGAGCTGGAAACTGCTTGGGATTCTCTCTCTCTCTCTCTCTCTCTCTCTCTCTCTCTCTCTCTCCCCCTGTGCCCCTCTTCTCCTGCTTGCACTCTCTCTCTCTCTAAAAAAAGAAAAAAAGACAAAGAGTAAATAAAATGAATATTTCTAAATGAATAAAACACAAACTGGGTGTATTTAATGAGCTGGGATAAAAGCTTTCCTTCCAATGTCATGATGTGTTTTAGCTCATTGACACGAAGCAGTTTCATGATGATTATGAGTCTGCAAAGCAATCACGTCACAGGAAGGTTCTTGATGGAGCCTGAAAAAGCCTCATCCTTTTGCTACTCTGATGCCACCATGGGCTCAGGGCTCCTCTGCTGTGCAGCCCTTTGTCACCTGGGAGCCAGTGAGTCCTGAGCACAAAAGAAAAATCCAGTTCCCTCTTGTCGACTCCCAGCCCCAAGCTCTTCCCTCACAGGATCCCTCCTGGGCTTTGTCTACAGCTTCTGTGTCTTCTTCTTAAAGGCTGTCTTGATGCCAAAGTCACCCAGACTCCAGGACATCTGGTCAAAGGCAAAGGACAGAAAACAAGGATGGATTGTATCCCCGAAAAAGGACATACTTTTGTTTACCGATATCAACAGACCCAGAAAAAAAAGTTTAAGTTTTTTAATTTACTTTCAGAACAATCAAGTGCTTACTCAAATTGACTTGCTCAAGGAGCGATTCTCAGCTAAATGTCCCCCAAACTCACCCTGCAGCCTGGAAACCCGGTCCTCTGAACCCAGAGGCTCAGCGCTGTACTTCTGCGGCTATCGCAGAGCGCGGAAGTGTTAGCTCCTCTTAGTGCACAAACTCGTCGTGGACCCCACTCAGGAAGCAGGTGGCAAATTTGGTTGAAAGGAAGCAACAAGTCAACTGGAGCTAGCCTAAGCCACAGAGGCTTTAATACGAGGCTAAAAGATGTTCAGCAGCCATCAAGGAGTGATGGACAATTGTGGAAAAAAATACCACTTGGGCCAGGGGCTGGAATGACTGCCTCTCGGGGCTCACTTTTCTTCTTGTTTTGTCCACTTCATGTTCTTCTCTCCCTGTGTTCTGTCTTTCTCTTTTCTTCCAGTCCTCACGGTGGAAGGTGATGATGAGATGGTAACTGAAGGTCACGAGTTCAGTTGTCATCATTCCACTGCAATGCTACTGACCAGCTCACCTCATTCTAAACCTGGGGTCAAATCCAGGGGAAACAATAGCCTGGTCATGATCCAACCATGAGCCTTCTCCTAGAGCATTCAACCTTTACCACGTGTGCATGCACGCATGTATTTAAAATCATGTAAATCTTTATTATGCATGTAATTCTGCCTTTTAGATTTTCCCCACTCAGCTCAGGTGAGTGAAACGCTTCATTCTTCTGTATGTACGTGTAGTCTGTTGCTTCTAAGTGAGTTGCAGCGCTCCATGCTTGTTTCTCCGGGAAGACCCAGTTTTCCTCTGATGTCATGCAGCTTTGAGTATGCTTGTATACAACGCTTCCTGGACCTGTAGGATCATTTTATAGGATTGTACACCCAGAATCATGACTGCTAAGACATCGAGTACCATTTGTGTACATTATTTTCTGTATCTAGATACCATCAGAGGGCCCTGCAGGTTGGTGTATGAGTCTCAAATCTCACTTAAAAGTACATAAAGCTTCCCATATCCCCCACCCTCTTATGGTGTTATCCAGTTGTCTAGATTATTGCAGTCTAAGAAGGTAAAGAGATTCCAATCTCTCATCCACCCCCTTTCTCCTAGAACACCATCAGTGCTTACCTTAAAAATGCAGATGACAATTTAAGAAAAATAAATAAAACCAATAATTTAATAGGAAGAGAGAGAGAAGTTACTTTACACTCCTATACTATCAACTGGCAACAATCTAGAAAGCTGGATGATGGTCTCTCCCTCCCCACTTCTCCCATTTCCATTTTTTCTGACTGCTAATGAATTTGAGCCCTTCCTCATTAGATGGTGGTCCTGGATTTCTGTTCTTGAAATGGTCTATTTGTATTCTTAGGCCATTTCTCTACTGAGAGTTCTGTATTTTTCTCAAAGGTTTGTAGATATCAGTCCCTTTTTTATTTTAGAATAAAGCTGAAATATCGCCTCCCTATATGGTGCACCCCTGTCTCAAACTTCAAAGAGCCAGTAGGTATGGAGAGAAACAGGTGGGTATCCTCTGAGCAGGTGCACGTTACCTCCATTACATGAAAGACACCGCTATTTCTCCCCCATTGTTACTCCCATCATTGGGTATCACACAAACATTTCCAACCACTGCTGCCCCCCACACTGCTTACCACCCATCAACAACCTCATTTCATCCAGAAATGAAAAGAAAATGCTTCAATCCATTCGGCTATGCTTTTTGCCCCCTGGAGTAAACCAAATGAATTTTTCTCCCTCTTTTTCTAACTGGATTCTGCTGGCTGGTTACAGCAAGGAGCAGTAAAAATTCACACATTTTTCTTAAAGACTTAACATTTGTCCTCAGATTGTCTATTTCAGGACCAAATGCCATCCAGGGCAATCACCAATTTCATTGAGCTCTTGATATGATAGCTGATTCACATTAATTTCACCATTTTAAGTCACTGAGACATAAAAACATTGGGAATTTTTTAGTTACATTGCATGGAATTTTAGTCTCTGGGGAAGAGAGAAGAGTAAAAAGAGAGACACGATACGTGTATTTCAAATAACATGTATAGTTATGGCAAATAGATTTTTTTTTTTTTTTTTTTACCAAAAACATGAGAATGTTATATGCTCTGTAGGGAGAACTTTTTCTTTGGACAAATTAAAACAAATTCCTGAGGAATAAACTTAGGGAAACAAATTTTAAGTGATACCCAGAAAACTATCAGCATTTACTGTAAAGATGGATATAATCATTTAAGAAAAGGGGACACCTGGGTGGCTCAATCGATTAAGCATCTGACTTCAGCTCATGTCATGATCTCACAGTTTGTGGCTTCAAGCCCCACACTGGGCTCTGTGCTGACAGCTCAGGCCCTGGAGCCTGCTTTGGATTCTGTCTCCCTCTCTCTTTCTGCCCCTACCCCACTTGTGCCCCGCCCCTCAAAAAAAAAACATTAAAAAAAATCACACAAAGGAAAATATTAAAAATAATAATAATTTAAGAAAAGAATCAAACCAACAATTTAACAAGGAATGAGAAAATATGAATATAAAAAGTCTCATGTAAATTTGGAAATAAATAATACTTATGAAAATTGTTTAAGAACCCTTAAATGATGAATTTTGTTATCCAGTTTGATCAAGAACCCTATCAGAGGGTTACTCTTACAAACTTCTTATAATAGTGTCAGCTTGACAAGAGGATCAGAACCTTAAAAGTGCAATAAACACTGTCATAATTATATGACCTTAATGAGAATAACAGGAATTTGGCTTCAAGTCAGAACAGACAGTTGTTACCATACTTGCCTACATCTAGAAGCTACTGTAAAGCTTGATGGAATTTTTTAAGGCAGCTCTCAGGCATCAGACAGCAGGCAGTGGAGGGCCATCATCACAGAGAGGAGGGAAGATGAAAGGGGGTGTCATGATTGCCCCAGATCTGTGCATTGGAACAGCTTCTAAACTGCAGCACAAGAGATGGAAACCAAGCAGAGCAACATCAGGGAGACAGAGAGCAGAGTTCAGGGCTGAGCTGCTGTAGGGAAGGAAAATGGCAGACAAAGGGCTCCAATATTGCCCAGGGGTCAAACACCAAATAGCAGACACTTAGAGAGCCTCAGTGAAGCCTGACAGAGAGCAGGGCTGGAGATTCTGGCTGCCACACAGCCCAGGGGTCCATGTGAATCCTGACCAGCCAGAGAGGAGCGAGCCCACTGAATCCCCTGGGAATACACTTGGCACCTCAAGTCTGGGGGTCACACTTCAAGAAGGGGGCCACCCAGGTCCAAGAGCAAGAGCCATTCTACAACTGCCCTAACAAACTTCAACAAGCCTCCCTGGGAGCTAGCTGATCTGTCAATAAATTAAATGGCTTCTAGAGAAAAATCGCATAGCACTCGCTAAGTAAAGGCAGGAAGAAAGGAAGAAAGAAAGGAGAAAGAAAAATCTAGACTCTCAACCATGCAGCATGCACAATTTCAGTCATGCAATGAAAAAGTACTAGACATGGAAAGAAATGGGAAAATATCCCCCATACATAGGGGGAAATGGGCAATGGAAACCAACCCTGAAATAACACAGAAATTTCAGACAAGAAATTTTAAATAATTATTATTATAGAAATATGTTCCAGGATTTACAGGAAACTGTGTTCATAATTTGATCAATTGATAAAAGTGATTAACCCATAGCAGTCAAGACAAAAGGGGGAAAGACACAAATTCCCATATCAATGATGAAAAAGAGAATATCTCCATAAACACAACAGACCTTAAAATAATGGGATATCATATATAAGTATTACAACTAGACGAAATTACTTGAAAAACACAAACTTACCAAACTGATTCAGGGTGGAATTAGAAATGTAAAGAAATTGAATTACTTATCAAAAACATCCCCTCAAAGGAAACTACAGACCCAGATTCATTTCTTGGTGAACTCTGGTAAACATTTAAGGGGGAAAAAAATCATGCCAACTTACAGAAACTTTTTTTAGAAAATAAACTAAACTAGAACTACGAGTTTAGAACTACTTCACAACTCATTATGTGAAGCTAGCAAAAACCTGATGCCAAAATCTGGCAAAGATATCGCAGAACAATATTTTTATGACCGTAGATGAAAAAAATCCTTTTCAACATATTAACAAATCAAATCCAAATGCATATACATATGGATGTGTGTGCATATGTGTATATCCATATATAGTGGTAATACATCATGACCAAGTAGGTTTATTGTAGGAGAATTATTAGCAGAATAATGAAGAATAATCATTTGATCATCTTTTTTTATTATTTTTAATGTTTATTTTTTGAGAGAGACAGAGCATGAATGAGGGAGAGGCAGAAAGAGAGGGAGACACTGAAGCTGAAACAGGATCCAGGCTCTGAGCTGTCAGCACGGAGCCTGTTGCGGGGCTCAAACTCATGAACTGTGAGATCATGACCTGAGTCAAAGTCAACGCTTAACCCACCGAGTCACCCAGGCGCCCTTCATTTGATCATCTTAATAGATGCTGAGAAAAATTTGACAAAATCCAGTACTCGTTCAAAGTAAGCACTCTGATCAAACTGGTAAACAGAATTTTCCCAGTCTGTTGGAGGTGATCAACAAAGAACACACAGCGAACGTCCTGTTTAATGGTTAATATTGAACACTTTCCTCTTGTGGTTGGATTACGCTATGATGTTTACTCTCACCACTTTTCTTCAACATTAGATTGGAGGTCTTAACCAGACCTTGTGACAAGTGAAAAAAAAATAAGAGAAAAAAATAAAAAGTCCTAACTATTGTAAAGGAATAAATAAAATTATGATTATTTTCAGTTCACATGGTTGTGTATATTAAAAACATTAGGAACTCAATAAACAACAGCTAGAAATAATTAGTGAATGTAGCAAGATAAGACACATGGTCAATATAAAAAAAATCAAGTGTTTTTATGCTAATCGCAAACAATTGAAAAAGAAATGTTAGGAGACAATACCATATACGATAGTAAGGATAACAGGAATAAATGTAACAAAAGATGTTCAAGTGAACAACTACAAAACATCACAAAGTGAAATTAAAGAAAATATTAAAAATGGAAAGATGTACCATGTCTATGGATTGGAAATTTCAGTGCATTAAGATAGCAGTTTTTGCAACAAATAACATTGGAACAATTGGATGATCATGTAAAATGAAATATACTTGACTGATACCTCATCCCGTAAACAAAAGTCAATTTGAGATGGGTCATAGACCTAGTATAAAAGCTGTAATTACAAACCTTCTGGAAGAAAACAGGAAAACATCTTTGTGAGTTTTCTTACAACACAGAAAGCACTAACCAGTAGTAAAAATTCTTTGTGCCCAAGGATATGTCTACAGATCAATAATTCACAAATGAGAAGAGAGCTTCCAGTGTCCCTAGGATCACACCCAGGAACACACAGCACGTTGTGAAAAGCAGGGTGTGGGCGGAGACTGAGAGATGTGTGCTCTGCCTGTGGTGAGGGATGGGTCAGAGTAGAAGTGGGTTGTAAATAAGATTTAAGAATCATAAGAGCCATCCCAGAGGAGGGGGGATACTGGTCCGTACCATCAAGGACCGTCTGGGTTGTGCAGAAATTGGAGTGTCTTTTTTAATTCTGTTCCCACCCAATTAATGATGGGTGATGGTCGTTCACTGATGATGGTCGTTCACTCCTCCTCTGGCACAGATTCTGGTCCCAGTACGATGTATGTTTCTCTTCTCCTTGTCACGCGTCTGCACACTTCGCCCGTCAGACTCCACTAGCCCTCAACAGACAGGACCCCCGAAAACAGTTTACATTCACCTCCCAAATCTCTCCCACTCCAGTCACTGCCCACAGCAGGTGGGGGGGGGGGGGGCAGCAAAGCAGCATGTTTATGTTAAGAATTGCAGATTCAGGTGATGATTTTCCCACTAAGGACAAACCCAAATGACAATCGTTCTTACAATTGTCCTGTTTCTTTTAATCAAGCCCCTGGATAAGCAATTTATTGGGGGGGGGGGGAAACCCCAAGTTTCTATGGATATGATTAATGAAGAACTCTATCCAGAAAGAGAGAGAAGGGAGAGAACACTGGAATATGTCATAGAGAATGCGTACTCTGGCTGCAAAATGTGCCTGCATACTCCTGAATAAAGCAATGAGTATTCAGAATAACAGGAGAGAGAGAGAAATGGTGGCAAATGAACAAGAGAGGCCATGAGTTGGTAATTATTGAAGCCAGGTCACGTGGGGGTACGGGGAGGCTCATTGTATCATGACAGCATCTGTTTTATACATGTTATAAATTTTCGTAATCAAAAGAGAAGCTATTAAAAAGGAGACGTTCCTGATGTGATATACAGCCGAACCGATTAGTGTAGGAGGCTCTGGTATATCCCTGGATAAGGAACAAGGAGAGGCACAGACCTGGAGGGGCAAAGAAGATTAACCGATCACATCAATATTTCACATGATCTTTGTGGTTGTGCTGTCTTTGTTTTGTTTTTATTTTTAGTATGAAATTTATTGTCAAATTGGTTTCCGTACAACACCCAGTGCTCATCCCAACAGGCGCCAACCTCAATGCCCGTGGTTGTGCTGTCGTTGTACTTTGTCGTAATGAAATACTGAAGACTTTCCTCCTAAAGTCAGGAACAATTTATGTTGAGCTAAAATTACCTCTTCACGGAACTCTTTTCAGTTCATTCAAATGTGAGGGAAGGTGCTAAGTATTCTCTAAAGCGTATACCCACATTAAGAGAATACCTTCCTACAATTAGCCTGTATTTTCCATAAAGATCTGTGCCCAGGAAACATTGACCAGAACAAGAGCATCACTGAAGAGCAATGTAAATTTGGACCCAAGTTAATAGTGCTGGTCCCCTAGGAAAAGACAAAACTCTCAAACTTTATGGTGAATATGTTCAAATTGCATAGCCTACCTAGACCTGAGTGAGAAAAAAAATGAATAAATGCAGAAAAGAAAGAAAGAAAGAAAGAAAGAAAGAAAGAAAGAAAGGTTACAGTGTCACAACCTCCACAGGAACTAGTTTCTCTTTATGTGAAAGGAATCTGGATTTACTCCATAGCCTATTCAACAGGGATGAGGGCACGCCCTTGAGCTACTGAAATAGCTAAGGCGTGGGAAGAGGAAGAGACTAGTCTCTGGTCGGTGGCAGAGAAGAAGGAGGAAGAGAAGAGGGGGGAGTTGAAGAGTTTCAACATCCTCTGGTAGGAACCCCAGTAAGTAAACCAAGGCACCACCTGCCTGAGTAATAAGGGAGCGAAGGTAAGGCCCGGTGGGGAAAGGGGTGTGGCTGCATCTTTCTCCAAGGCCAGATAAGCTGTGAGGGGCAAGGACATCACTGACCGAATTTTTCCCATTTCCTATCTCAGTGCCCTGTTTCCCCAACACTCCAAGTTGGAAACGCCTCCATCTTGCCTCTCCCGACCATGGACCTCTTCTTGCTCCTGTGCTGTGTGGCCTTTTGTCTCTTGGGAACAGGTGAGTTTGGGAAACATAGGGAAGTCCTTACATCTCCCAGGTCCTGGCTGAAGCTTTTCCCTTGAGCCTGTGGCAAGAGGACCCTTCCTGAGCTCTGGCTCCAGTTTCTGTCTTGTTTTCTCACAGGCTCCGTGGATGCTGGCATTACCCAGACCCCAAGGAATGGGATTATAGAGACAGGAAAGAGCATTGTACTGGAGTGTTCTCAGACTATGGATCATGCCTATATGTACTGGTATCGACAAGACCCAGAACTGAGGTTACAGCTGGTCTACTTATCCTACGGTACCGACAATATTAACAAAGGAGAGGTCTCCAATGGGTACAGTGCCTCTCGAAAGGAGCGAGAGAAATTCTCCCTGTTCCTAGAGACTGCCATTCCCAAACAGACAGCTCTTTACTTCTGTGCCACCAGAGACTTTCACAGTGCTGCTTGGCCACCTGCTTTCTATACAGAAAGACAGGCACATTTGCTCAGAGGGGCACAGAAGGCTTCCCCCATGTGAGATGTGGGGATCTTTAGAGGTCTCAGTAGTTCTATGCTCCATGTGCCTCAATCTGAGCTTGAGGCCACATTAGATCAATGTCCCTAGGCCATGGGGTGACTGAAACCACAGGCTGGACTGAACCTATCTCCCTGCCCACTGACCCTCTTTATGTATTCTAGTGGGGCTAGCCCAATAGTGTCATTCTAGAATAAACCTGACATTTGTCAATACCACCATGATTTTCTGTTTTTCTTTTTCTTTTACTTTGGGGTGTGGTGGGGAGAGGAAGAGGGAGAGGGAGAAGAAGAGGGAGAGGGGGAGGGAGGAAGGGAGAGAGAGAGAGACAGAGAGAGAGAGAACCCTAGGCAAGCTCCATGCTTAGCAAGGAGCCTGATGCAGGGTTCAATCCCACGACCCTGGGATCATAACCTGAGCTGAAATCAAGAGTTGTACGCTCAACCAACTGAGCCACCCAGGTGCCCCCACCATGATTTTCAATAAGAACATCTCTTATTAGCTCAAACACAATGTGGTTTTCATGGTTCTTTTGCCTTTGTCTCTGCCCACTTTGCACTGTGCCCCTCTCCTCTCTGTTTCTACCAACTGCCCCTTCATCCTGCTGTCCCCTTCTCTGTCCTGGTTCCTCCAAGAGCCAGCCATTCTTCAGCTCTGTATTTGAGTGCCTTTAGACCAGGAACAAACCGACTACCTTGTTTTCTAAAACTTCATCCTAAATAAATTCCATTACTATTTAAATCTGACTCAGAAGGTGAAGTTTGTCAAGTACCAGGACTGGGATCTAGAAAAGTTATCTTTCATCCACTGCCCCACATGTGGATCTCTGCTGAGAATAATCTTAACCTGCAGGAGCAGGTAGACTGTGTCATTATCTGGATGTAGTGGATCTCCCAAAAATGTGCCTTCTCCCCATCATGGAGCCAAAGCTCGGAGCTTGGAGATTCCTCTTTCTCTCAAAGGCCCTGGAATAAGCCCCCAGCCCCCTGCATAGGGGACCCTCCTGGGAGCCAGCGAACTCCCGGCACAAAAATACTCAATCAAGGGCTCCATAGCGTAAAACCTGCCTAAGAATCAAATTGAGGACTTTCTCATGTGCTTTGTCTCTGTACTCCATGAGCCTCGATTATTTTGGCAAAAGAACCCATGACTCAGTGACAGTTCACTCAAAGAACCCAAATTATTTCATTTTCTACACGTTCTGATCTGAGAAGAATGTCATACCTTTTTTAAAAAAAAAATCTCCTGGGGGCGCCTGGGTGGCTTGATCGGTGAAACGTCTGACTTCAGCTCCGGTCATGATCTCACGGTCCGTGAGTTCGAGCCCCACATCGGGCTCTGTGCTGACAGCTCAGAGCCTGGAGCCTGTTTCAGATTCTGTGTCTCCCTCTCTCTCTCTGCCCCTAACCACTTGCATTCCCTGTTCATGCTCTGTCTCTCTCTGTCTCAAAAATAAATAAACGTTAAAAAAAAAAATTAAAAAAAAATCTCCTGTGTGAGTTCTAGCTCATCTGCTTTCCCTTTAAAAGGTCGGTTTGCTAGAATTTTGTTCTCTGCTTTCTATGCACACTTCATCAAAGCCTCATTCTGTAATAATAATTCTTCTCTCATAAACTATTAACTGTACTCTTTAATTATTTACTAGATATGTCTAGTAGATTTTCCCAGGACTTTTTCTTCTGCCTTCTTTTCCCCTTAGTATAGATATCCATCCTCAACCTTCCCACTCATGATCATGACAATTTCTTCACAAGTTCCAAACTGGTGGACTCAACTGTCTCCCGGACCTGCTCTACAGTTCAAACTCAAGTGATTTACTGCTGAATTTATCATGCCCTCTCCCCTACATGCACCCATTCTGGCCCAAACCCTGTGTTTCTTCTCAGTCTTAAACCACCATTCTAGATTCCTCCTTCCATAAGCCCTCATTAAATCCATTTGCAAATCTATTATTTCTGTATTTCATATTGTCATAGGTTTGGTTTTCTAGAAAGCAGACTTCGTTAGGGGAGATCAGTGTTCGGTGGGTTATTAGAAAATGCCGTTGATTGATGGGGGGGTGGGAGGGAGGGGAGGGTGGGTGATGGGTATTGAGGACGGCACCTTTTGGGATGAGCACTGGGTGTTGTATGGAAACCAATTTGACAATAAATTTCATATATTGAAAAAAAATGCCGCTGTGATCAACATAAGTAGAAGGGAAAGAAGGAAGGATGGACTGAGGAAGAAGCCGGGCTGTTCTGCAACCTTAGCAAAAACCTTAGCTGAGCCATAGGGTGGCCCTGAGAACCACCCGAGGTGGAGGTGAGGGGGCCAGGTCTTATACCCCACTCTCCTTGCAACGATGTCAGTGTGAATGTGTTGCCCTGAGAAAGGGCGTGCCCGCAGGTGGTGGGGACAGCTGAGACAATTCATAAAGAGGGCCGTCAGCCCGCAGCACCCCTAATGGATGGGGAAACTGTCCTTCACGCCTGAAGGGAGATACAGGGGACACATCAGTCTTCGATACACATGTTTATCTGATTCAGCTGCTCCTTTCCTTCCTTGGTGCTTCTACTCCAGTGCAGACTTTCATCATCCACTCCCCAGAAAAAAACCTTGGTGCCCTTCTTGATGGTCTATCAGCCTCTTACTTCATCTGCTTTACTCGGTCTTAGATGCTGCCACCAGCCTGATTGCATGTGGCATTCTTCACACGGTACACAAAGACTTTCATGAAAAGATCTGTGTCTGAAAATGCAGCCAAATCATCCACATTCCCTTCAGCCCTTTAGACTCTAGCTCAGCTGAAACGCCTTACATTTCCCTGACGAGGCCAAGGCCAGTTGGACAACTGTACCTTTGCAAATGTTCCCTCTCATCCGAGATGGACTCACTTCTTCACTGCTGGCTCACTCCTGCACAGCCTTTAATTCTTAGCTCAGAGATGAGCTTATCTGTAACGGCTATTGTGACTCCCGTGGACAGAGAAGATTCAGCTCTTATCCCTTCCAGATACTATACTTATTGTATTCTAGACTGACTCTCACCGAGTCTATATATTCTCTAGTTTAAGAGTGATGTCCCTCCAGGAGTGCCTGCGTACTCAGTTGGTTTCAGAGTCTCTCATTTTTGGCTCAGGCCATCATCTCACGGTTTGTGAATTCGAGCCCCGCATTGGCCTCTGTGCTGACAGCACAGGACCTGCTTGGGATTCTCTCTCTCTCTCCTCTCTCTGACCCTTCCCTATTCAACTCTTATCTCCCTCAAAAATACATAAATCAACTAAAATTTTTTTTGGAAAGAAGACTGATGTCCCTCCAATTTTATATCCCTAGAACTGTGTATAATGTCTGACTTAGCAAAGGAAAGATGGAAGAAAAGAAGGGAGGGAGGGAGGAAAGAAAAATAGACTCAAATACGTCTTCTTTCAAATACTCCTTCATCCGAGTGGGACCCGAGCCTCTCATATCTGCCCCAGCCCAAGACCTGCCCCAAGTTCTTCTTTCTTTAATTCCTTCCACTGTGAGAATCAGATTTTACACCCAGTTACTGCTGGCGTCTTCATCCGTTCACCACTCATTCTTAAATCTTCACACTTAGAACAACTTGGGGCCTCCCCCCTTCCTATTTCTTTAAAATTCATCAGAAAACCCTTCCCAAATCTCTAAGTGTTTATTCATCCTTTTCACATTTTTTTTCAGCAGGGGGCAGTAAAATTTCATTATTATTTTGTTCTTCCTAGATGCTACCTATTAAGGCAAGGCCAGCTTTCAAAGTAAAAGCAAAGACAGAATGTTGTTCAATTTTTCTTTAATTTTTTTTAACGTTTATTTATTTTTGAGACAGAGAGAGACAGAGCATGAATGGGGGAGGGGCAGAGAGAGAGGGAGACACAGAATCGGAAGCAGGCTCCAGGCTCTGAGCCATCAGGCCAGAGCCCGATGCGGGGCTCGAACTCACGGACTGTGAGATCGTGACCTGAGCCAAAGTCGGACGCTTAACTGACTGAGCCACCCAGGCCCCCCAGAATGTTGTTCAATTTTAATGATCACCCTTGTCTAAAGGAAGGCTTTCGCGGACAAGAAGATGTCAGGGTTTGGTAAGTCAAAATTGGTATATTCTTTTGGGATGTATGAGAGACCAAGAATGAACACGAGTGTGCAGTTGTCATACGTAAAATACATAAAGACCAGGGACACCTGGGGGGCTCAGTTGGTTAAGCATCTGACTCTTGATTTCAGCTCAGGTCATGATCTCACGATATCACAGTTCGTGAGTTCAAGCCCCACATCAGGCTCTCGCTGACAGTGTGGAGCCTGCTTGGGATTCGCCTTCTCTTCCTTTCTCCCTGCCCCTCCCCTGCTCATGCTCAAGCTCTCTCTCTCTCTCTCTCTCTGTCTCTGTCTCTCAAAATAAATATATAAACTCAAAAAAATGCATAAAGTCTGAAGAGGTCATCTGTCAGCTCCAAATCCCGGGTCAGCAGCAGCTAAGCAAGATTTTGAGTGACTGTCACCTGTGAATCCCAGTGAACCAGGGCAAAAAGAGGCAGAGGAAGGGGGAAGGGGTCCTGGGATTAATCTTTGTGACTCATGACTGAAGCTACAGACTTTTCTGTTGAAAACAAATGGGGGAAAGAGGACAGTACTTGGTGTGGATGCTGTTTACTGCGACAGCACCCAAAATATTTTAGCAAGTGTTACCAAAGCATGTATTAGAAAGAACTGCAGGTCTGAATTTTCTATTCTATCATGATTGACGGTGCAGTGAAGAGAAAGATGAACTTGATAAAATGGAGCCTAAGTTGATAAAGTCGGCAAAATCTGAACCCCAAGTCCATGAGAAACAAGACCAAGAAAGCAATGTAATTAGCACCTGACAATGACCATACGTTTTTCGGAGAACTCAGCACATGTCGCTTGCCGCCCTAAGCCCTTCCCACGTGTGACCTAAATGTGTTCCCTCGTGTAATCCTCCCAACACGGTCTCTTGTGCCCTGTCTGATCCAGCCGCCCTGTTCCCTGGGCCCTGGTTTTGAGCTCTTCTCTCAGCTTTGCAAAATCCATTCCAGCTCATCCTTCAGCTCACCCCAAACAGCCCTTCCTTTCCCGACCTTCCCAACTAGATCACATCTTCCTGTTGTGGCCTTTCAAAGCTCTGCAGTCCTCCCTTTCATAGCTTGTGATAGGGTTGCAATCTAATATTTTGCAAAAAGAGTAGAGACTTAAGATAAACCAGCAAAGCATCGAGCCTACTTGGCGTGAGAAAAGTAAACAGAAATATCAGTCTTTTGATAGGTAAAGGGAGATAGATGATACCGCTATGTCAACAGGATGGCTGTCGGGCCCAGATGATCTGCAGGGACTGTGTTGTCACGTGGTGACCTCATCAAGAGCCCACCCCTCTTCCCCAGAACTGGGAGACACCCTTCCTGCTCTAACTGTGCCATGGCTGTCAGGCTCTTCTATTACGTGGCCCTTTACCTTCTGGGTGCAGGTAAGTCACTGACACAGATTTCTTTAAAATCAGAAAGAAACATTTTCCCCTGTTCTGGCTTTGAACCTGGTTCCAGCATCAAGGTCCACCCGGGACCCTGTCATCAATTTGTGTCTCCTTTTGTCAGGTCTCGTGGATGCTAGTGTCTCCCAGACCCCAAGACACTATGTTTCAGGAACAGGAAAGAAGATTACTCTGGAATGTTCTCAAACTATGGGCCATGAGAACATGTACTGGTATCGTCAAGACCCAGGAAAGGCACTACAGCTGATCCATTATTCATATGGTATTAATACCACGGAGGAAGTAGAGGCCTCCTCTGGATCAACCGTCTCTAGAATAAGGAAGGAGCATTTTCCCCTAACACTAGAGTCCACCAGCCCCTCACAGACATCTCTGTACTTCTGTGCCAGCAATGAATCCACAGTGCTACACAGGCACCTACAGCCTGCATAAAAAAGTGAGGAAGCCCCACCTTAACCTCATCTGAAACTACAAAAGCCACCGAAGATTTTCCCAGACTCCTCGGCCCTGAGAAGACAGTGCGGTCTGAATGACGGTGTGGGTAGAAAACTAACCCTGGGTCAGTCTCTACGAAGATGGGGAATGGCCAATTCCACATTCGAGGACTGACTTGTCCCCTGCGTTTTTATTCAGTCTAACTAGAGGTTCATTACTTCTGTGGATTGTTTCAAGAAACAAACTTTTAGTTCCATGGATTTCCTCATTGTTTTTCTGTTTTCTGTTTATTTGACCCCAAATTGGATCTTTATTATTCCTTCCCTATTCTTACTTTTGGTATACTTTTTGCTTCTCTTTACAGTTTCTGAAGGAAGAAATTTAGCTTAGAATGCAGACCTTTGTTTTTTTTTATTCTCTAATGTAGCCATTTAACGCTATAAATATTCTTTTAATCACTACTTCATTCCATGTGATTTCATATTTTATATTTCTTTCTTCAGTTAAAAAATATAATTTTCTTTGAGATTTCTTCTGTAATCCGTGATTCATTTAAGAGTATGTTGTTAAATTTCCAAGTATTTGGGAATTTTCCAAATTTCTTTCTGTTGTTTATTTCTAAGTAATTTGATCTGAGAAGATACTTTGCATTCTCTCAATCCTTTTATATATGCTGAGATTATTTTATGGCATAATATGTGGTCTATATTGGAAAACATTCTATACATTCTTGAAAAGAATGCATATTCTTTGGCCGTTGAGTAGAGTGTTCTAAAACCATCAGTTAGATCAACTTGGTTGATAGTGTTGTTCAGTCTCTTTACCCTGACTTGTTCTCTGTCTAGTTGGTGCAATCAATTTTTGAAGGTAGAGGGGCACCTGGGTGGCTCAGTCAGTTGAGCGCCCAACTTCGGCTCAGGTCATGATCTCGCAGTACGTGAGTTCGAGCCCCGCATCGGGCTCTGTGCCGACGGCTCAAAGCCTGGAGCCTGCTTTGGATTCTGTGTTTCCCTCTCTCTGTGCCCCTTCCCCACTCATGCTCCATCTCTCTCTGTCTCTCAAAAATGAATAAACATTAAAAAAAAATTTAAAAAAATTTTTTGAAGGTAGAGCATTGAAACAACCAACTATAGTTTTGATATGTTCATGTCTTCTGTCATTTCTGTCAGTTTTTACTTCATGCATTTTGGAACTCTGTTGCTATGTGTCAGGAGACACCCCAGTGTTGCCCATGCAAATGCTCTTTACACAAAAATGGACTAAATTTAGAAATTTATCGGATGCCACCAACTTTACCAATATATGCAAAGTGGGAATCTCAGAAAGAGAGGAGCAAGAGAAAGAGGAGCAAAGAATTCATAGCCAAAAATTTCTCTAGTCATTGAAAACATTAATCAAGAGAATCTAGAAACTTAATGACTCTTAAGTACAATAAACACAGAGATACTCATCTAGACATTATAGTCAAACTTCAGAAAGCCAAAATACACAGAGAAAATATTGAAATAAACCAGAGAAAAATGACTCATCATGTGTAGGAGACCAGCAATATGGCTGAAATGATGGAGGTCAGAAGATATGTGACATGTAAGAAGAAACAAACAAAAGTCGCCAAGAATTCTATACCCAACAAAGATACCCTTTGGAAACAAAGGTGAAATAAAGACATTCCCAGATAAGCAAAAAATAGGAGATTACTAGTTAGCAGGCTTGCCTTACAGAAAAATCTTAGGGCCATCAGGCTGAAAGAAAATGACACTGACAGTACCTTGAATCCACAGGAAGAAATAAAAAGCACCTGAAAAAGTCAATATAAAGGGAATGACAGGTAGGTAGGTAGGTAGTTAGATAGATAGATATAGATTGATAGATAAACACAAAAGCAGAAGCTAATGAGGTAGAAAATTTTGAAACAGTAGAACTAAGAAATACATAATAAGTTCTTGGGAAAAATAGAAAATTGCTTGTCAACTAAAAGACAGGGAGAACAAATATACTAAATAAGGAATGACAAGGGAAAATTATCAAAATAGAGTACATTTTTAAAAACAGTATTTTGTACAATTCTCCACAAATAACTTCAAGTCCTAAATGAAATGGATCACATTTTAGGAAAATGCAGTCTAACAAAACTGACTCTAATGCAGATAGAAAGTCTAAGCAGAACAGTGGCTAATGGCCCTAAGAGAAATACGTGCACCATCACCATCCCAGCAACAAAGCAGCCCCAATAAAAATGAAAGGTGGGAAGAGAGTTTATGGGGCATTTAGCGGCATGCACATTCCCA
The DNA here is from genome assembly GCF_046562875.1 of Panthera onca. Lineage (NCBI taxonomy): Eukaryota > Metazoa > Chordata > Mammalia > Carnivora > Felidae > Panthera > Panthera onca. Next base: position 156,411,167 of record NC_138340.1, read on the forward strand.
GAATCATATTCCCTGCAACTTTCTCCTTTACTGGAAGAAAACTGGTAGCCAAAGGAACAGAAATCGCTACAACAGAAATATCAGTTGGATGAAGTATTTACTATAAACAGAAATGTTTACATGAAGACAAAATTCTTCAGAATTCTATCCTAATTCTCATAATAAGAGCCCAACCTGGTTAACAAGGATGCTTCGGCATGATAAGAAAGTACTTGGAATCACTTCAGACTCGCTAAAGGCTGAAGATATTTGTTTACAAATAAGAAATAGGAGGCACATGGGTGGATCAATCAGTTAAGCAACCAACTTCGGCTCAGGTCACGACCTCGCAGGTTCATGAGTTCAAGCCCCACGTTGGGCTCCGTTGCTGACAGCTCAGAGCCTGGAGCCTGCTTCAGATGCTGTGTCTCCCTCTCTCTCTGCCCCTCCCCTGCTCACATGCTGTCTCTCTCTCTCAAAAATAGATTAAAAAATTAAAAACTATATTTAGAAAGAAAGAAAGAAAGAAAGAAAGAAAGAAAGAAAGAAAGAAAGAGAAAGAAAAAAAGGAAGAAAAGAGACCCACCAAGAATTTAGAAAAAAAAAAATTGGGCTTGAGCAAGCCATCTGCCGAAAGTATGCTCAAGGTTTGCAGCAAGAATAGACAGAGTTAGCCTAGGACACCAGAGAGTAAAGAATATTTTGCATTTCAGGCAGATGGAGATAGCATACTAAGTGTGCTTTTACTTTTAGAAGTTAGAGTAAATTGAAAAATAATTCCTGAAGGCATAAGACTCCAGTCAAACTCTTAAGAGAGAGAGAGAAGGAGAGAGAAAGAGAGAGAGAGAGAGAGAGAAAAACCTTGAGAAATTCATTATTAATAGTTGAAAATACAGGTTTTGGAATTCGACTTACCTGGCCACTTCCTAGTTTTACCAAGGTGCTGAGCCTCTCTAAAGACATTTCCTAGTCTGTAGAATGGAGTCAGTAATATGTATCTCCCAGAGTTTTTATTTAGTTGAGAAAACGTGTATGGACTGCCTAACGCAACCCCCAGCACAAAAATTTGACTCAATAATAAATGATGATGTTAGTAGCGGTAACATCATTAGCAGCGCTTCTAGTTCACCATTTTGCGAGCTCGATCTTAATGAGTGGGTACTTTATACGGGGCTTTGTTACAACCTCTTAACGTTTGAATTTTAACCCATTCGATCTTCACAGCATCTCCGCGAGGCACACGCTTTCATTGGCACGAATTAGTGACAGTAAAATTAAGGCACGAAACGGTTCGTTTGCTCACCTACGATGAAAGGAAGCGGCGGAGCCAGTATTCGAATCCAGGCAGTTTCCCTCTAGAGCCTTCCATAGTAACCGCTAACCTAGAGGCAGTAGTGGTCGTCAAAGAATGCCGGCCATGAAAAGCTATGTCTGAGGCAGAAAGAACGCAAAGGAATAGCATGTATAAACCCAAAAGAACAACCACGTCTCCCAATCTGAATTGCCCAGAGGAGTGGAGCCTAGCCGGGTGATGCTCTGTGATGGGAAGGAAGGACCCCATTTCTGCAGGATCTGGGACCATGGGCGCGGGTGGGACAGTGACATCACAGGCAAACCACCTACAGGCTGACGAGAGCTGGAAGATGACGCGTCCCTTCTTTTATCATGCCTTGGGGAGCAGGCTCCTCTGAGGAACCAGCTTTTTGTCTCCTGGGAGCGGGTGAGATCATGCAGCGCAAGGAAAACTCACACACTGGGATTTCTAGGCTGTGGCATAAACCTTATTTTTTTTTTTCATGGACCAAACGACCTTCCTGGTGGACCCTGCCTATCACTTCTGCCTCCTTCTCTCCCAGGTCACTTGAATATTCAGGAAATCCAGAATGGGGCGGGGGGGTGGGGGGGAAGCTTTTGTTTGAATGTCTTTAGGACTTTGCTCGTAACAGAATGTTCTGGCGTGACCAAGTCCCAGGGTTGGGGCTACAGCTGATCCACAGCTCACTTGCTGCTGGCCACACCAAAGAAGATTCCCTGATGCGTGCAGTGCCTCCTGGAAGAAGGAGGAGGTTTCTTCAGGCCCTGGACCCATCTTTGCACTCTGTGCTAGCATTCTATGATGATCCACAGCCACCTCCTCAGGTGGCCCAGAATTTGAGAAAAAAAAAAAATCATCCTAGAAATAGCGTTAAACGGCAGAAAGCCACATCTATGACATTGGAACTTCAGTTCATCTGTGGTGACTCACATCCCACAATTTCCCTGAAATGTTTTTTTCCCCAGGCAAGCAGTTTTGAGAGCAGTTACGAGGTCACCCAAAGGGATCAACAACTACCAGTGCCTGCAAAGTGTTTGTCCCCACTGGTAAACCTCCGGTAAAACGAGTTCCTACAACAGATCCAGACCACCTCTGAGCATGTTCCAGGCACCTACCAGATTTTCCTTTGTTTGTGCACCTTTTCCTGTTCCGTTCCCTCCACCATAACCTGCTCACAGCCCAGGAAACACAGGCATTATGGGGAAAGCATGCCGAGATTATATGGTGGAAATTCATGGAAATGAAGACATTAAGCCTGGCTAAAATCAGAGTACTTTTACAGTAAAATTTCAAGCTGCGGAGAGAGGTACCATGGTTTCCCATGAGGAAGTGAGTTTCCAGAGAAGTATTGGGAGAAAATCCTCAAGGGTTCATGCAACACTGCTCAACTCACAATAAGGGTCTGGTAAAAATTCTAATGCTTTTATTTGATTTTATTTTTTATTTTCGAGAGAGAGAGAGATAGAGAGAGCGAGAGCACACTACTGGGGGAGGTGCAGAGAGACAGGGGGACACCAGCCAGCCTGATGTGGGGCTTGAACTCATGAACCATGAGATCACAACCTGAGCCGAAGTTGGACGCTCAACTGACTGAGCCACCCAGGTGCCCCGGGTCTGGTAAAAATTCTAAAAACACGAACCCACCATATCAGAAAGGATATATCGTATAAGGGAAATTAGAATTCATAGAGGTAAAAAAACCAAAAAACCAAAAAAACCTGCCACGCTAATGCTTTAAGAGAACATCATACGTGATTGTGTGACCTAAATGAAGGAAACCAACCACATTCTATTAAGCCTAAGAGGCTTTTGATTCTTCTCTGAAGCAGTGAGGGAGGCGGGTGTGGTCTCCAGCCAGGAAGCAGCTGAAAAAGCGTGGGCCTCGGAGACTAAGTTCATCACAGCACCAGACGGCACCATTCATCAGGTCCTGCTATGAGCACCAGGTTCCTCTGCTGTGTTGTCCTTGTCTCGTCAGAGTAGGTGAGTCCTGGGCACCTGTCACCGTCTTCCCAGGATCCACCCAGAGAACGTGTTTTCAGGACAGTAGCATCAGTCTCCCCTCCCCAGGCTCTGCCTTTATTTGACCACTTTTTTTTTTTCTGCCACAGGCCTCAAGGATGCTGTAGTCACACAGTTCCCAAGACATAAGATCTTGGGGACAGGAAAGAAATTAATCCTCCAGTGCACACAGGATATGAATCACTTTTCAATGTACTGGTATCGCCAAGACCCTGGATCTGGCCTGCAGCTGATCTACTACTCAACTGGTACTGAAGCCTTTGAAAAAGGAGACGTCCCTGAGGGGTATCACGTCTCTCGAAACGAGTTGCCGAATTTTCCCCTGACCCTGGACTCTGCCAGCGCCAATCAGACATCTGTGTATTTCTGCGCGAGCAGTTTATCCACAGCGCTGCACAGCCACATCCTCTCTGCACAAGAAAGAGGCAAACCAAGGAGGGAGGGGACACTGCCTTCAAGATTCCCAAACTGTGGGGCACCTGGGTGGCTAAGCCCGTGAAGCCTCCGACTTTGGCTCAGGTCGTGATCTCGTGGTTTGTGAATTCCAGCCCTGCGTCCAACCTGCTTCTGATTCTCTCTCTCTCTCTCTCTCTCTCTGCCCCTCCCCCACTTGTTCTCTCCCTCTCTCTCTGTCAAAAATGAATAAAAATTTTAAAATTAAAAAAACAGATTCCTAACCCAAATTAGGGAAAGTTATCACATGAGATTGTATGGAATCCCTGCCTTGACTTTAATATTCCTTGCTTCCTTTTTTTTCCCCATTCTTGTCCCTCTAAGACATCTTTCCTGTCATAATCAAAATCTTTACCCCTGGTTGATATTACACTAGACCAGAGGGCATTAACCCAAAGTGAATATTTCCTAATGTGAACTTCAATTTTCAGATACAGATGTAGGGGAATTTTGATAAAACTGAAGCCTGATCAAGTAAAGAGAAAGACCCTCAGATTTGCAAAGATCCTTCAAAGATTCTACAATGGCGTCTCTCAATAATTGAGTCATACAGGAAAATAAGTCGGGAGGGGGGCTTCCTCCGATGTGAACTCCTGAGCGTGAGTAACGTAGATACAGAGGGTGATGACAAGTTCTCAGACAACTCGTGAACTCAGGATTACCGAGAAGGAGAAAAAGTTCGTGGAAGGGAGAGCGGTAGGTAATAAGAGACACAAAATGTGTTTGTTCACAGGGATCGTTAGGGAGCAGAACCTCACTTGGGTAGATGCAGGTGTCATGTTGAAAACGAAAACGTGTGCTGAGTAGGTAGATCAGAGACGCAGCAGGCTCATTGCGCAGTTCCCCAAAGGCAAATGTTGGGTGATAACCAACTGTATTCGTTTTCTGTTGCAGTGTAACAAATCACTGCAAATTAGACGGGTTGCAACAGTACTGATTCGTCATCCCGCACCTCGGCATGTGGGAAGGTGAAGGTGGTGGGGCTGGGCTCTCTGCTCAAGGTCTGCTGAAACCACCATGTCATCTGGCTGCACTCCCTTCTGGAGCCCACTCCTCCTCCCTGCTCATTCTTATTATTGGCAGAATTCACTTACTTGCGGTGGTAGGAATAAGATCCTGTTTCCTTGTTGGTGGTCACTGGGGGGTCGCCCTCAGTTCCTTGCATTCTCTCTCTGGTCCCCTTCATCTTCAAGGACGGAAATGCACATCAAATCCTACTTATGCCCCAGAAAGCTCTTTGACCCCCTCGTTCTGCTACCAGCTGGAGAAAACTGTGCCTTGAAAGGTCTCATGTGATTAGAGTAAGATGGGGTCATCTGGATAATATCCCTTTTGCCAAATACTGTAACACAATCATAGGAGCGACAAGTTGTCATATCCGTAGGTACCACCTATGCCCAAAGAGGAGGGGCTAATACGTGGGCAAGGGTCCCTGGGCGTTGTTCTGAGCATTCCGTCTACCACACCAAAGGAGAACACATACCAAAAGTATCGGGACAGGAAATTCAGAGAGCATGCAACCAAATACACTAAATTAGAATTCAGAACTACTTGAAAGATGTTTCTGAGTCTTGGACACACAATAGATCAATTTTTCTTCCTATTGTTTTATCAAGGACACAGAATAAAAGTAGAACGGAGTGGCCCTTGGTAAAGGGAGCAAAGAGAAGTTACAGGAAGGAAAGGGGAAGAAGAAAGATCTAGTTCCTACTGGAAGGACACCAAAGCCTCAGGCTAAAGAACCATATCGTTTTAGTCTCTGGGTTGAGAAAAGAGACAAGAGATGAGACCAGAACAGCTGCCCATGAAAAGGATGGAGTGAGAGTTGAGAGAACTTTTTTGAAGAGAATAAACTCGGTGGGCAGAGGGAAAGCGATCTGTAATAAGCTTCGTTACTATGAATTTTGAGGTAACCTGACATGGAAATAACTTAACAGTTCATTGATTATTTGGGGGAGGTAGTATAATCTCTTGAAACTCCAATGAGTCAGAAAGTGAACAACCTTGATGTGGGGCCTCGGGGAAACAACAGATATCAGGATCCAGTTAGCAGGACATTATTGGATGTGATTTTAGTTTCGTTATCAGCCACTTTGCGAAAGTTTCCTGGAGAAGAAATTGGAGCATCATCTGGATACTGATCAGTGTCTCGGGCAGCAAATTGTTTTTCTCCTGAATTGACCTACTCTTCCGTGATCAGACAACAGAGCTCTTGTCAGGGTAACCCAAGTACTAATGAGTCAAGCAGGACTGAATTCCACCTGCTGCCATAGATGGAGAGTGATCATTGGAAGAGGAGAGAAAAGTTACTTTCTTAGACAGAAAAGCTACTTTCTGAGAAGTTATCAGTCTTTTGTCTTTCTCTACAAGGTGGCTGCCTTCCACCATCCCAAGATGGGGGCTGGGAGCATAAAGAATCCCACTCTGTAATTAATGAGTTCTAGATCCGTCCCCTCCACCCCCATTACTAATTTCAACTCAAGTCCATTCAGGACACCAACTGACTACTCCCTCCTGGAGTTTAAACACAACGTGTCACCTTTGACCCACAGCCACCCTTCTGGTTTGCCGATTTGGTGAATTGACACGTGAGGCATTTGCTTGCATGAGATTGAAGTTGTCCTACATTTCTCGTTCTCCTTTACCCTGGACACTCAATCCGTCTCCAAGTGCTTTGATTTCTAACTCCTACATAACCTTTCTCTTCATCCTTTCTCTCAGTGCAACCACTGCCATGTTCATGCTCTTCTAATCAGCTCCACAGGTAAATTTACCTCTTTAACTATTTCTCCAGCTCCAGCCTCCCCCATCTAATGCGGTATAAGCCTCCCAGTACCAAGTGCCATCATCCTGACTGCAAGAACCTGGCCATGTCACTCCCTTCCGCTGCATCCGTCCATGGCTCTCTGTGGTCTATCAGACATAAAAGCTAAATATATTAGCATGGGGAAAAAAACTTATGACAATCCTTTTAAACAATTTGAAAGGAAGGAAACTAAATACCTTACAAGAAAGACATCCTTGCATTAGAATGTCAAGTTCTCATTAGAGTCCAGAATAATGATAAAAAGCTCTTTATTTTTCCCTCTTGAGTTACGGATCTCTTTTTCCATTAGGTCCATCACAGTTGGGCATTAGGGAAGACCTACCCATGTGCTGTATGTACCTGGAAGAGGTCCGTGCTTCAGAGTCTTCAGGTCTTCTCACAGGAGGAGAAAACCAAACGACCTGACCAGATCCGGCCTCCAATTGACACTCGAGATATTTCCCGCCCCTCTGTCTTCCTAGGTTTACCAGTTCTTAAAGCACATGTGTACTATGCTGACAAGTGCTCTTTTTCCTTCCATCTACTAAACCTTTTTCTAGTTCTCAAGCTTGATAAGGGTCAAGAGAGTCCTGGGTATGGTGGTGGGTTTCGGAAGACACAGAAGTGAATCCCCAGGACAGAGATGTGTGGCGGTGGACAAAACTTCCTGCATACATAAGGTGTGATCACAGCCCTTCTAGAAAATCCACCCACACCTCCCGGCAGTCATGTTCTCACACACTTGACTCTAGCAACATCGAACTCCAGCTATTTCCAAACATGCAGCACATAGCATTTCCCTTGAATGACCTCAACTCATTTTGCTCTTCAAAATCTCACTTACAATAGCACTATCTAAGATGTGCTTTGTTTTCCCAAGATCGTGAGCTCCTTCCTCTGTACTCTCACTACACCTTACACAGTTCTTCCTTCCTGCAGATGCCAAGTTAAAATGATTAGTGGTATGGCTAACTTCCCATTGGACTACAAAATCTTCAATGTAAGAAGACACGTGTTGCCATCAGTCCTTCCCCAGAATTTTCCTCTGTGCTTGGGATACAAGCACCGTGAACAATCAATATTAAATATTATCAGCCTAGGGACAGAAACATTGTCCTTTTTGTTCGTGCCTGGATTCCCATAGTCTAAAACATAGTCTAAAACCTGCCACCCAATTGGTATTCATTATATGTCCATTAAAGGAAAGGATAAATGGTTCAGCAGTGTCCACAGTGACTGGGTCCTGGGCTTGCTTCCTCTTCTCCCCCTAAAAATTACATTCCTTAAGTTTAATCAGTTCCCAACCTTACCTTCCTTTTCTGGTTAAGGGTTCCTAGTGGGCCCAATAATGCCCCCCCCCCACCAAAGTATTCATTTCCCTATGCTCAGAATCTGAATATATTGCCTTCCATGACAAAAGAGAATTACATCTGTAGATGCAGTTAAATTTGCACACCAATTGACCTTGAGATAGATGGTGAGATTATTCTGGATTATCCAGGTGGGCGCAGTTCCATGGGTCCTTACAGAGTGATGTGGGAAGGACTCCACCTTCTGTGACTGGGTTTGAAGATGGAGGGGGCGCCAGAGTGGCTCAGTGGGTTGAGCATCTGACTTCGGCTCAGATCATGATCTCATGGTTTGTGGGTTTGAGCCCCACATCAGGCTCTGTGCTGACAGCTCGGAGCCTGGAGCCTGCTTTGGATTCTGTGTCTCCCTCTCTCTCTGCCCCTTCCCTGCTCATTCTCTCTCTCTCTCTCTTTCTCTCTCTCTCTCTCTCTCTCTCTCTCAAAAATAAATAAACATTAAATAATTTGTTTTTAATGAAGAGGAAGGAAGGGGTCATGGAGCTCAGGTAGCCTCCAGAAGCCAGAAAAGACAAAGAAATGGATTCTCACCTAGAGGCTCCAGAAGACCATAGGGTCCTGCTACACCTTGATTTCAACCCATTGAGAACCCAAACTACTAAATATACGTTGTTTCAAGCCACTGAGTTTGTGATACTTTGGTATAGCAGTGACAGGAAACTAACACAGAGAGAGCCCCACTCCTGAGCCCCTGAAAGAAGGCTGCTGTTGAAGAAAGTCACTCCGGGAGAAGCCTAAGAAGAGGCAGAGGGATAATAAGGACAGGAGGTTGAATCAGATGATGCCATTTTTAAAGGCAGATGCTGCCAGTTCCTGCTTTTGGCGCGCTCCATGTTTGCAAATGCCTCCTCTGCACAGGCTTTGGACCAGAATGTTCCAGAAGAGAGTCACTGCCAGCCTCAGGGGGCCTATTCTCTTGGAAAGAATTCTGCCTTTGGTCTGACAGTCAGCGGCCAGCACTGAGTAGCTCAGAGCCACCAAGGTGCTGCTGCCCAGAAGGCAGGGAGGTTGTGACATGGGACACAGGAAGTCACATTCCAAACAGCAGATTAGAATGTGCTGTTATTGTGAATCTCAGCAGAAGTCCCTTGGCTTTGAAGCTTCCACCCCCTTGCAAGGTGACCACACAAACACACTCAAGCATGCAGATGGAAAGAGGGAGGGAAAAGGAGACAGAGAGAGGAGAGAGAGGGAAAGGAGGAAAAGAATGAGCTCCCCCGTCCCTGGAATGTTCCAGCAGTAACTGAGACACCCAAGTCCCTCTGCACCAGCAGTTTATCAATGCAGCCACATCCTCTGAACAAAAAATGGCAAACCCAAGGTACACGGTGACTCTGCTCTCCTGAGCCCCACCCCCACCCACAAGGTGGCCCAGCAGCCCTGCTTAGAATTCTCTCTGCCTCTCCCCTGCTCACACTCACTCTCTCTCTCTCTCTTTCTCTCTCTCTCTCTCAAAATAAATAAGTAAATATATTTTTTAATACACACACACAAATTTGTTATCTTACAGTTCTGGAGGTTAGAAATCCAGTACCTGGGGTGCCTGGGTGGCTCAGTCGGTTAAGTGTCCGACTTCAGCTTGGGTCATGATCTCATGGTCTGTGAGTTCGAGCCCCACGTCGGGCTCTGTGCTGACAGCTCAGAGCCTGGAGCCTGCATCGGATTGTGTCTCCCTCTCTCTCTACACCTTACCTGCTTGTGCTCTGTCTCTTTCTCTGTCTCTCAAAAATAAATTTAAAAAAATTAAAAAAAAAAAAGAAGTCCAAAACCTGTCTCATTCAGCTAAAATCAATGTATTGGTAGGACTACATTTCTTTCTGAAGGCTCTAGGAGAAAATCAAGCACCCTTGCCTTGTGACTCCCTGCTTCTACCTTTACTCCCCACCTTTATCTTTATCTATCTCCCTGACCTTTCTTACACATTCACGTCTCCCTCTAAACACAGCTGCAAAAGATTCCCTGCTTTTAAAGTTTATTTGTTTATTTATCTTGAGAGAAAGAGGGAGAGGGAGGGGCAGAGAGAGAGAGAGGGAGAGAGAGAATCCCAAGCAGGCTCTGCACCATCAGCTCAGAACCCCACATGGGGCTTGATCTCAGAACCACGAGATCATGACCTAAGCCAAAATCAAAAGTCAGATGCCACCCAGGCGCCCCAAGTTTCCCTGTTTTTAAAGACCCATGTGATTAGACTGAGCTTCCCAGATAACCCAGGATAGTCTCCTCGATCAAGGCCTGCTGATTAGTAACCTTCATTGTATCTACAACCTTAATTCCCTGTTGTAATCTACTCTGAACATTTTCATTTTATGGGGTGTGAACTTCTGAGCCTATTTTTCTGCCAATTGCAGTAAGATTCCACTAGAGGGCACTAGCGTATTCCTTATTATGAACACTACATTTCAAATAATGATAAATGAGAAAATCTGATAAAACTGAACACTGTATCACCAGTTAAAGAGAACCAGTATACAAATATCTCTCATGAGGTCTTTCAAAGGTTAATCATATAATAGGGAAATATATAGGGCAGAGCAAATTCCTCAGAACTAAAATGGCTGCAGCATAAGTAAAATAGGATTTGAAGTGTGGTAACCATTCTACAGCCTATATCTGGGCTCAGGATCACCCATAGAAAAATATTGCCATGCACTTAAAGGGATAAATGTGTTCCCTTACAGGGTTTTTTAAGAAATGGCTCCTCAGTGGCAGAGGCAGGCATAAGCATTATTGTCCCAAGACTGTTACCCCAGAAGGAATGCATGGGAAATGCAGATTTCCTAAGTAGTGCGCCCAAGGAGGGGGCTGAGAGCAGACACTGAAGAAGTCCATGGACAGATGGACAGCACAGAGCAAGATGCATTACATTAAAGTACAAAAGACGAGGGAGATATTTCAGGGCTCCTGGCCATCTACAGGATTCTCTTTTCTTCCAGTCTCTTTGTTAGGGACATAGAAGTTTGCCCCACACTGGGAGAAAGCTCCAAAACTCTTGAAAGTGGTGGCCTTTGGGAAGGAAAGGTCACAAGGAAGCCTCAAGAAGGAAAGGTGGGAAGGTATAGGAACTGGCTCGTGATCTAAGGGTATCAGGAACTCAGGTTAGTGGCATTGCTTTAGAGTCTTGGGTTGATATAGAGAAAGAAAAGAGAGACCAGATCACTGGCCATGGGGTGTGGTGGAGGGGAGCGGCTTGTGTCTGAGGAGAGTGAATTAGCTACTGGGGGAAAGGACGACAGAATCAGAGGCCTCCTGGGGGTGCCTGGGTGGCTCAGTTGGTTAAGCATCTAACTTTAGCTCAAGTTGTGATTTCATGGCTCATGAGTTAGAGCCCCACATCGGGCTCTCTACTATCCGTGCAGATCCTCTGTCTCCCTCTCTCTCTGCCCCTCCCCTGCTCTTTCTCTCTCTCTCATAAATAAACATTTTTAAGAAAATTAATCAGATACCTCCTGAATCTTGGGTTAATCTAACATGGAGAATGCTTGGGATGAACTATAAATCTTTAAATTGTAATTATCCACCTCTATGATGTGGGAAGCACCATGGAACCTGGGAAAACCCACTGGATGGGAGGTAAATAGTGGGTTTAGTTTTGTGGAGGTAGGTAAACTGTGAAAGATTTCTAAAGGTGAAATTCAGGATGACAAGGTTTACTAAGTAACAAGGAAATTGTTGACTTGAGGAGGGCTCCTGAGAATGAAAACTGCTTCCCTTCCTGGAGAACACCTGTCTCCCAGCTAGGATATTGAGTACTCTCAGGACAATGGAAAACACCAAGGGCTGAAGTGGAGCCAAACCTGCTCCCCGCCATGCTTTTCCTGGAAGGAACAGAACTGGTAGCGACATACGAAGAGAGAACACGCCTCCTTAGAGCAGAGTTACCATCCTGAGAGCAAGCGCGCCTCTCTCACTGGCCTAGAATGGTGACAGTTTGGAGCCCCAGCTTGAAGGCGACTTCAGGCAAGAAAGCCATCTCTGAGTTGCCGGCACTGCCCCCAAACAGGGATGAGGGCCCACTTCTTGACTGGGGATGACAATGATTTGGCAAAATCTCTGGGAAGCCCTAGCCGTGGATGGAAGCATTTCAGGGAGATGAGGCAGTCTCTTCCCGCTCCTCTTCCCCTGGGCCCCTCAAGAATACTCTGGCTCCAACAAAGCACAAACAAACTCAAAGGTGTCCAAGAGGGGAAATTTTCGGGGCAACCCCAGGCAAGTCACCTCAATGCAGGAAGGACACAGTGACCCAGAAAAGGGAGCAGTATGTGTGGCAGGAACTCAGAAGAGACGCCACGATGGCCCCAGCCACAGACAGAACTTCCCATGACTCGGATAGACAGCCAGTCGCAGCCAGGATCCGGGACATATCCATGCTTCCGTGCGGAGCGGCACGAGGAGACCGCAAGAAAGAGGTTGTAAGTCTATAGCAGACAAAGAAACCATGTGGGCTGGTAAATATGTGAGGTCACTGAAGCCAGCAGATGTCGCCCCTGCCTTTAGGGAGAGAGAGAAGAGGGAAAGGAAGAAAGGTATGCCTAACACCAACGTTGAGGAAAGCAGCCACTCGTGCCCACAACTACGCGTACTGTGCTAACGGGGAAAGGGTCCTGCATCTAACATGTTGAACTGGATACAGACCGGTGAAATAATCCGCCCTGGGGACCTGACGGGATTTTTACGCATGAGCCTCTTGTAAGCGGTGGACGCTAGTCGGTGGGTACACAAGGATAGGAAAACACTTGGAATTTTCTCTGCAGAGTAGAAGTGAAGACTTCTAAAGTGCAATTTTGATGACAGTGTAAGTTTCACGCTCTCGCATATCTGAGTGACCAACATGTTATACCAGTTTTCATCATAAAGATTTAAAATACACCAATATTTGCAAGCTGGGCAAGAGGATACTGATGAGACGTTGTCCAGTGCGCAGAAATATGCAGCCTCAAAGGAGAGCGACCGCAGCAGCCGGTACTGACTGCCTGGGTTTCACTCCAGCCCTAGGAGGAAAGGGGAGTGGTTTCACCCCTGAAAATGAGGGGCAAGAAGCTGCAGAGATGGAGACATTACAGAGACCGACTAGAGCCCCGGGGGCTAGGAGACACCTGTGTGAAGCCACCATGGGTTTCCGGCCCCTGGGCTGGTCGTGCTTTGTCTCCTGGGAGCAGGTGAGTTTCGGGACACGTGGACAACCTGGCCGTAGCTTGCAGGTCTCAGCTCAAGTCCTTTTCTAGAGCCGCAGATGCCCTCCTCGGCTGTCTCTAGCTCTGTTTCCTTCCCTCACAGGCCCCATGGTAGCCAGGGTGACCCAAACCCCAAGACACATCATCACCGGGACTGGAAAGCAGTTGACAGTGCGTTGTTCTCAGGACATGAACCATGACGCTATGTACTGGTATCGACAAGACCCAGGGTTGGGTCTGAAGGTGATCTACTATTCGAGGAATGTTGACTTTATTGAAAAGGGAGACGTCCCCGATGGGTACGCTGTCTCCCGGAAGGAGGAGAGGAATTTCCCCCTGACCCTGGAGTCCACCAGCACCAGCCAGACACCTCTGTATCTCTGTGCCAGCAGTAAATCCTCTCTGCACAAAAAGAGGACCACAAGAGCAAGGAGGCTCCTTCCTGGGGAGCCCCCCCCACACACACACAAGCAGGAGGAAAATTCCCTCCACCATCAGTGTGGGCAGAAGTCCTTCCCTGACTCCCCACATCCGGGGACCCTGAACAAGCTCCTCCCAAGCTCAGGCTGCAGCCCTTTCTCCTTACCGGGCTTCAGGGCTGCCCAACCCGAGCCCTCCATCTTCACTCCAGTCACTCTGCAAACTTTGTCCCACATTCCAGGTCCTGTTCCCGGATGTTGGCCACTGGGAGGAAGAGCACGTTCTGGGTTGTTTACAAAATCTGCCATCTCCCATTTTCCTCATCTCAGCACATGGTCCCGCCATCCACCCAGACGGCCAAGCCAGAAATGCAGGAGTCAGCCTCACCCCCTCTCACATCCCATCCTTCCACCCCCCCATCCGTCGCACCCCCCGCAGATTTCTAGATGTTCCATCCCTCGCCAATTCTACCAATGTTTCTGACCTCACCGATGATAGTGTGGCCCACCAAATGTCTCTCACCTGGATTCCTCAACCACCTTCCAAGTTGTCACCCCTCACTTCCCGTTTGCCACCTGCCCCCATCCAGAAGCCACTGTCTCCAGCTTGAAACCCATCAGTGTCTTTTCTTAACCTGGCCAAAGTCTCCGGTATAAACTGGAGACTTCCAAGCCTCTCCATGATGTGGTCTTTGCATACCTGTCTCTACCTTCCTAACGTGAAAGTCCTCTTTCTTTCACTCACAACTACGGGGCATTTCCATCTCTTACAGGTCCCCACATATGCCCTTTGCTGCTTCACTGCTGGTTCTTTACCAGTAACGTTCACTCTACCTAGAGCCCCCTTCCTCTCCCCACCTACCCGGAGAGCTGACCGATCGTTCCTCTGCATGCTAATTCAGAAGTCATTTCCTCCAGAAAGATTTCCTTGAAGCCCTGGCTGGGTGAGGCCTCTGCCCCCTGCTCTTATGACAGCCTGACATGCTAGCCTCAAGGCAATCAATGTGCTCAACTGTTTACTGTTTAAAGTTTACACAATTGGGGCACCGGGGTGGGTCAGTCGGTTGAGCGTCTAACTCTTGATTTTGACTCAGGTCATGATCTCGTATTTCATGGGATCGAGCCCCACGTCAAGCTCTGCACTGACAGCAGAGGAGCCTGCTTGGGATTCTCTCTCTCTCTCCCCCTCTCACTGCCCCTCCCCAGTTCGCTCATGCGTGCTCTCTCTCAAAATAAATAAACTTTTTTTTAAGTTTATGCTAATAAATATTAAGGTTAATGAGAACAAGGATCATGCCTATATTGTTTACCTTTTTTATCTCCATACTTGCCATTGACTTGTTAAGTAAATGAGTGACTCCGTCTTCTCTCAGACCCTCTTTCTAAAGCCTCTCTGACTAGTCCAGTATCTAGACTAGTCCAGTATCTAGACCCCTTGCAAATTTCTCTCCTACACATAGTTTGGGGAGATTCCAGGGTTTTTCACATCTGTAGACAAGCCAGACAACTCATGTGCTCTAATAGAGTTTTTTATTATATTCTGGCCCCTTGTTGACTCTGTGCTATATGTCGGCCTGACAAGGATGTTGCCTCTCCGGGTACCACTGTGTCCACAGGATCCTTTTCTTCTTCTGATGGGCCCTAAAACACCTGCCCACCACTGCTGCTGCTTCTGCTCCGAACCATTACATTTGCCAAGCGGTACGATGTGCCAGACGGGGCCAGCGGGCTCCGTCATCCCTCCCAGGTAGTTTCCTGCAGAGTGACACCTCTATTAATGAAGCACAAGAGGAAACATTTTGCCCGGGCTTTTCCCTTCCCTTCTCTGTGTTGGAAGGGCAAAATTACAGTTCTGTATCTTGATCCCCAATCTCTTACACAGACTTTAGCACAAAGGCTCGTTCAATGACATGCATTCCTCACCAACCAGCAAAATAGTAGTTACACCCTGGAACAATGGAACACAGAGAACCTCATCCAGGATGCAGAATCTGGCAAGACAAAACAAAACAAAATACAACAGCTGAGCTCAGAATCCACTCATCCCTCCAAGAACTACGGCTGCATTGCTGGGTTGGTCCACCCCGCCAATCCCCCACCCCTTACGGAAGGATGAGCTCTCTCAAGGAGGCATCTTATGCTGTTATTCACATAGGCTTCCAGTGGACCAATCCCTCCTTTTTGAAAGACTTGCCCAGACATTTCTAAACTACAAAACTTGTTCCTTCTCCAGTCTAAGCTGAGTTTCCATTACACCTTTGATCACATCCTCAGTATAAATACAATTATATTAATTAAATCGAAGATGTAAATGGAGATTATAAGACGAGAGACTGTTTCCTGTAAATGGTTCTGCCATCTAATGACCTCTTTCCTGGAAGTCATCTAAAGTGACCCCTTATCCCATGCGAACCCATGGGACAAGGATGTAGACAGACCCCTTCAAACTTATACAGAGTCCCGCACACCTAGCCCTCTATTATAGGACCTAGGGATCTGAGCTAGGATGCCCTTATTCTTAACTTGGACCTGCCTTAGGCACCAGGTTACTCTGTTACCCTTGATTCTAGGACCAGGAGATTTCTGGTTCTAAACCATTCCTTAGAGGATGCACCCACAGCCTGCTTTATGGAATCTATTTCTGATGCGTAAATCACACCTCAGTCAATCTCACTCATGCTAAAGAAATATCTACAAGAGTTCGAGAATTTTCAGATTTAGAATCCTAGTCACGTTTTTTTTTTTTACATTAATTTTTGCTCACTAATTGTCAATGTCCTTGGTGGACTACTATTTCTATGTTCTTCCCTTAAAAGTGGGGTACGCAGGTATTACTACACTAACAGCAGAGCCAACACAGACACCCTACCATGAATTCACCTGCCATGATATCCTCCTTGGGATAGATGGTTCATGGGCACAGTAGGTGTCTTTGAACTTGGTTGGCCAGACCACTACATTAAGCCTTTCTCTGGTGGTCATACATTGGCGTCCTTCCTAAGCTCTCTCTCTTCAGGTACCCTCTCTTTCAATCCACAGTGCCCATGAATGCCAGCGCCACTGAAATCCCAAGGTCAGAAACAAAGGGTGACTCTGTGATGTGACCAAAATACATACCATGACCCGTATGTGCTGATTCAGACAAGAGCCGGGAGTGAGGCTACAATTAATCTTTTACTCAGTGCCAGGGGTACCAACAAATGGGAAGTCTAAGAGACAGGGTGCCTTATAAATAAGACTGAGCATTCTCCGCAACCTTCAGACATCCAGCCCTTCTCAGACACACCTGCCAGCGGTTAACCCACAGCACCGCCCAGTCACTTCCGTTCTGCTCCAGAAGGGTTGTCACATCAGGGAGGTGGCACCCACATGGGAGACAGTGAGGGGGGACAGCACCTGGGAATGAGCTGTCACAGTCCTCTCTCCCTCGTTCCTCCTCGGGGTTTGTACATAGCTTCCGCAGCCCAGGCAACCTGAGAAGATCCCCTTGTGGTCAGTTCGGCTTCCCTCCAAGCACCTGCTAGAGGGAGCTTCTTTCCACCCAGACACACGGGGCTTCAGGGACTCCTTCCAGGACCCCCGGCTGTCTGGCCCTTTGCACTGCCCTGCTCCCTCCCCCATCGCCCACATTTCGTTTTCCAGCTCCACTCCATCTCTAGACAAACTGCCTTTCTAATTTCAGGTGTCGGCCTCTAGACTTCATTTCTCCAAGGCTCAACATTGTATTCAGTGTTATTTTATAACTGCATTTCAGCTGTCACCGCCACCTCTCTGCCAGGATAACATCCAATTGCATACGACGTTTCCTCTGCCAGTCCTGCCTGGCAAGCTCCCTCTTGCTCTCCTGATCTCCTGATTGCTTCCCACGCTCCCCCAAATGTCCCTGGTCACTTCCTGGACACACACACCTTCTACACATCTCAGTTCTGCAATCGTCTTACCGTGTTGTTACTGTTTGCTCTAAATCTTTCCTTAGGGCCATCTGTTCTTTGATTTAAGGTAATGTACCTTTCCAGTTTGTGCCTGAAGCACTGCACGATGGGTCCATGGATCCAATCGAAGCTCCGTGAGGCATGGAGCATGCCTCTGTGGTCCATGAGGGCCTTCCCGGGGCCAGGCACATAGCAAGTGTTCGAGAAATATCAATACAAGGATTCTAAGAGGCCTTCGAGAATTCTAATCAGGATCTGTCTTCCTGATCTCTCTTTCCAGCTAAGCACCCTTTTAATAAGCAGCTTAGATGATAAATCTTAAGGATAAATTCTCTGAGACAAGCTTTTCTTATTAAGCATAGATGCTGCTGATCTCTGAGCTAGCCATGCCCCATTTCTGCAACAGCTTCACCATTAAAGATTCAGGGACAGAATTTTCTAGTCACAGACTCCATAATCACCTCCAGCCTCAGAGAGGAGCTATGGTGACATGGTGGGGGGGGGGGGGGGGCGGGAGGGTGGAGGCAAGCTCTCCCGAGGAAAGACCCTTCATGGGAACTGCTGGGGTCACTGAGCTCAGAGCTGATGTGTTGACCCTCTGCCCCAAATTGCTATTGTGAGTTCAGGAAGAAGACTGTGACAAAGAGGCACTGTGGAAGTAAGCTTTACTGGAGTATGTCTCAGTTTGGGATTTCTCTTCTTCATAATAAGTAGCAGAAATGTTCTATAATCCTTTGCCTCCTGCCCACGGCGTATCAAGCCTATTCAACTGCCAGAGCAAATAATATTTTAGCATTCCCTCCTCTACACAATATTTTTTTTGTTAACAGTCATGTAATAATTACAAATCTTAACGTGCCCCAAAATCACCTGTTGAGGATTTGTTTTGTTCTGTAGGGTTATTTTTTAAAATTGTGTGTGTGTGTGTGTGCGCGCATATCTGTGATAAGGGCACTTAACACGAATCCCTTTTAACAAGTATTTAAGTGTACAATCCAGTCTGGGGGCGCCTGAATGGCTCAGTCATTTAGGTCATGATCTTGCAGTTTGTGGGGTTCGAGCCCCGCGTCGGGCTCTGTGCTGATAGCCCTGGATTTGCCCAAAGTCCTGCTTCAGATTCTGTGTCTCCCTCTCTCTCCACCCCTCCCTTGCTCTCTCTCTCTCTCTCTCTCTTTCAAAAATAAATAAACATTAAAAAATGTACAATCCAGTCTTGTTAACTACAGGCACAATGTTGTAGACAGATCTCTAGAAGGTAACCATCTTGCAAGACTGGAATTTTGTACCTGCTGAACAGCGACTCCCCACTTCCCCTCCCCCAGGCCCCGGCAACTGCTTGTTTTCTGTTTCTAGGTATTTGACACTGGGCTGAGTGAAATAAGGCAGTCACCGAAGGGCAGATATTACACAAAAGGAGTCTTTTATCACCAAAGTTGTTTAGAATTTCTGGCACATGGTGGGAACACAAGCAGAACAACTTTTAATTGGATTTTATTATTGTCTTTTTTTTTTTTACATCAGTATCTGCTACATTATTCATATGTGGCAATTGTCCAAATGATTCCTTTATAACAAACAGGAAAACAGATTCTGGCCCATGTAATTCCAATCCAGAATTACATTCTGTATTTAGCTGTTATTTCCCTGTACTCTTTTACTCTGGACCTCTCCTCAGGCTGTCCTTTGTAACCCAATACTTTGGAGGAGTATACACAGTTACTTTACAGAAAACGGTACTTAATTTAGTACTGTGGTAAAGCATGTTGGAGGTGAAGTGTTAGATGAAAATAATTTGTACTTTCCATGTTTCCCCTCATATTACATTTTCAAGCTTTTTATGATGAAAAATTTTAATCACAAGCATAGAGAGGAATAATAAAATGAGCCCTATCGCCCAGATTCAATAATTAACATTTTGCTACTCCCCTCCCCCGCCCCCCATCATCCATTTCCCCAGCATTTTGGGCTGATACATTTTGAAGCAATTTCCCAGACATCACAGTATTTTATTCCAGATTTTAGTAAGCTCTAAAAAAGAATAACACTTTGTTATATCGTATTACCTACCTAACAAAATTATTTGTAATTCCTTACTATTATATACTGCCAGAATTATATTCACATTTCTCCTATTACCTTGAAAATGACCTTTTAAATACCTGCTTATGCATTTGCTTGTGATGTCTCTGAAGTTCTTCTTCCTTCCCTTTTCCCTCCCTCCCACTCCCCTTCTTCTTTGTCCTCTTCTACTTCTCTGCAGACAGTGCACTCCTAGTGAATAGGGAAGGGTGACACTAGGCAGGGAGAGAGAAGGGGGGCTCGGGGAGGCAGGTTGCAGCGACAAGTGGGAGGCTGAAGAAACAGAGGGGTTTGGAGAGAAAAAAGATGAAGGTATTCCAGACCCGCCTGGGCTAGGTGCCATGCGTGGAGTCTCACGAACTTTCTGACAAGGTCCCAATAAAAAGTCGGGGACAAAAATCCTTGGTGGCTACCCAGTCGGGACCCTGTCACTCTTGAGAGCATTATACTCTGTCTCAATACACTCTACTGCTTTGCTCACTCTCTGTTGTCTGCAAGAGTCATCCTCTGACTCCGTGAGACAGGGGCCAGCGTCTCTCCCACCCTCCGGTAACACTAGTACTTGCACCTGGAACCAGCCACACCTGGACTCCACCATTGGTCGCCCATGGTGTCCACTACACTGCCAGGTGGACCTGCACGTGTGGGCACTGGCACCACTGTGTCTCCACCACCAACACAGAGGACAGAAAAGGCAAGTGTTTTATGAAGGAATTAGCCTATTACTCATGGGAAGAATCACATCTCTCTATGTCCCTACTTCTATGGAAGCAAATCATAACAATTAGAACAGAAATATCTACAACTAGGGGCGCCTGGGTGGCTCAGTCAGGTAAGCATCCAACTTCAGCTCAGGTCATGATCCGCAATTTGGAAGTTCCAGCCCCGCGTTGGGCTCTGTGCTGATTGCTCAGAGCCTGGAGCCTGCTTTGGACTCTGGGTCTCCCTCTCTCTCTGCCCGTCTCCTGCACACGCTCTGTGTCTCTCTCAAAAATAAAAAATGAATAAACATTAAAAAGATAAAAGAAATATCTACAACCAAATACTTTCAGCGTACTACATGTGTACTTAAGGACGGACATGTAGAAATGAGGACTCAGGGACTGGTGATCCTTTGCAATTCGAGATGCCACCTGGATATAAGGATGTGCCCAGGATGGCAAGGAGCTACTAGGGATCTGATAAAACCCCCTAAACACTAAAGCTAATCATTTCAAAAGCAGAGAACAGCACAACAGGAAGATGGAATTTGAACCAGAACACGAAGTCAGACGTATTGCTTCTGGCCGCTTCTGGTTATGAGATTCCCAGGGAATTCAGGGGAAAGATATTGACGGTTGAGTCAGAATTACTCTGCAGTTTGAAGCTTTTCCTTCCTAGCGGATAAGCAGGATCGGACACTGCCTGGGAGAAGTCCCTATTACAGAAGTATCATGAAGCTTAAAGAAGAAACAGCAGGGCTGGTGTAGGACAGTTGGTAATGAACCAGAGTATAATATCAAGAGTTTAACAGCAAGTGCGGTTTTGGTTTTTTGTCGATTTGAATTCATGGGAAAACAATTCCTGGAGAAATATTTTGGAAAGCAAGTCTTTTTAGACAAAGATTTATCCCAAAAGGGGAACATAAGGATGAGTCCAAGAAATCATGTGGGTGAAGAATTTTAACATGCTGTCTGACACAGAATCAGTATTCAGTAAACAACGGTGTGGTGATGAGTCAGTGCTTTGACCAGCCACACTTGCGGAGCCCTGCCCGTTTATAATCGGTCCATAGGTACCAACTTGTTCCTTCCTACATTCACCCTGTGTGGTTGGTACTGTTATTAGTCGCATTTGACATATAAGGACACTGAGGCCCAGAATTTGCCCGTGGTCACAGCCAGTAGTAACTTGAACGACAAAGCGGATTTCAAACCCAGACCGTCAGCTCCACAGCCTGCCTTTGTAACCAGTGCGCTAATTGTGGTAACTATTGTTACTCAGTGAGATCGTATGAAAAACTAAAATTGCTGTGAAGGAAATGTATGTTGAGAGATGGAGAGGAGAGAAAGAGGGGTTGGGGGAGAGAGGGAGGGAGAACATGTTTTCCCCATCAGAGTTAGTCAGGGAAAAAAAGTCCCCATCTTGGAGACTCACTTCCTGAGACTCTCTAGAAGGACCCGGCACATCAGGACCCCTGGCTGAGCTCTACCATACAGACCGAGTTAGGATGCACAGGCAGGCGGTGGCGGAAAGAGACAAGGTGGAGTCTGGACAAATCCATGCAGACATCCTCATGCTCTCTCCCTCCCAGGAAGATGCATACCTTCCCCTGCAAGGAAAACACAGAGCCCACCAGCAAGGGTTCTGCCCAGGGAGGCCCGTTAGAGACACAGCATCCCAACTGTGTGGGGCAGCTGGTGTTATGGGCTGAACTGTGTCCCCTCAAAATTCCTGTGTTGACGTCCTAGCCCTCAGGACCTCCGAATGTGACTATATTTGCGGATGAGCTCTTTAGAGAGGTAATTAATGTAATTAATTGAGATGATTAAATGAGGTCACTGGTGCGGCCCCTTCTCGATCTGACTGGTGTCCTCGTAAGAAGAGGGAATTAGGACACAGACACGCACAGAGGAAAGACTGTGTGAAGACAGAGGGAGAAGAAGGCCACCTGCCGGTCGAGGAGTGAGGCCTCTGAGGAAACCAGCCCGGCCACACCTTGATCTTGGACTTCTGGCTTCCAGAACATCAAGAAAACCCATTTCCATAAGGAGAGTCACCCAGTCTGTGGAACTCCCTGGCAGTCCAGGAAAGTTAATCCAGCTGACCATACAGGCACTCTCTACCTAATACGTACCCAAATTCCACACCCAAAGAAACAAAGCAGGTGTTCAGCACACATTACATTGTTTGTGCAAGCAGTCCAAGCAAAACGATCTACACTTACCAGTTACTAGGTGGTGGGAACGCTCCTGAAGTCCCAGTGCCCAGATGCCTGCCTTGCAAGCTGGTCCTTCTAAGGATGGCCATCTCAGGCCTACCTCGCCAGCTGTTTTCTACACACGCACATGTGCACACACACATGTGCATGCACACACACACGCATGCGCACACATGCACGCACGCACATACACATGCATGCACACACAAGCACATGCACACGTGCACACACACACACTCACTGCAGAACAGCGATGGCTTTCACTCTGGCACCTCTAAAGTCTCCAGCATCTAGAAGATGACTAAGGGATCGTGAGCGTGGGCAGGGACAGCGACATCACAGACAACCAACCTGGAGCCTGAGAGAAGAGCCACTCCTGCCTCGAGCCTGCCATGGGGCCCAGGCTCCTCTGTGCTGTGGCCTTTTGTTTCCTGGGAGTCAGTGAGTCTGGGGAGTTGGCAGCAGACCCCTGTGCCATTATTCCTAGGCCCTGAATACAAGATTTATCCCTCAGCAGGCTTCCTGGCCTCTTTTCTCGCCTCATCTGTCCTTCCTTCTTAGGCTTTGTGGACACACAAGGAACCCAAACTCCGAGATATCTCATCGAGAAAGTGGGAATGAAAGTTTTGATGGAATGTTTGCAGAATATGGACCACGAAAGAACGTACTGGTATCGACAAGACCCAGGTCTGGGGCTGCAGCTCCTCCGTCGGTCGTATAATATTGACAGTACTGAGAAAGGAGATGCCCCTGACGGGTACAGGGTCTCCAGGAAGAAGAAGAACGCCTTCCCCCTGACCCTGGACTCTGCCAGCACCAACCAGACGTCTGTGTACCTCTGTGCCAGCAGTAAATCCACAGTGCCTCACAGCCACATCCTCTCTGCTCAAAAAGGGCAGATATCAGGAGGAAGTGACCCCAACTCAGGGCTGAGCTGCACTGGCTCCCATGGCACATTCGTGCCAATTAGAAGTAAGGCGGCCTCTAAGGGGAAGCAAGGCCGTACACACGCATCTTGGCTAGGAGAGCGTGGATGTTTTTCAGGCCCCACTCATCACCGCTTCCCAAGTCGGGGGCCCTTCTGAACTTACTTAACCCGCCCCACCGTATGTGTCATCCCCAACCTAAATTCATGAGACCCCCACCCCAACCAGGAGGAGAAGTCTCTCACTTATTCACACTGGAGCGGCCCTGCCCTATGACCATTTATCAATCTTCCCTCCCTGCTCCTTTCCTCCTCCCTCATACTGTTTGCTACTTGGATCACCGTATGCTCTTAATTGACATTTCGCTAGAGGGCGCTCACACAGTCTAAACTTTTTAGCTAAATGTTCCTGTCTTTGTGCTGATTCAAGAGAAAGCTTGTGGAGTTTGACTTCTGTTTATTCAGTTGAGAAAGAGAAAAACCGACAAAAATGGATCTTTTTAAGTTTCTCTAAATGCGCGATGATGTTTGATTGGAAATTTCTGATCAGGGAAGGAATACACTTTGATGCAGAAGGTGGTAAGAATTAGGCTAAGGGCACCCTGGTGCCTCAGTCCATTAAATGTCCGGACTGTTGGTTTTGGCTGAGGTCATGATTTCATGGTTTGTAAGTTTGAGCCCCGTATTGGGCTCTGTGTGGACAGCACAGAGCCTGCTTGGGATTCTCTCTCTCCCTCTCTCCACCCCTCCCTTTCTTGCTCTCTAGATCTCTCTCAAAATAAAAATTAAAAAACTTAAAAGAAAAAGAATTAGTCGTGCTATATCTGTACTCACAATCCTCTGGAGAAAATATCTGTTTGTTTTAGGAATGAAACATACACTATCCTGTCAGTAAATATTAATTGAGCCTATTCTGCTTTGGGAATACAAAAGAAATGTAAAGGATATTGGAAATCCAAATGTCAGTGCAAAAGTATTAACGAGACAAAACAGGCATATTAGATGCTTCGATTCAGTGCTAAGTTTTTATGGTGTGGAACTCAGAGAAAAAAGTAAATCGATCACATTACAATATTCAGTATTAAGTTCACATGAGAGCTAAGACTTGAGCTGATTTTTTTTTTCTCTTCGGAGTTTCAATTTAAAGTCAAGTTAGTTAACATATAGTGTAGTATTGGTTTCAGGAGTAGAATTTAGTGATTCATCACTTACATATAGCACCCAGTTTGAGCTGATTTTAGATAAAAAGTAAAGGCAAGAGAAAGTATTAAAAGTAAGAAATATCCTGCAACATTCTTGTGAGAGATCCTGCTGGAATGAAAAGGTGGCATTCTTTCTCTAAAAAAAGTTAGGGATCATAGGTCTTCCAATGGAGGTCGACATCTAGAACAGAGAAAGCACCTCTTCGCAGAATAGTGTGAAACGACAGAACACATCTGCAAACATCTATTTTCGGTGGGCCTTCAGGGTGTCTGGGAGTCCTATAATTTCTCATAAATTATTAACTTCCCACAGCAAGCATTGCACCAACCCAGAAGATCAACCTCAAGAGAGGGGAACAGATATGAGCATTCCCAGTGCCTTCTGGGACCATCCCCAACTAAACTGAGACCCTGGTGGAAAGAGCACCACCCCGGACCAGGTTTCAGTCCTTACAAGCTGCCACTTGCTCCTTCAAAGGCATCTTACCTTGCTAAGGAGCTGTCGCCCAAGCAGAGAGGTAGAACACATGACTTAAATGGAAAATATGCAGAGATTGAATATCATACACCAAATGAATTATACAAGACATCTAAAGAGGTTGAAAGGATTGTAGATTCGGATAAGAGGCTTGAGTTTAGAAATAAATTGAAAAAAAAAAAAAGTGTCCCAAAGAGAGTTCACACAATACACTCTTAAAAGCACATAAAATATTACTAATGTTTACCATAAGAGTACAAGGAAGCATTCGGAAAATGTAAACCATGATTTTGGATAAAGGTACATTATATTAAGATACTGAGAAATTCATAGAAGGAATGATGCTATCCTTAATCTCCAAGAGAGAGAGGTTTAAAATTCTGTGACTTGGGTAAATACAGCAAATTGTTCTGTGTTAAATGAAAATACAAACAGGCTTTGCTAGGACATGATGGAAAAGTGGGGATAGCCTCTTAATAAACAGGGGCAATGAAAGAGAAGAGAACATCCCCCCTTTTTCCTAGACAAGCGTGAGATACCCCAAGCAGTTTATTGTAACATACAGCTGTGAAATACAAGTATTATTGCCTACTAATTATAAATGAAAAACCTAAATCTAAATAGCTTGCCCAAAACCACACAGCTGGAAAGTTAATGGCAGAGATAAGTGTTCCTATATTGCTTTTGAAACGATCAGATAATGGAGTCCAATGTGGGTAAATTTCCAAGCTCAGTTCAATGGGTCTCAAATCCAACCATTAGTAGAAAGATATAATTCACACAGCCAAATATCTGGGTCTCCTACCTCTGTGCCAGCAGCAGAGCCAGCACCAAAGACGTCTTCCATGATGTAGCATATACTTTCAACACTTCCATCTTGAAGTAGAACGATGAAGTGTTAACAGAAGAAACGGTATCACCCTAGTGATGGACAAGTAAAGATGGCCATTAAAAAAGGCCAGTGATGTGTTTGATGAATATAAACAACTGAAACTAAGGTATATCTTCATTCAGTTTCAGAACAGTGCGGACAAAATGATCTAAAGTGATGCAAGACAAAGAAAAATGTTAAAAGTCAAAACAAGTTATAAATAAAGAAATGAGAAACAGAATGATTCACATTTCTCAGTAGCAACACTGAATGCTAGAACACGGTGGTGTAAAAAATAATTCCAAAACTCTGATAGAAAACAATTTTCAGCCTATGTTTCTCAACCAACCCAAGCTACCAGTCAAATGCAATTTTCATTTCTGCCAGGATCTAAACCCTTTATTTCCATTTCACTCTTCCTAAGGAAGTTCCTGGATAATGTGTATCAGCAAACAACAGGAGAAAGTCGAAAAGGGAAGGAACGGCAGGATTCAGAAAATAGGGAATCTGACTCAGAATAACAACAACCAAAAAAAGCATCAGGATAACGACTGTATGGAGCAACGAGTTAGCAACCAGGCCAGACTGAAGCAGGAAGACTCCAAGGTTAATTTTCAGCTACTGCCAAAACACAGACTGTGGCTACACTAAATGAGAAACTCATCCAGAACATCATCTAGCGTCAGTTCACACAATCAGAAACCCAGATCCAGCCTGGAGAAGATGACCTCCTTAAAAATAATCTAGATGACTCAGAGGCTTCAGATATAGGTACCAACCAAACGATAAAAGTCTGCTGATTACCTAACAGCCATTCAAAAGAATGAGGCAGTTCTTGTAATGCCATGATAACTCCTGTAAGACTCCTCCTTCACAAATCACAAATATGAACTCTGGACCAAAAAAAAAAAAAAAAAAAACAAGTTTAAAGTTTATCTTAATGGGCTGAAAAGCAACCAAAAGAAGGCAGAATCTACGGGGAAGTAAACACTTGGATGAAAGGTAAGTTTTCTGTTTCTATAGATTTTTGCCAAAAAATAGATCGCAGTCAAGTAGAAACCCATGAAGAATTGACTAAAAAGTTAGCGAGGATATCTCAGAAAAAGGATATCCACAAAATGGCAATCCAAAATTCTGCATGCAAATCGGTCCCAGTCTCTGGTTAATGCCTGAACTATGCATGAGAGAAGCACTCCAATCAGCCACGCTAAGGGTGAAAGAACTGAACAGAAATTTCCTTTTTTGTCAAACAGAAGAGAACAGAATTCAGAGGTTGAATTTAGCAAGTTAAATGCCAGTGAAAACAAAAACCCAATCACCCCTCAGAGAAATAACCAAAATCCAGACATACCCTTGACAGTGTCTAAGACACAATGAAAAAATTACTAGGTATATGAAGAAAATAAATAACATGACCTATAGTCAAAAGAACATCAGTATGGCAGCTGCCTGGCTCCAAGCTCTGAACTCCTGATGTGAAGACATATTTTGAGCTTACCTGGATGATAGAATTCATGAACAAGGATTTAAAGCATGTTCAAGGACATAAAAGAAAATATTACTGTGATGAAGAAAACAAATGGGAATTCACAACACAGTAATGGAAACTATAAGAAATAAATGGAAATTTGAGAATTAAAATGGCAATATTTGAAATTAAAAAAAAAAAAAACCTCACTGAATGAGCTTGGAACAGATCAGAGATAACAGAAGAAAAATTCAGTAAACTTGAATTTATGGCAATAGAAATTTTAGTGTCTAGCGAACGGGGCGGAGGGGGTGTGCAAAAAGAATAACAGATTCCAGTGGTCTATAGATAAATATCAAAAGACAATAGCTGTTGGAAACTTGGATTTTGAGGTAGAAATGTAGAGCACAACAAATAGTGAAGTGTAGATACATATTAGAGATTTTTCTTAATTCCTTGTAGTACACACAACCGGTGAAAGCAAAAATTTCAGCACTGCATTGCCGGGCATGTGGCAGATAGACACAATAAAGATACAACAATACCACAGAAGATGAGGTTGGAGAGAACAGGCCCACGTAGTCACAAAGTTTTATATTTTCAATGAATCTTTACGATATTAATCATAAGTATACTGTAAAAAGTTTAAAATGAGTATGATAATTTTCAGCCAATCACTAAAAGAAAAAAATAGAGAGATACCTGAAATGTCAATAGTTAACAAGTCAAAATAGATCTTTTTCAAATAATTAAATAGGGTCTATCCCAGGAACAAGCTTGCTCAATACTCAAAAATCAGTCACTGCAGAGGCGCCTGGGTGCCTCCGTTGGTTAAGCGTCTGACTCTTGATTTCAGCTCAGGTCATGATCCCACGGTCGTGGGGTCCATCCCCGGGTTTGGCTCTGCACTGAGCATGGGATGCCCTGCTTGAGATGATCTCTCTCCCTCTGCCCCTCCCCCACTTGGACACGCACTCTCAGTCTCTCTCTCTAAAATAGAGATTAAAGGGGCGCCTGGGTGGCTCAGTCGGTTGAGTCTCCGACTTCGGCTCAGGTCATGGTCTCACGGTTCGTGAGTTCGAGGCCTGCATCGGGCTCTGTGCTGACAGCTCAGAGCCTGGAGCCTGCTTCTGATTCTGTGTCTCCCTCTCTCTGACCCTCCCCCGTTCATGCTCTGTCTCTGTCTCAAAAATAAATAAACATTAAAAAAAATAAAATAAAAATAAAATAGAAATTAAAAAATTAGGGGCGTCTGGGTTTCTCAGTCGGTTAAGCGTCCGACTTCGGCTCAGGTCATGATCGTGTGGTTTGCAGGTTCGAGTCCCATGTCAGGCTCTGTGCTGACATCCCAGAGCCTGGAACCTGCTTCGGATTCTGTGTCTCTCCCTCTTTCTACCCGTCTCCTGCTCATGCTCTGTCTCTCTCTGTCTCTCAATAATAAATAAACGTTAAAAAACATTTTTTAATAAATTAAAAAATTAAAAAAATAAGTCATTATCATTTACCTTATTAGCACATGTATAAAAAGTACAACAGTTATCACTAGAGATAGAAAAAACACTTAATAAAATTCCATATCCATTGTTGATAGGAACACTCAGAGAAGTGGGAACAGGACGAACTTCCTCAGTCTAACGAAGGACATCTGCAAGAAGCCAACAATTAACAGCATAATGAATGGCAGAAATATTCAACACTTTAGCTCCAACATGATAGACGAGTCAATAACGTTCATGCACAGCACTTCTGTCCCACATTACTGGAGGTGCTAGGCAGCACATCCAGGCAAGAAAAAGACGAAAAGGCTGAAGAGTAAATGATAAGGTAAAACCTTTTAAGAGATGAAATCACCATTTATATTAAAATATCAAAAGAAACTACAAAATTATGAAATTAATAAGTGAATTTATTAAGGGCATGGGCTATAATATTAACATGCAAAAATCAACTGCAGTTTATATGCTATGGCAAACAATGGGATAAATGAGTTTTAAAATTTGAATTTAAAAGAATATAAACAAGCCCAAAGTATTTAAGAACAAATTTAACAAAAGACATGCAAGACACGTATACTGAGAAGCAAAAAGCGTTACTCAGAGAAATGGGAGATAACTTTATTATTATTTTTTTTAGGTTTTCTTCATTTATCTTGAGAGTGAGAGAGCACATGAGTGGGGGGGGGGGTGCAGAGAGAGGGAGGGGAGAGAGAGAGAGAGAGAGAGAGAGAGAGAGAGAGAGAGAGAATCCCAAGCAGGCTCCACAATGTCATCCAGAGCCCGATGTGGGGCTCGAACTCACAAACCGTGAGATGATGACCTGAGCTGAAATCAAGGGTTGGAGGCTCAACCGACTGAACCACCCAGGTGCCCCGAAAGACAACTTTGCAACGTGGGATAGATCATGTTCACAAATCGGAAGTCTGGATGTTGTTAAAATGAGCGTTCTCTTCAAATTCATCCATGGATTCAACAAAATCCTAATTCTTGAACCAACTGAATTTTGGTGGGGTTTGTTTGTTTGTTTAACTAGAAAGCTTATTCTAAAATGTATATGGAAATGCAAAGGTTCTGTGAGGAGGTGAGAAATGGTTGAAAGCCTATGTGCGATCTTTCAGGCTTCACCAGTGGCAATTACCCAAAGGGTAGCACCTATGTGGTGCTCCCTAATGACAGGTGGGGAAGTGATGGATACGTGGCGGATGGATGGCAGGTGAATGTTACGCCTTGGGAGTGAAGATCCATCCTAAGTGAAGAGCCACACAGCTCCACTAGGGGGCAGATGGATTTTCTGCACATTCTGCAGATGCTCCTCCTCCTACTACAGAAGGGAAACAGACGCAGTAGGAAAGGAAGACCACGCTGGGGAGGAGGGATGAACTTGAGTTTGCCTTCTCAGTGCCTTTTCTCAGGGAAGGTGAGAGGCTATCACCTAAAGATGCTGACTTGCCTGCTACTTCTCCTGGGACAAGGTATGAGTCTGATCCCACTGGGAAGTTTGGGGTTAATGTTGATGCCCAGTGGAGGAGCAGAGGGTCTGAGGCCACCCATCAGAGGATGAGGGAACTGGATTAGTGGATTAGTGGATTCTGATGGTATAACAGTTGGAAGAACAAATGGAGGCCGTGCCAGGGATCCAAAGTGACATTAAAGCAAATAGTGAAAAGACCTTCCTGCCTGGGGACGAGCTTGTCAGCTTTCTCTCTCTCTCTCTCACTGAAACTAGACACTGTGTTCAGCGCTCTCCTCTCTCAGAAGCCACACAGAGACATCTGTCAACGCGGGACCTCCGTGACAATCCACTGTGAGGTCGATATCCAGTTCACCTTAATGTTCTGGTACCATCAGCTCCCAGGACAGAGCTTGGTGCTGATGGCAACCACAAACCAGGGTCTGGAGGCCACTTACGAACATGGATTTACCAAGGACAAGTTTCCCATCAGCCGCCCAACCCTAGTGTTCTCAACTATGACCATAAGCAACGTGAGCCTTGAAGATAGCAGCTTTTACTTCTGTAGTGCCGGAGACACAGTACTCAGCACGGATCAGAGGTCTGAGCAAGAACCTCAGCCAGCTCCCTCCTGTCTGGCTCCCACCGGATGAACCCGAGGCCCCAGACAAGGCAGGTGGGAGGGGGAAACCACAGCTCTGGCTGTTCCTGTGCTTGTGGGCAGGTCTGGGTGTGAAGGGGAAGACTGGCCACAGGGAGAGAATCTGCAGGACGAACTGGGGGTGGGGTGGGGGAGGGGGACTCCAGCCAGACACAGAAAGTATAGCTGTCAGGAAGCTACGGATAAAATTTCTTTCATAAGAGTATTTAGAAGTGCTCGGGAAAGACCATTGGACACAGTTTGCCTTCAAGGGGCAGGGTCAGAAATCCCCTTCAACTATTTTATTTCAAAGCTCTATTTGGCTCGTTTTCTATTGATATACTTCAGAAGGCTCTTAGCCATCTTGCTATCATACTGGTCCATTAGACTGATGGCATTTTGCTGGTTGTTCTTGGTGACCTGGAATCATAAAGCACTCGAGATGCCTCAGTATGCCATATGCATGCCGGACCAACGTAAAATCTGCAAAAGTTCAGGGACCTGCCACATTGATGAGCTTTTGAGTGATCCAAGGTCTGGGACGTGTTTGATTATACCCTCTTAGCTGCTAAACCTTATACTGTCTGCCAAGGAGAGAGGTGTGATGCTGAGAGGGCCTCTCTAGACTTGGGAGTTACCATATACCACAGTTGGGTGTGCCAGTCTGGTCCATTTGCTGTGTAATCTGTAAGGTGAGGGAAGTTCGAGAGGGGGTTCCACAGAACAAGGCGGTGATTAAAGCTGCCTCGGGCCATACACCAGGCAGGTCCATTGTTCTCCAAGTCCCTGTGGCGGGACGGGAGTGCCCCCAGCCTTCCCCAGTAAGAGACGCACTGAGCAGATGCAAGGAGTTTTAGCGCAAAGCCACATTCTTCTATCCACCAACAGCTCTTTTTCCTTTGGAAAGCACCCTAGATCTTTGTCTCACGTCGCATCATGGCAGTCAGAACTGTGTGTTAGCTGCCCCTCGGATCTGTAAAGCTAGACATGCACAGAGTAGATACACAGGCCCAGTTTCAATTCACTCTCAAGAGCAAGTGTGAGTCTCAGGGTTGCTCCGACCCCACCTGTCTTTACCATCAATCCACACCCAAGGCTGCATGGGAGTGTCCTAGTTCCAGCTGAAAAACCCTGGGCCCGTATTCTGGCCCGGGTGACATGTTTCCCTGGAATCATCAGTACAGTGCCACACAAGTGTGGTCGGAAAGGGAGTGGTGACGATGATCATCTCAAGGGGCCAGAACTTCAGCCTCTAAATCTAGGTGTTCCCATTTTATGGGAGGAAAGATGGCCTGAGGTGTAGTTCTAACCTGTGTTCACATTTCTTTCACACTGTCATTTAGACCTTTTAACTGTTCACTCACATTTTCCTTCTTTTTGCTTCCCTGTGGTGCATTCTGGGTCATTTCTTTGGAACCAGCACCCAGTTTACTAATTCACTCTTCAGTTCCAATAAGCCATTTAACTCTTCAGTTGACCTTGTCTAGTTAAATTATATTTTTGTTTCTAGAAATTCTACTTGGATCTTTTACAAATATGAGCGGTCATTTTTGAAAGCATCTTGCCCTTGTATATTTTTATTTTTATTTATGTTTTCTTTAATTTTAGAGATAGAGAGCATGCAAGGGGGGAGAGGGGCAGAGAGAGAGAGAGAGAGAGAGAGAGAGAGAGAGAGAATCTTAAGCAGGCCCCACACTCAGTGCAGAGCCGGACACATGGCTTGATCCCACGACCCTGGGCTTATGATTGTAGAAATTGAGAATGAGATGAAATCATCCACATAAAACACAGAACACTATGCCTGATAGAGACAAAACAGACAATTAATTTAGTCCTGCCTAAATTTCTTTCTCACTATAATATATGAAATTTTACCACTAGTAATTCTTTCCTCAAGGTTAGGTATCGCCCTCACTGGGAACATTTTATTTATTACTGCCATTGTTTCTCTTTCTTTTAGCTGTTTGAATCACAAAATCCATGCATATTTTTGCAAAACGTAAACTCACTCATTTAAATAAAGTTAGATCATACAACACATACTGCTTTATAACTTACTCTCTTAATATTCCACAAATACCATTTCATGTCAAAAAATCTACATTAAGTTTTGTAAGACCATTTCAATATGTTGATGGTCAATTTTTACAATTAAAACCAATGGCAAGGTAAATATCATATGCTAGATGACAGGGTTGTTTAATTTAAAAAGCAATGGTGTGTGTGTTGATTTATTTCTGTTATAGACTCAGCAGGGAATAATGAAAGCCCTCCCTACTCTTCCTTTACATGATTGGCCCCTTCTTTTTTATTTTTCTACAGTTGATTTATTTATTTTGAGAGAGAGAGTGCGAGCGCACAATCAGGGAAGGTTCAGAGAGAAGAAGAGACAGAATCCCAAGCAGACTCTGCACCTTTAACACAGAGCCCGATGCGGGGCTGAAACTCATGAAACATGAGATCGTGACCCAAGCCAAGATCTAGAGTCAGACTGTGTCACCCAGGCACCCCATGACTGTCTCCTTCTTATGTGAGGTCTCAAGTTCAAATCTCATCTCCCCCAAAGAGGTCTTTCTTGACCCCCTTACCTAATACAGCACTTGTGAACCCAGAAGTCGCTCACATTTATTACCACTCTATCCTATTTTAACAATACCTAAGCACCATAATCTGATATAAATATACCTCCTCACATATGTGTAGCCACACCCAGAAATACACATAAATGCCATGAAAGGACATTTCCTATCTTCTTCATTGCTATTTCCTTACAGTTTAGAAAAACTGCAGGAATGCTACAGGAATTCAGCCAATATTTACTGAGTGTTACAGACTGAAATGCGCTCCAAAATTCGTACAAGTACAGCCCTAAGCCCCGGTATTTTAGAATGTGATTATATTTGGAGATTCAGTCTTTAAAGATCTAATTAACTTAAAAATGGGGCCATGAGGATGGCCCTAATCCAATCTGGCTGGTATCCCTATCAGAAGAGATTAGGACATCCTAGAAGAGACACGAGGATTGTACCCACAGAGGAAAGGCCACATGAGGACACAGTGAGGAGAAGGCCATCTACAAGCCAAGGAGAGAGGCCTCAGGAGAAACCAATCCTTCTGATACCTTGATCTTAGACTTTTAGTTCCCAGAACTGTGAGAAAGTAGATTTCTGTTGTTTAAGACACCTAGTCTGTGTTATTTTGCTTTGGTGGCCCTAGAAAACGAATATATTGAGTAAATAAATATGATTCAAAAGAAAAGAGGAAATTTTGCCAGGCAGTATGGATTTCCCAGGAGAAAAAGAGCTTAGACAATGTAATCCCATAAGCAAATGAACTGAATTGTTCTAATAGGGACGAACTGATGTTTTGACTTTTATGTTTGAAGAGAAAGGTGGCCCCACAACGTGCCAGTCCCCTCTGCTGCATTCCCAAGGCTGGGAAAGGGAACAGATGTGATGGGTTCTAGAGATCTAAGCCCAGAACCTGCTCAAACACAGTGGCTCTGAAGTGGATTGTCCTCAAATTGGAACCTGTGTGAAGTGAGCACTCCGTGCTGAGCCTTGGAGATCCTCTGGGCAGGTTGGCCAATAAGAAGTGGACAAATTAGCGGCTGCCTTCCAAATGGACAACACATTCTAGAGTTTTTATAATCCAAATGAGTGGACAGAGCCCAACTGACTGATTGGGCTTATCATTGAACTTTGCTTGTGGAGCTCAATCTGGATCTAATCTGATTTAGAAAGATAAATACACATGCCATTAATTAAATCTGAGTATCATGGGACAAGTCATGACTGCTACAATAATAACAGCCCACATGCCTATTCCTTTTGGACTCTCTCCTGCCTTTCTTCTGCTTACTACCCTCCAATAGATGCTGGAGCCACTTAAGCAGCTCTAATAGGCTCAGGGACAAGACAAGGAGGGGTGGGAATGTGAACAGGAAGGCCGTAACATTACAGGAACCAGTCTTTCATTAACTAGTGTTAAAGCCTTAATTGCCAGAGACTTCCCACTTACCCCTCTAAAGAAGCCTGAAGAGTAGGTAAAATATGCAAATGGAACCTTGCTCTGGGCACAAAACTTGATCTTCCTTGGCTTCAAGGTGGGGAGCAGGACAAGGGGGAGAGAAAGGGTGGATACCTCCATTTAGCCAATCAGCTATGGCCAGCCTACGCCTCGACACCTCGGTCTCAGCCTTCATGTTTTTCTGGGCCACACAAAGTGGCCCCCTTCACTATCAAGAGTCAGTGATTCCCAGGCTCAGATATTCAAGAAAGCAGTTCTTATTGGATGAGAAATTGTGCCATGGTGAAAATATGTGGTTTAGAAAAAAATAATGGAGGAAGAAAAAAGCTGGAAGTTTAAAGAGAAGACAGCTCAGAATTGGACAATGTGGTTGGAGATCAGTAAAGGACACTGGGCCGAAGGGGGAGTTGACTACAAGCGAAGGAGAAATACCTGAGCCTGGTGGGGGGTAGGGGTGGGCTTGGGAGAAAAGTGTTAAAAAAAAAAAACAACACAACTAGTGACTTGGAATCTGACCAAAATCTACTTTTCAGACCACTGAGATGTCCCAAAGACCCCAGTGTGTAGCAACACAATGGGAAATAACTTAGCTTGTGTAGGGAAAGCCTCTGGTGTCAACTCCACATTCATCAGCCAGGTGACCCTGGAGAAGTCACTTACCTCTGAGCTTTAGATTCTTTATGATAAAATGGAGAAAACGGTGTCTGTTGCCTAACTCATGAGGCTGCACTGCAGATCAAATAAAGAAGAAGGGAAGCGAATATTCTATGATAGAGCAGGCGGGTTCTAGAGTCAACTATTGTGCTTAAATTCCATCTCTACAACTTACTGGCTGTGTGACCTTGAGCAAGTTACTCCACCTCTACATGGCTCATTTTATCATCTACAAAATGGGCAACCTCATGGGTGGTTGTTATAATAAAGTGAAGCAAAAAGGTCCATGAAAGACTGAGACAATGTTTGGTATAGTAAGCACGAGGAAACTATTCACTGTTACCGTAATTAAAAGCCGGTGGTTTGATACCCTAATCGTGAAATACGAACTAGGAGAATGTCTTAGAGAAATGCTCAGAATAAAGAGTGTAAGAGCTACACAGACTTATCCATATTGAATTTGGGCAAAGGGGCACCTCAATCCATCCTACATGCTTGAGCCTAAAGCATGAGGTAATAGTGTCACTTACAGCTATTTTCTCTGCCTAGAAGGTGATTCCTGCTACGTTCAAGAAAACTGACTTCGTGCTGTGTTGTGGGTGTAACAGTTTATTCTGAGGAAGAGCACAAAATATCAGGAAAAAGCTAGTCTTGAGGCTTTAAACACAGAAAGTCCTCAAGCTCTTGGGTGTTCCCTTTCAGAGTCAAAGCCACAAGCACCTATCCAGAAATGTTCTCCCTGCTCCCCAGTTTCCTACCAAGGATCCCCTTTTCATAGTGCACCTCTCCAGGGAACACTGGACGTGTTCCTCTCTTTATCCACTACAGCAGGGCTTCCTACGAACACCCCACAACAAAGGGATAAAATAGCATATTTGGTGACGTTACGGGGAAAGCCCCTACTGTCAAGGTTCCACAACCGGGGGCAGCCACCCAGGAGCACAGAGAGATATGCCATCCATGCCTTGGACGTGGCAAGGTAAGGCTCTGAGACCGGGTGCCAGGTAGAGGACTAATTAATCTTCTATTTCTGCCAGGGAGCCAAGCATCAGGAGGGATCAGGAGGTACGTTTTGTCCTCTGGGAGCCTCTGGCTCGATCCCAAATCGACATTCCCTTAGATGGCACCTGCAGCAATTCCCAGACTTCCAACGCTTTCCACGTCTTCCAGTAGCCTTGAGGCCAGCTCTGCCATTTTTAGATGTACATTCTTGGGCAACACCGAACCTTGCTGATTCTCAGTCTCTTCCTCTAGAAATGGAAATAATTTCTTTCTGCACATTTCACAATTAAAACATTTGTGAAAAGCCAAATTTGAAACTCAACACAAACGAAGCTCAGAATGCCACTGCTGTTTGTGTGTGAAAGCTCGTTAAAAGCTGTCAGGCACTGTACAAATATAGCACCTTCCCCCAGAGGTGTGAGCCCATCAGGATGAGAGAGGGTGCCAGAGGCAAGGCCAGAGCTCTGAGCAGTGGCTCCCCTGTTGTGGGGAATCTGGTCTCCAGCCATGCCAGGCACCGGACCGGAAGACATCCTATGGGCCACTCCCAACACCACGAGTCCCACGATAGTGTTTTCCCCAACTTCTGCCAGTTTCCATTTACTCCATTCCCCCAGTCTACTTCCTGTCTCACCACCAGACTTCTAGGCCTTTTTCACCTTGCTCACCAATGCCAGAAACTTTCCTCACTTCCACCTTTCAGAGAATTTGAACATGGACTATGCCCGCTCCAGCTTTTCACCACCCTGGAGCTCAGAGGAGCTGAGAAGGAGAAGTGTCTTCACCAGACGGCTTCTCCACCTGGTTCACATAATTACACTTGAGCACAGACACTGGCTCCACCTCTAGTCCCCTCTGGTCAGGTTATGCCTCAATAGGTTACAAGGTTGTGTCTTGGTGGGTGGTGGCAGGTCCTAAACTGAAGTCATTCCTGGGAAAAAGAACTCTGGGCTGAGGCCAGTACAACAGTCTCACTGCATCTAAAATAGAAAATTCCAGAATTCCCCCATTCCTTTGTTGTTCCCGATGATCAAATACTCGACCCCTTCACTATGTGCTAATCTCTCTACCTACTGCTGGTTCTCTGATCAGAACCCACGTTTACCACTTTCAAACCCTTTTTAGTATCTGATCTGGAGCACACAATTGGACCTCAGGCTGCCAGCCCCCAGCAGGTGGGGGAAGTTTTCATCACACGGGAGCAGCTTCCCAGGGCAACCAAGAGGTTGCTTAGAGAAAACCCAAGACAGTGTGAGCGATGAGAAAGATCGGCATCGTGATAGGGACGAGGAGGAGGGATATGGTGTTGGCCTTCTGTCCTCCAAATACATCAGGCAAATGCCTACTTCATTTCTCCTTCCAAACGCTCCTGTCCACAAGCCTAGGTAGGAAGGAAAACCAGCTGAAAGCCCAGATTCCCAAGAAACTCTGCCTCTCCCTTCTCATCAGCTCTTGACATTGGGATGCTGGTTCCCTTGAGTGTGGCCTTCCTACCCAGTGGTTTAGATTTGGGAGAAGGGTGTTCGTGCTTACAGATACAAGACTTAGACAAGACTTCTCTCTCCTTGTGGGGGCTTCAGGTTACCAGCAGCCAAGTTTGCTTCCAATATCAGATCCTGCTTAGAGTAAGTTCAATAAATCTCCATGAGGTCAGAGGGCCCAGGCCATTCTTCCTCCTCCTCTCATCTCAGCTTAAGAAGGTCCAGCTGTGACATATGGGGGTTTGGCTTCTTCCCCTCACCCCAGAACCCTCCCAGGAGTCACCTGCTGTTCCTCTCTGCCCTCACAAGGTAAGTTTTCTTATCACCGGTGGGTCACGAATCCACAGATGGCCAAACACAGAGCTGAGGCAAGGCCCCGGGAAGGGAAAGTTACAGGTGTGTTTGTCCCGGGAGGAGCGGTGACCCTCCACCCTCACACACACCCCTCGCCCTCATTTCGGGAGGTATAAAAGCATCCCCACTACTCACTCAGTTCTACTTCTGCCACCATGACTCCACTCCTGATCCTTGCTTTCGTGGGAGCTGCTGGTGAGTCCCATGTGTGGCTTCGGGCCCCACTCGCCCCTCTCCTGGCAGAGACACCTGCTCTACCTTTGCCGCTCTTCTGTGTTTACCTGGGTTCTGATAGTCTCTCTCCCCTGCCAGGGAGCCCTTCTCCTCATTCTTGGGCTCTCTGTAAGACTCTCCCACCTTGTGCTGACCTCATTCCCAACCCCATCATCGACCCATTTAGGACTTTGTTGGGAGGGGCTGGAAAGGGAGACCAGGTGCCAGTCATCCATGAAATGAACCGGGGGTCTTGAGGCTTAATTCTGGCAACTCTGGGATAGCTCCCCTATAGCTGTCCTCAACCTCAGGTATGCCTAGAGAAGTTGAAAGAATACTCATGCCAGAGTCCTATCCTTAGAAATTCTGGTTTAGTTGGCCTGGTGTGTGGCCTGTGCATTGAATTTTTTTATTTTTTATTTTTTTAAGTTTATGTATTTATCTTTGAGAGCGAGCAAGAGAGCAAGAGTGAGCAGGGAAGGGGCAGGGACAGAGGGAGAGAGAGAACCCCAAGCAGGCTCTGCGCTGTGAGCACAGAGCCCTCTGAAGGGCTCGATCCCACAACTGTGAGATCACGACCTGAGCCGAGATCAAGAATCAGACACTTACGTGACTGAGTCACCCAGTAGCCCCTGTGTATTGAATTTTTTAATTTCCTAAAAGACTTTAGGATTCCCAAGTGTGTAGCCAAGGTTGGGAATCACTGTTCTATTAGGCAATAACAGCTGGTCTACCTTTGTCCTGCCTAATGGGCCTGGGGGCTCCTGTAGATTTTTAGCTATGGGAAAAGCTGGGTAAAGCCAGGGCTACTTAGCCAGATTTTCCTCTCTAGGCCAATCCATCCTGACAATCTGGGGCTCAAACAGCCATGAGGAGTAGAGCAATGATGGATGAGAAGCATTCAGTGGATGAGAAAACCACATTCAGACCTGTGTCACACCGAGTGCAGTGTGAGGCATGTCCTGTGTTCTTGCCCGGTGCCCCCGGCAGAGGTCTGGGCCTGAGCCCCAGCAGGCACCGGGCTATGTGCCCTGCAGACACACGGAGAGGCTCAGGAGAGAGCTATGCGCTCAGGCACCTTCTGGGGATGTAACACTCCCTGCCTGCCAGTCTGTCATCTCTGTGCCTGTTGAGGACTCCTGATTAGCATGATCCAACCACAGGGCTCCAGGCTCCCCCTGCCCACATCCGCTGAATTGGCTTCTCCCTTCCTTTCTCCGTTCAAGTTGCTTTCCCCACTAACGACGATGACAAGATCGTTGGGGGCTATACCTGTGAGGAGAACTCCATCCCCTACCAGGTGTCCCTGAACTCGGGCTACCACTTCTGCGGCGGCTCCCTCATCAGTGACCAGTGGGTGGTGTCTGCGGCTCACTGCTACAAGTCGTAAGTTCTGGGTCCCCCACACCCAGAGCCCTCTCAGGTGTTGGGTCAGCCCGGGAGTGCAGAAGTTGGGGAAGATGGGTGGATGGAGAGGCAAGGTTGTCACCAGCCACCCACTCACAGAAGTGAGGGGGCAAAGAGGAGCACTGGATAGAAAACCTCTCCCATCCAAAGCAAATGGATGACACAGCAAAGGCTATGGGTCAGAAAAGTAGGGAGGGACTCTTTTGGGGGTGGTGAGGTCCAATGGGAAAGCAGCAAGGACCTTGCACGAGTCTCCTCTGCCAGTTGACTACCCATTGAAACCACCTAAGATCTGTTCAAAAAATAGTGACGCCTGGGTCCCATCCCAGGGCACTTAACTCAGAATTTTCAGGAAGAGGGGTTTGAACACTGGTGAGTTTTTAATGCTCTCCACCTCTGGTGACTCTACCCTGTGTCAGAGCTGAGGATCATTGCCCGGACCAAGGGTTCTCCATCAGAATCACCTGAAAGGCTTGCTAAACCATGGACCGCTGGGTCCCACACCAGAGCTTCTGATTCAGCAGATCCAGGGGTGGTGGCAGGGGCAGGGACCAACCCTCTGTACTTCTAGTAAGTTTCCAGGTGATGCTGAGGCTGCAGGTCCCAGGGCAACAGTTTGAGAACCACTGGGTGAGCTCATACAGGATGATGGCACTTACCAGACCGAGAAGGGAGGGAATAAGGTCGCTGCGTGTAGGTAGTGAAATGACAGAGGCTGAGGGATGCATGGGAAGCTTCTAGCAGGTCATTTGTGCCTGTGGTGCCAGGTGCATGGCGGTTTGTTGGGGAAAGCAGGCTGAGGAGCAGTCCCCACTGGGTCGCTTCACCTCATCCCTGCTCCATGACCACCCACCTCTCAAGCAGAAAGTTCTTGGTCTCACACCTGCACTGACCCACCACCCCTCTCCTGCCTGGTGATATTGCTACAGTCCTACCCATGAGCAGGAACCTGGAGAACCCTGGGGAAAAGTGGGCATATGGACAAGAGGTTTTCCCCATGCTTCTCTTCCTAACAGTCGCATCCAAGTGAGGCTCGGAGAGCACAACATCGAAGTCCTGGAGGGGGATGAGCAGTTCATCAACTCGGCCAAGGTCATCCGCCACCCCAGATATAACAGCTGGACTCTGGACTATGACATCATGCTTATCAAGCTCTCCTCACCTGCAGCCCTCACTGCCCGGGTGTCCACCATATCGCTGCCCTCCGCCTGTGCCCCCGCCGGCACCCAGTGCCTCATCTCCGGCTGGGGCAACACCCTGAGCTCTGGCAGTGAGTGGGACCCCCACTGCTTCACCCTCCGCCTTCCCCGCATTTCCCAGAACCAAGCATGCCCCTGAGCTTGAACCCCTCTATACTCCGAGCTCGGGGCTGGGTGCTAGAAAGAGGCAAAGCTTTAAGGAGTTGACTCCCTAGAATTGAAATATAGGACAAATATAGCCCTTTCTACTGTCACATCCAGGGAGGGGGTCAGCAGTGATCATTCTGGGAACCGAACCCCATTGTCCCTCACTGGGGCTTACGTGCCTGGAGTCCTCCCCTGGCCGCCCTCCGTGTTCAGCACTGGATGGCTGTCCCCTCTCCTGGCCTGACTCCCATTTTTCCTTTCCTTGATCTCTTCCTGCTCCTCAAAGCCAACTACCCGGAGCTGCTACAGTGCCTGGACGCCCCGCTGCTGAGCCAGGCCCAGTGTAAAGCCGCCTACCCCGGGCAGATCACGGAGAACATGGTTTGCGCTGGCTTCCTCGAGGGAGGCAAGGACTCCTGCCAGGTGACTCGACCCCTTCCCACGCTGAGACCCCTGCCCAGCAGCAGGATTGGAACACCCGGCCGGGGCTGTGGGGTTGGTGGAGGAGGGCTCCGTGCAGTGGACTCGTAAAGAAGCGAGGAAGGCTTGTCTGTGTGACAGTCATCTTCGAGTGAGAACAGAGAACGGGCCACCATGGGAGGGGTGCAGAACCACAGATCTGACCAGAACGCAGTCTTTTAAGGTTCAGATTGTGTGTGGCTCTATTCCTTTTCTCCTTTCTAACACTTGTCCCGTCTGCCTCCTCCCCAGGGTGACTCTGGTGGCCCTGTGGTCTGCAAAGGAGAGCTCCAGGGCATCGTCTCCTGGGGCTATGGCTGTGCCCAGAAGAACAAGCCTGGCGTCTACACCAAGGTGTGCAACTTTACAGACTGGATTAAGGAGACGATAGCAGCCAACAGCTAAAGCCCCCAGGCCCCCTGCCATCCCTATCCTAATAAAGTGAGCCTCTCACAACTGCCTGTGTCTGCACCTGCTCCTTCCTGCCCCCTCGCTCTGTGGACATCCTCCCATCTGAGGCCAGACAGGGCTCTACCCCTTAGAGACAAACAGAATGCCCCAGCTCCCGAGATATGTTCCATGGAATACTGGTTTCGCAGCATGTGAAGAGAAGGAATCTAAAAACTAATAAGTAGGGGGCAATGGGGGGCTATTTACTAGAGAACAATACCTTGCAGAAGGCTGTGCTAAAGAGTTTCCTTGATCTTGGGACTCCCCCGGGTCTGGACTGCAGGGCTCGTGTGGGACCACACAGGTCATAGTTTGCAGGGTCTCACTACCTCCTTTCACTGGGACCCAGAGCTAATCACCTCAGAGACCCTTGCGCCAATCTCCTTGGCCTCTGCTGAGCCCCCTGTGCACATACTCTTTCTAGCCCAGGTCGTACTGCCTCCCGGCAGCAGAAGGCCACACTGGACCTTCCCCCACAACATGCTCCTGTGTGTCTAAGGGAGACAACAGCCCCCACACTCTGCAGAAATCTGCCTCTTACTCATCCCATGTAATGAGACCCACACGTGTCTACCACACTGGGCACGTTACAGACATTTTTATATCTGGTCCCTTCTTGACTCTGAAGTGGTTACTATTCCAGTGGTACAGACAAGAAAGCAAAGGCTCAGAGAAGGTTGTTGGCTTATCAGGTCCCTCCTCCAACAGATAGTAAATCTGAACTTGGGCTCCTCGTTAGCCTGGCCCCGAAGCCTGTGCTCTCTCTACCCACCTCACTGTCTCTCCTGCTGCTGCTGGGGTCTGAGATGCTACCTGGCCGTGGGCTCTGCTCTTTCACAGACTTGCGGGCCATTCTCTGCCTCCCTGCGCTTCACAGGGGCTCTGGTCCCTGACCATCTCCCAGCACTGCAGTCACAGAGGTCCTGCACGTGACATCGGCTCCCGACTTCCCACAGCTTCTAAAATACACCCTGAGCTCTTTACCCTGCAGATGGGAGGGTCTTCCTTCTCTGCCCTGCCTGTATTTCCATCCTCGGTCTCTCTCCACTCCTCTCCTCTCCTCTCTGTCTCTGCTCCTGTGCTCAGAGATCCTGGTGGCTCCTCCAACACGCCACGGACCTCTCACCTCTAGCTCTGCGTGTTACTGGTCCAGCTGGCTTGATGCCTTCCCACCTGCCCCTTCACCTTCTTTAGGAAAGTCGTTTCTGACGCCTCCTGCTCCGGGATCCTCCCCTCCCCCCCCCCCCCCCCCAGCCCTGTGTTGGCCCCGTTGGCCCTGTGGTCTGAGCGAGGAGTCCTCTTCCTCCTCCTGCCGCATGCTTACAGCGGTCAGTCCTGCTCCTGCTGCCTAGTAATTGTGGTTGTACCTACTTGGCCTTCAACGGTGAGCTCCTTAGGCAAGTAATCTTGTCTTACTCATCCTGGCACATTTAGTGATTACACAACATCTACAATAGAATAGACACCCAGTGGTTGAATGACTCAAGTATGAGCTAGGACTGGAGGGAAATGTACAGAAGAAAGAAAGCGCCTTCCAGAACA
This sequence comes from Panthera onca, assembly GCF_046562875.1. NCBI lineage: Eukaryota > Metazoa > Chordata > Mammalia > Carnivora > Felidae > Panthera > Panthera onca. The sequence continues at coordinate 156,455,097 of NC_138340.1, forward strand.
ATGGTTCTCCAAGTGCAGACTGGGGGACCGGCGGCACCAGCATCCCCTGGGAATTTAGGAGACCTACAAATTCTGGCGCCCCTCCCCCACCTCCTGAGTCAGAAATTCTGCGATGGAGCTTGGCCTCTTGCATTTTTACAAGACTTCCAAGTCCTTGTGATGCACGCTAAAGCGTGAGAACCAATGCAACAAAGGTATCCCTAGGCCAGTGCTCTCCGTGAAAGCAGTAGTCCCTAACGTGTTTGCTGACTATATTCAGCCACCATAATAAAGCTTTATGTGTATTATCTGATTCAGATCTCTCAAGAACTCCATAAGGTAGGTGGTATTATTGTTAAAGGGGCTTGGTAACTGGCCCAGGGCCTCACAGACATAAGAAGAGGGCCTGGGGTGGGTGGGAGTCCTGGCAGTCTGGCTCCAGGAGGCAGGCTTCCTTGAAGGGTGGAGGCCTCAGTACCCTGCAGTGGCCCCAGCAGAGCCCTAGAACTTAGGGAGGGCTGGGTGTCAGTGCCAGCTGTCACTTCATTATGTATGACTTGGGGCGACTCATTTAGCCTCTTCAGATTTCAGTTTCATCTGAGGAAATCAGGAGACACATTTGGGGTTTAGATGAATCTAGAACTCACTTGAAAAGTTTCAAGAATTACACACATGTGAGATGCAATTTGTTTATCTGCTTCCCACACCTCAGCCTTGAGAAAGGCAGGCAGGTAACCCAGTTTCCCGCTGGGGCGGGGGGGGGGGGGGGGGGTGGGGGGGTGGGGGGGGGGGTGGGGGGTCCCCTCCAGCACTAACTACATTCTTCTCACGCCCTCAAGTGGCCACGCTGAGATGGCAAGGACTTCCGTCTAAAATAAATAAGGACAGGCTGCCCCCTGCTGCCCAAGATGATGAATGACCCCACTGGACACCTGCCTAACCAGCTAAACTCCTCTCACAGCGGGGGGGAAGCTTTGGGACACCTTGGCGACTCAGTTGGTTAAGCAAGTGTTGGACTCTTGATTTCAGCTCAGGTCGCTTCTTACGGTTTGTGAGATCAAACTCTGCATCAGGATCTGCACTGACAGAGCAGAGCCCGCTTAAGATTCCCTGTCTCCCTCTCTCTCTGTTCCTTCCCCACTGGCTCACACTGTCTCTTATTCTCTCAAAAATAATAAATAAACCTTTAAAAAAAAGCTTCACGGGCATTTACACACATTGACAGCATGACTGAGTAGCAAACGGGAGCAAACTCCATCAGGATTGGAAGTAGGCAGAGTGGTATTCTTTGTAAGGCCGGCCTGGTGGAGAGTCCCCAGCTAAATGGCCGAAAGGAAACTTACCTAGAGGGTATATTACTCATATGCAATAAGGCAGGAAAATGGAAATAGATCAAAATAAATCATTACATTGACGAAAGAGATCCTCAGTGTGGGAAAGGAATAAAGAAGGAAGCTTGCCACTTTCTACTCGATAAAGGCCATCCGTGACCTTTTATTCAGGTTATTGGCAGAGTGTTGTGAGATCCAGCACTGTTCGTGAGTAAAAAGCACAGACTGTCTTTTCCTTTTTTCCCTAAATTCTAAGAGCCACACTACCCAGCTTGTGACACCACCAGATAGCACTCTGACATTCTTCATGACTCGCGCCTGTGCTTTTCCTGGTCCGGGGACAAGACGTGCATCCCAAGCGCCATGCTGAAATGGAAATACCCAGGGTAATTTTGTGCTTGATTGTTTATTTAAATACATAATAACTCCAATACTAGAGATTTTTAACACAACATATCCCAAGGACTACTGAGAAATATGCATTTTTCACAAGCTTCCTGAGTGATTGGGGACCCAGTATGTCAAGTCAGGACCATAACCTATCTTCTTAGGTAAACTGATCTTCTTTGGAAAAAATAATGAGTTTGTAAATTACACAAGTAGGTTTCTTTTTTAAGTAGCACATTTCAAAATATTACCTAAAGCAATGTTTTCTTTGTATTTTCTTTAAATTTTTAAAGTTTTATTTTAAATAGATCATATAGCCACCTGGCTCAAAAACTGAAACAATACAATAAAGTTGAGACTGAAAAATGTTGCTTTTTCCTTCTACCTTGTTTCTGTCTCCTCCAGTCATTCTTAGTAGGCAGTTACTTTGATCAGTTTCTTTTGTATCATTGCGGTGTATCTTTATGCAGAACAAAGCAAGTAGTTCTTATTTCCCTCCTTTGCCGGACAAAAGGCAATGTACAGCAATGCTAATCTGCAGCTTGCTTTTTTTCCACTTAACAATATATCTTAGAGAGCTTTCTGTAGTATCATGAAACATTTGTATTTTTTTTTTTTTTTAGCATCGAGCAATATTCCATTTTGTGGATGTATCACAGATCACTTATCCAGTCCCTTCCTGATGGGCACTGGACTTTCCCCAATCTCTTTGCTACCCCCAGATAATGCAAATATTTTACAAACATTTTTTATTTGTCTGCAAGAATCACTACAGGATAAATGCCCAGATGTGAGATTTCCAGGTGAAAAAGTAAATGCATTTGTAGCTTTCATAGATATTTCCAAATTGGTCCCCACTTAGATGGGTATCCTTTTACGTGTAGAAATGCATATCTCATGACACACAAGTTAATAGAATGTCTTCCCTAATTCAATTTTGTCAGTCACATTGGTGAACAAAGATATTTTAATGCAGCTTTTTCTTTGCAAGATTTTTTTCCCACGGTGAAGCACCATTTGCAGTACTTTTTCTCTGAACCATCTGTTCTTTGCCATTTTTATTGTGCTGCTGGATTATTTTCTTACTGATTTCTAGGAGTTCATTATATACTGGGGAGATTAGCCCTCATGAGGAAGATTGCAAATGTTCTCCCCATATTGTCATTTCTCTTTGGATTCTGCGTTTATTTTTCCACGGAAGTGTGTCATCGTTAAGGAGTGAAGTTTGTCTTTTTTTTTTTTTTTCTTCCAGATTTTAATAGTTTGAAACTTCACAGTTTGAAAGGCAATAAAAGGAAACACCATCGAGTGAAATAAGATCCAGGCCACTCAACTGGAGGTTGAATTTCAAGGTCTTCTTGTGCAGGAAAGTAAAACATCTACCAGCAACTTAAATGTGTCTGCCCCTCGGGGATAAAAAGGAGAAGGCTATGTCCATGACTGCATTTGAGTGTTCCTGCAACTTTATGCATCTGACTATTCACTTCCATGTCCCCAACTCCCTTTTCCTAACCTGACGTCTGAAGTCCACAGGAAGGGGGGCTGATGCACACAGGAGCCCTCCCATGTCCAAACCCACTTGAAAATATGCTGGAGCTCTCAGCTGTTATTTTGTCTCTACCTAGGGACCCCTACACGCCCCTGTCCTCCACCCCGTCCCTGCAGTGTAGCTCAAGGTCACTTCCCCTCCAGACCACCCTAGCGGTTCGAGTTGGGCCAAAGGGTCTGAGTATTGCGGGATCCCATTCCCCGATGAAAGTTGTGGCCTTTGAGTGACAGAGCCACAGGCAGGCCTGAGGCTGAAAGGGGGCTGCTGCTTCCTGCTGGGTTGGGGGGTGGGGAGGGTGGGTCCCCACAGTGACGACATCTTGCAGAGGGGCGGAAACCAGGGAAAACCAGCCCCTGCAGCAGCCAGCCTTGCAAAGACACACAGCTCTGAGAAGCCAAGAACATCCTGAAGGAAGGGCATGGGGGTGGGGAGGAGCCCCTCCCCGGCCCGGTCTGCACCCCTGCCACCGCCTCGCACCAGGGGGAGTGATGTCACTGACCTGCCCTCCAATGCCCTTGAAGGAGCAGCTGCTCTGGTGGTTTCTCCCAGGCTCTGATGGGCAGAACCATGGGAGGGGTCGTTTTTTGTACAAAGCTGTAACATTGTGGGGACAGGGGGGGCCACGGTGATTCAACTCTACGGGAAAGCTTTACAAAAACCTTTCTGCCTTTCCCAACCCACAGTCTCTCCACTTTTGTCCTGGGTCACCGGCCCGAGGGTGGTTCAGGTCAGAACGCCTCTGCCTCACCCCTGTTCACCTGTCGAGCCAAGACCATGGATAAGGACAGGCTTGGATCGGGACTGAATCTTCCAGGCAGAGAGCCCAGATGCGAGAAGAATGTCTCAGTGGCCCCTCGGGTGAAGGACTCAGGGAGACTCCTTCACCCCAAGCCCCACAGAACCCGGGGCAAGGTCAGTGGGAAGGTGCATGGGAGGTGACCCATTCCACAGAGGAAGAAGCCAGAGATATCCCCGCTCTCCGTGGATATGGTCACTGGCTCTAGGACCCTGCCTTTCTCTCCAGACCCACGTCCTTTTAATGGACCCTCAGAAAAAAATCAAGAAAGTAGTGTGGGACCCTCTGGATACACTCTGGCCATGCTCTGTGGCCCCAGGAGTCAGAGTTGAAAATGTTCTATGCAATATCGGTAAAACACAGGCGGGGATTTCTGACCCCAGCATCCTCAGACAGCAACTACAGCCCCCGTTTCTTTCCACGCCTCAAATTTGTTTGCCTCCTGGCCTGGAGTCACTGTGTGAACACTGAAGTTTTCTTTGGAGCAGGCACCAGGCTCACAGTTATAGGTAAGCTATACTCTGGGTCTTTCCAAGCCCCTCATAGGGGAAGCAGGTCCAAAATGGCAGGTCCATTTTAGAGTGGCCATATTCTGATGTGCTATGATTATACCTTCGGCCCAGGGACCAAGCTGACAGTCGTCGGTAAGGCGGTGGGGACTCCGGGCAGGGTGTGACCGGGAGGATTCTATCCCGGAAAGTGTGGGAGGGAAGGGATCACCCAGCCCCTGGGTCCTGGACAAGGAGATGTCATGCCCGCATCTGGGAACCAGTCCCTGGGAGGGTCCCGGTCAGGGTAAATCCACGCAGCCACCGGTGGTCCTCTGTAAACTCAGAGCTGAGCCTCGGTGGTTCCGGCAGAGGAGGGAGAGGAGATAGCACTGCCCCCTCTGAGTAGTTACCTGCCAGAGGAAACCTACAGAGAGCCCAGAAGGCAATCAATGAGCCCTGATGCTGGCCCACCTTCCTCACTGACTGGAACTCTCTGCAGGGGTTTCATATCTTCCCTTGCTCTGGATTTCACAGGAGGCCACGCTGTCTCCTTTTTTCTGACTGTCCATGCACGGGGATATGCACGGAGATATGCAAAGTAGGGCTGGTGTCTCTGTGAGCAAAGAGATCCACGAACACCCCAATCTGTCCCTGAATCCCAGCTGAGCTCAGCAGACAAGGGGAGGTTCTGAAGCAGATCTAAGAGGCTGTGCTATGGAGAGACCCTCTATTTTGGGGAAGGGAGCCGGCTCACTGTTGTAGGTAAGCTCGTCAAGGCTGGAGGGCTGGGAACCTACAAGGAGGGGCAGGGCTCCAGATGGAGCCTCCATTCTGGGGGCTTAGCTTAAAGCACATTTTTATCAGAAAGATCTGAATTCTTGCCTTGAGGCGATCGGGAGGGGACGGCCTCCATCCCTGGTAATTTCACAGACTGGCCATGCCAAGTCTGGGTTCCCGTGCTGGGAGGCAAGTAGTCTCGTCTTGGGGTCACCGTGTCCATCTCCCGTCTCCTTGGAGCACACCCCATCACGGCCACGGTAGATGGGAAGCCTCTAGCCTTAGAGCTAGCTTCGTCCTGCTGTTTTCCCCCCTCGTCCAGAAAAGAGAAGGACACGGGAGAAAGGGGTGGGGGTCACATGGCCACATTGGTCCCCTGACATTTCAGGTTGTATGTGTACCCCCCTCCCCCTCCCAGTGCCAAAATTCTGCTATGGAAAGGGAGAAGAGAGCGGGCAGGTACACTTGGGAAGGGCAGGAATTGCACGCAGGTGGGCAGTTTTCCTACCAGCCTGCAGTGTTGTGCAACAATGACAATTTTTTGCAAGTGGAGCCAAGCTCTCTGTCTTGGGGAAGCAAGCAGCCTCCCTGGGGGGTAGTGTGTTGGAAAAGTACAGTCCCAGGAGGACTCCGGAGACAGGGTGGGGACGGGGGCACAGCGGGAAAAGGCGCAGAGAGTGTGGGGAACAGAGTAGGTGCTAGAGCCCCCAGAAGTTTGGGTGGATGCTAGCTTCTGGAAGGAAAGTCCCCAGAGCAGCAATTCTGGGTTTGTCACACTCTTGCTGTGCTGTGGAGCAACCAGGCACAGTACTGTGGAGATAGGACTCAGCTCTGTCTCAGGTAAGGAGCAGGACCAGGGTGGGAGAGCTGTGGTCCCTGGGACCCGGGGCCCCATCTCTCCCCACGGCTGGTTGTCAGGGGTCAGGTAAACTCTCATATCCTGGGGACCTTCTCCGGAGAGCTGTGGCTGCCATTGCTCTTGGTGTGGCTCACCTGGACCCTCTATTTGTCCTCCCTGGGTCTTCAGTCCTTGATGTGACCTCCTCGCTCTTTCCTCGGTTCATCCTTCCTTCTCATGTGTGTGCCTCTTCCCACCCTGAGCCTTCTCCTCTTTCCCCATCATATGCCTGGACCTTTCTCCAGGTCCAGAGCCACGCACCCAGGCAGAGAAGGTGGCAGAGCCCGTTCCCTGGGAGCTAGGACCTGCCCTCTGGCAGGAGACCCCCGCCCCAGGTTTTACCACAGGTCCCTGCAGCTGTGCTCCTATAACTTACCCCTCCACTTTGGGATGGGCACCAGACTCACCGTGACAGGTTGGGGGCCACGCTCCGGGTGTGGGGGGGTGCCCATGCGTGACCCATCAGTCCAGGAAGGAGACGAGGGTGACGGACAGAAGTCCGAGCCGCCCCCTCCCTCTGGGAGTTTCTCTGGCTGCTCTGCTGTGCTTGTCTCAGACCCTCGGGGGTAGACTTGGTCTTGGGGGCTTTGTATTTTCTTGCTGTTTTCTCATTCTCCGGTCCGCCTTCTTTCACTCTCTTCTTTTTCAGGGGTGTGTTGTTTTACTTTCCCTTCTCTATCTGAGTCAGATCTTCTCCATTTTCCCTCCTGAGCTAACTCCAGTCCTTCATGGTTGACTCCATTTGGGTGAATGGGTCTGTTTTCTATGTTAAAATCCTTCTAACACCGTCCACCTGCTCAGAACTCCACCCTTGCCTTCCCTGTCCTCCTTCTCCATCTCCACCAGTCTCCAAAGACCCATGTGTGTCTTCCTGAAGGGATCTAGGGCTTTGGAGGCACAGGGGGTGGGGTATAGACTGGCGAGGCTGGGGTTTAAGGGACATTTCTGAGCCCTGGGAACAGAAGGCGCGTCGCAGTGTCATGAAAGCTGCAAGGGGTGTCTGAGGGACATAGTTCTTGGCAGGATCCGAGGAGATAGGTGTGAATAAACTTTCTGATACAACTGGAAACTTAGGCCACCTTAGTAACAGATAAGGTACAAAGAAAAGAAAAGAGGCTGAGGCCCCATTTTCCAAACCTCAGGACCTGTGCTGTGATGGTAGGGTAAGGGGCCCATCACAAAACGCTAACACACCATTGGCATGCTCCGGAGGAGGGGGGCAGGCGGAGGGGAGGGCAGGGATGGGATGAGTCTGGGCTGGGAACAGAGACAAGGCGGGAAGAACGGGAGAGTTGGTCCTACCAGATTGGTTGGCTCGAGCAGACTCTGTCCTGCAGAGACAGAGGCACATGCCGATGAGTGTAATAATTAGAAAGTACAAATTACTGAGGTTCGAAATGCTGGGGCTCAAGGGATAGTTGGCAGCGGGGCGGGGGGAGGTTGAACAATCGGAAAGTGGAAATCTCAGAATCTCTGAGATCTATAAAATGGGGGTAATAGCGCCAGCCTCTGGGGGTGTTAAATTGTTAGGGACTAACTTCTACGGACACCTTTATAAAAGGCTTACCTCATCGTGTTAATCCTTTCTGCTCCTGGCGCTCATCATCACGTGTCAGAGTTTGGCCTTTTTCCAACCTCTGTCTCAATTTTCCCATTAGAAACATTTTTCAAATTTGGATAAAGTAGAAACATCCGTGTTCCCCACATTTCTGCTCCAAAAAAATCATTCCTCTGGTCAATATAGAGCCATAGATGGCAGAGTCCATTCTGGTTTAAAAAAAAAAAGGAAGCTTAAAAGATGGATGTGTTTTCTTTTATCCCTGTGTGTCTTTACATGAGGTCATGGCTTCCAACAACTCCAGAAATTCTCCCCTATCTGACAGGCATGTAAAAGGGCCCAGGACTTTACAACATGAATGCTCAGATGAAATGGCCCTTGGAATTTGGAATTTGTTCATACCCAGCAAGGTTTTGCTGCTTTTAAAAATGTAAAGCTTGGCTGTGAACTAGGATTTCCAAAGCTGGCAGGGAGGCTTGCTGGGCATCGGAAGGAAAAAAGGGTTCAATCCATGAGCAATATCTTTCACGGGATTATAGCCAACCCGGGCAAGCTAGCACATACCCCATGTGCCCCAGTATAAGTGCAACGAATGTGGAGCATCTGGTAATAGCCAGAGACTTCATGGCTCCTCAAAGCAGGATCTATGCTAAAGAAAGAAAGAAAGAGAAAAGGGAAGGAAGAAAAGGAAAAAAGTGAGTTGGGAAAAGAAGCATTTAGGAAAAAGTATAGTCAGACGCAACAGGACAGTGAGTCTTCTAGACAACAAAGGCGAATTCTAGTACCTGCTCCCCCTCCCTAAACGGACACTCAACACCTTGTACAAGAGAACAATGATAATTAGGAAAAGTCGATTCGGTTTCCAGGATCATGTTGCTAGCAAGAGAACCCTCTGCCTCACAATCCGGTCTCATTCAGCTCTACTAAAGCTGCTTCTCCATCTAAAACAAGAGACAGTCACACGGCGAAGAGGACTTTGAATGGGGAAGAAAAAGAGACACATATACTCTTTTGATAGATATGGAACAAGGCCTTGTTTAAGAGACTCTGCAAAGACAGCGAAGAGAATCAGGACCCATTGCTACCTTAGCCCAGAGAGTCTAAGTGTGTGCATCCATGGAGGAACCCAGAAAAAAAATCGCAAAGTTGTGGGAGAATAACAACAGAGGACAGTGACGCCCAAACACACAGGACCTACAACTCCATAATTTTGCTTTAGGATGACCCCATTTCCAGCTCTCTCTGTCTCTGTCTCTCTCTCTCTCCCTCTCCATCACACACACACACACACACACACACACACACACACACACTGTCCTTCCAAACCCAGACAGCTCTCAGACCAGGCCTGGCCCCAACCCCTCTTCCCTTGCAGAGGACCTGAAAAAGGTGAGCCCTCCCAAGGTCACAGTGTTTGAACCATCAGAAGCAGAGATCTCCCGGACCCTGAAAGCCACGCTCGTGTGCCTGGCCACAGGCTTCTACCCCGACCACGTGGAGCTGAGCTGGTGGGTGAACGGGAAGGAGGTGCACGACGGGGTCAGCACGGACCCTGAGCCCTACAAGGAACAGTCCAGCGCGAATGGCTCCAGCTACTGTCTGAGCAGCCGGCTGAGGGTCTCCGCCACCTTCTGGCACAACCCTCGGAACCACTTCCGCTGTCAGGTCCAGTTCCACGGGCTCGGGAAGGATGACCAGTGGGACTACCCCGAGGCCAAACCCGTCACCCAGAACGTCAGTGCCGACACCTGGGGCAGAGCAGGTGAGCGGGGGGCCCGGGGGGATGGGCAGGGGGTGAGTTGGGGCACAGAAAGGGGGTCCAGGCAGGCAGGAGACCAGAAAGACTGGATGCAGAAAACGGGGGGTGGGTGGGGTGGGGCAGAGCGGGAAGACCAAAGCTCACTCTGAGGGTGAGCGGGCCCCTCGGACTCATTACTCCCCCCTCCCCCCCGCATCCTCAGCCCTGCAGGGCCTTACCGCTGGGGCCCCTCAGTGTCCCAGCCCGTGGGGCTCAGCTCCGAGCGGGGTGCCCCCACCCCCATACCACCACGTTCCACGGGTTTCAGGGATGATGAGGCTGCACTGGCTCAGCACAGGAGGGACCGTCCAGCCTGAGAGCGGGCTGGTCTGAGCCTGGGAGTCCGTGCCCACCTGCGAGGCGGACTCCGCCTGTCATGTTAGTGACCTTCGTGTCGTTCTTAACTGGAGTACAGTTGACAGGCGACACCGGGTTAGTTTCAGGTGTGCCCGACTTAGCAGCTCTTCCTCTGCCTTAGGAGATGGGGTCTCTCATCCATTTCCCTCCCCCTTTTCTCTTGCAGACTGTGGCTTCACTTCGGGTGAGTGACCCTCTCCCCCGCTTCCTCTCTGCCTCCCTGGCACCAGAGCTGGGGCACCCCTGGACCCTGTGGGCGAGGGGGAGCCAGGGGCGCTGGCTCACAGGGAGCTCTGTGCTGTCCCTTCCCACCCACAGCGTCCTACCAGCAGGGGGTCCTGTCGGCCACCATCCTCTATGAGATCCTGCTGGGGAAGGCCACCCTGTATGCCTTGCTGGTCAGCATCCTCGTGCTGATGGCCAAGGTACGGAGGCGGGCAGGACGGGGAGGGCAGGCTGGAGGGAGAGGGTAGAACCTGGAATGTGAGGGGACCGCAGAGCCCGACCCAGGCCTGATATTTCCTGTGTCTCAAAGAAATGATAAGGTGGCTGCCAGACTGGGGAGAACGTTACAGGATGCGGCACCAGAGGATGGGGAGAGCCAGTGACTGTACCCCAAGTCGGGCGCAGAGTCAGGTTCTCCTACTGTTCATGGCCCATGGGACCCTGACAATGCCCTCTCTTCCTCAGGTCAAGAGAAAGGATTCCTGAAGCCAGCTCGGAGGAGGAGTCCTGAGCTTCCAGTCGGCCATTGCCCCAATATGGATCCTCCTTTTCCCACTTATAGCCAGTGCTTCTGAAGAGCTGTTTTCATCCCTCTGCTCACCCCAGTAGCTACCCCTTATGTGCATGCACACGCGGTCGCTCATGACTCAACTTGCCCTAAGCCAGGGGGGCCTCGCGTGACGAAATTGACTGAATCAATAAAAATGGCCTGTTCTGGCTTGACTCTGCCTTGTGAGTGTTGGGATATGTCTTCCGCCCATCTCTGACTTCCATGTGACTCGAGTCAGGAGAGAGACCACAGGTATTCGAGGAAAGTGAGGGACCCAACCTGTGGTCGGCAATCCTCCTCCCTTGCCAGGAGAACTTTAGTAAATGTGAATGGTAGTGATGAGATGAAAAGAGGCTTACTCGGGAACAGCCCAGAAAAATGGTGACGTTTCCTACAGGAACTTCGTGTCCCCCCTGGACAAAGGTGTTCTGAGAAAGAGCCCACGCCCACAGGCGTGTCCACCGGCAACTGGTCAGGTAGCCCCGGCTAACGCAGCTTGCTTTCACACATATCGGCCAGCTCCCTTTCCGCCCTCTCACTGAGGACACGACCGTCTTCACTTGACAAGCAGGCTTCCCGGCCGCGAAGAGAACACGCTGACTTGGAGATGTATTCTCAGTAGCAGAGGGGTGTGAAAATATCCCCTGATCCCTCCCGGCAGGGTAGAAAATAAAGGCCCCTAAAACCAAGAATCGGCCCTATTGCTATTTCTAGAAATCCTTTAAGAGCTGTTGGTGGTCTCATTGTCACCATGGTGACGCGGCCCACTGTCCTGAGGATGGCACAGGGGACCCGGCAGTGGTCCTCTGCCTCCTTGCTCCATGCATACCTCACTCACTCGTCTCCCCCTGCATCCCTGACCCACGTGCTCTCAGACTATTTTGCCCTCCTTTACCTGGAGTGACCTAGTACTCTGACTCCTACTTATTCTTAAAGCTTTAGCTCCAACATCTGCCCCCCAAGAAGCCTTCTCAGGAGCTTCCTTGCCCCTTACTCCCTGAGGGCGGCCCACATGCATCCTATACTTGACTACCATAGTGCCCTGTGCACACCCCCTTCATGAGACACATGCCACACTTGAAGGACACTGCCCCTTCACCCCTTCAAGCGTCCCCGCCTGACACTCGGCTCCTTGAGAACAAGGACATGTTTTATTACAGTGTCCCTGGGATATGGCATAGCACTTTGGTTCAGTGTGAGTACACAACAAACGATCTTTGAGTAAGTGAGTGCATAAAGGAGTGGGCCCCAAGTGACCCAGTTCAGGAGAAGACATCACCATAAGGCCTGTCTGAAGTAGCCACACTCACAGGACTGTGACATACAGCCTTCTCTCTGTGTTGCAACACATGAGGTACTCAGATGTGTGTGTGCACATATACAACACACACACACACGCATGTACATACAATTATATATACATATATATGAGACAACAAAAACCTCTTAAAGGATTTCTAGAAATAGCGATAGGGCTGATACTTGGTTTTAGGGACCTTTAGTATCTACAACACATATATAATATATATTGTATATATATATGCTGATATGTATGAATGCACTAATAGTGCACTAATAGTGCAAATGCACTAACTCACTCATTAAGCCCATATCACTGCAATGTTCTGCTATTAACCCCCAAGAAAATAAAGATATCCAAGTCACTTCCCTGACCATGAGGGGGGAACTCATGTATAGAAAGCGTTGAAATACAAAGTGATGCTTTGAAATGGCAACGTGAGCTGTCTGCTAAAATGCAGCCAGAGGCTAGCTCTCGGTTTCCCACTGGGATCATCAGGGAGGAGTCTGAGAAGGTGGCAAACCCTTCAGAGAAGAGTCGGTCTGATCATCCGCATGGGCGGGTGGTGGTGGGCAGTCAGAGGCATGAACCAGAGCCGAAACAACAGGGCCAGGTGCTCGTGGGTGTTTAGCCAGAGGTGAGGTTCAGGGAATGCAGGGAAAAGACGTTAGGGAGGTCGGTGCAGGCTCATCTGAGGGCAGGCTCAGGTCCTTGCAAACAGCACGAGGCCTGGCACATAGTAGGTGCTCATGTTGCGTGTGCAATACACGAAGGACGAGGAGCTTGGACTTAGTGCAGGGAGCACCGGGGGGTTACAGAGGTTTCCCAGCTGTCTGTCCCCATGCCACAAGCTGCCATCACCTGTTCTGTGGATTCCACTCCTGGCTCCTCCCACCCGCCTCACTATAAATGCCAGTCTGTGCAGGTGGGCACAGTGAGTCCCAGAGGGGAGACCCGGCGACATAGGTCTCCTCAGAGTGGTGTATGCCTCCGTGAAGGGGCCTCTCTGCCCCACTAGCCCTCTGCCACCTGTGCTTCCTGTCTCTGCCTGGTGGTTGGGGGAGGGGGCCAGAGGGAAGGAAATATTTTTGTATCGCGCTGTAACATTGTGGGGGTGGGAGTAGCACACAATGATTCAGGTAGAGGAGGTGCTTTTACAAAAAGCTCTGCCTCAGCAAATATCCGCACCCAGCCCAGGGAACACTCCTGGATGGGGTGTGGCTGGGAGAGGTCTCGGGAGCTGGTCCCTGATGGGCGCTCGCGTGGACCTGGACTCAGGGAACGCCTCTGTATCTCCCTGTTCCAGACAGCTTCCCAGGAAGTGTCAAAGTGGGATCATCACACAGCACTTTTCACAAACCTCGCCCTTGACAGAGTACTTGCACATGTGTTACTTGTGAAGAACTCACAACAACACTGTGGGAAAGATGTTATCCCATTTTTCAGATGAAGGAACTAAGGCCAGAGAGGTTGCAGGCCCTGTAAGTACTAAGAGACGGGGGTCTAGCCTGGAACACTTCCTAACTCCAGCCCAAACCACCCTTCACCAATCCCCATTCATTTTCCACCTCCACTGTCTTGTCCCCAAGCCAAGCTGATTCTCCTCTGCAAATTGGCCATGACCTCCTGCAGTATCCAGGTTACTATGTCAGGCTAGTTCCCTAAGTGGGGAGAGAGAGAAGCCTGGGAAGGAGAAGAGTGCACCCTCAGCTCGTGCCAAGGGAAGTAGGAAGAAGCAGAAATTTTTGGCAGCCCCTGCCCACTGTGCTACAATAATGAGCAGCACTTTGGGCCAGGGACCCGGCTCACTGTCCTAGGTAAGAAAGCTCCAGGTGGGAGGGAGGGTGCGTTGCCCAGCCTGGACACCTCCCGCACCGACCCTGGCTCTCAAGGAGTGGGTGCTGGCCCCTCCTGGGCCCTAGTCCGGGAAGGCAGGTTTGAGTCTGGGTTCCCAAGGCCGTGCAAACACCGGGCAGCTGTATTTTGGGGCTGGTTCCAAGCTGATCGTGCTGGGTAAGGACCGAGCGCTCCGCGGGGTGGGATGGAGAGGTGGGCAGCTGCCCGGCTCCGTTTGGGGGTCCCGCTCAGAGGCGGGGCTCAGCGCCAGGGCCGGGACTCCCGGGGTCCGGGTGCGGGGCGCGCAAGGGAGCTGGGCTGGCGGGAGAGGGCAGCGCCGGGTTTTTGTCCTGGGGCTCTGGGCCGTGAGCACAGAAACTCAGTATTTCGGCACAGGTACCCGGCTGACCGTGCTAGGTAAGCGGGGGTGCCCGGGGGGCGCCGGGGAACGCGACGGGGCCGGGGACAGGGGGCGGGCCTGTTTTTGTGCCGCGCCCGGGGGCTGTGAGCCAAAATCCTCTGTACTTCGGCTCCGGAACCCAGCTGTCGGTGCTAGGTGAGCGCGGCGGGGGGCGGCCGGGTGCGCGGCAGGGGGCCCGGGGCTGTGCAGCCTCCGCCCCGACCTTCGGCCGGCAGCCGGCTGACCGTCGTGGGTGAGTGGTCGCGGGGTCGGGAGGGAAGGCGGCGGGTGCCAGGGCCGGTCCCGCCTGCGCACCACCTGGGCACCCCCTGGGCACCCGCTGGGCGCCCGCCGGGCTCCCCGCGCCGGCCAGGGCTGCGAGGCGGGGTGGGCGCTGCTGGGTTTGCGTGCGAGGCTGGACCTCTGTGCTCCTACGAGCGCTATTTCGGCCCCGGCACCAGGCTCACCGTCTTAGGTAAGGTTGGGGAGTCTGCCCCCCCCCCCCACCGGCGTCCCCGTCCCAGCCCCTCTGTCCCCGTGGAAGGGGCTGGTGGGCCGGGGCGCGCTGTCCATCTGCGCGGCCAGCCCTGCAAGGGGGGCGGGGACCGGGTCCTCCCGGCCGGGAACCAGGCGGAGGGCAAAGGGAGCTTTAGGTCTCTTTTCCTGCTCCGGAGGTACTTAGGGCCAGGGTGAGTGGGGGACGAGAGGGTTGATTAGGACTCAGGGCCACCGGATTAGAGGACCAGACAGAGAAGGGAAACTCCGGGCTGGGGGAGGCGCAGATGTAGCTGCTACGCAGAGCTGGGAGCTGGAGCGGGGGGGGGGGGGGGGGGGGGGGAGAAGCAGGGCCAGCAAGGGATGGCGGGCACCCAGCCTAGCCGGCTCCTGGAGGGGTCGATGGAGGGGAGGCCGCTGGACAGAGGAGGAAAGGGATGAAAAGCGGGAGAGGAAGAGAGAGGCCAGAAAAATAGTGAAGGAAGGCATCAAACAAGCAGGGTTCCCTGATTTACTGTTCAGCATTTAAAATTAGATTTAACCCCCTGCCTTTCTCTCCTAAGCGGGAGGCCCCTGAGGTGTGCCTACAGCACCAGTCCTGCCTTGGGCTGGACTGGAACCTCAGCCCGGGGGGGGGTGCATTCACAACCCCTCATGTCTCCCTCTGCCCCCACCCCCACCCCAGCCTGAAATCTCAGACCTCACCGCCAAGTTCAACAGCCCAGGTGGGCAGGAGTTCATTTGTCCCAAACATACATTGAAATGCAGACTTGGTGTTTGTGGGTTGAGAAAACTTCCCAGGGGGATCCCAAGCTCCTAGATCTGGAAAGCACCTGGATGGAACATCCCCTGGCGCTGAGAATGTTGAGGCCACAGAGGGGAAGAAACTCACAAGACTGGTACAGGAAACTGGACTATTTTGATGACAACAGGCACTATTTGCAGTTAGACTGTCATTAAGCTGGAGCCAGTGGGGCTTGGCTAAACTTTGTCCCGGGGAAAGGCCAGATTCCTGCAATCAGCAGGGGTGAGGGAAAGACCAGGCTTTAGAGCCAGAGAAAACTGGGTCCCAATCCCTGGCTCACTAGTGAGCGGGTGACCTTGGGCAGATGAATCTGTGTGAAGCTGGGTCCCCTCTACAATGTCATCACCAATACCTACCACTTACTATTGCTGTGCAGATGACATAGGACCCTGTATGTCAAGTACTCGGCAATGGCGGATTGTTATCATTCAGCCCTTCTCTTCCCCACCCTTCCCCTCGGTGGTCCCTGGGGGGTGAGGGCAGAGGGTGAGCCCAGTGCCAAAGGAGGGACAGGATTTGACCTGTGGATAATGGAGAGGAGGCCTGGCTATATGTGAGAGGTGGACTGGGAACAAGAAAGAAACTTCACAAATCTGCCTGAGGCTAGTCCAACCCACAGAGCGGATACAAACAGAGGCTCACTGGTACCAAACTTACACCCACCTAGGCAAGCTCACCCACACCCCGCAGGGACTCACAAACATGGAAGGATAAAGTGACCCGGCCTCACAAGGAGCTGTGTACACAGTGCCCTAGAGTGCCGTCCAGGTCCTGTTTGTCCTGCCAGTAAACATCACACGTGGCTCAAAGGACATCATTAATTTTGCAGGAAGAACTGAGTGTTTGCCAATGAGGGGGTCAGAGGGGTGCCCCAGGAAAGCTGGTACAATTCCAGAGCCAGGGTCTTTGAGACAAGACTGAACACGCCAGGCTGACCAGGGAGGTTGATGGAGCTGGGCAAGTATAGCTATTAGTTAGCCTGTTAGCACTTCAGGCTGGGTCAGCCAGGAAAAACCTAGGGACATAGGGGCAGTTAGCAAGTAGACGTTCGCAGGGAGAGGAAGCTGACAGGTTGGAAGGCCAGATCAGCTCAAAAGGAAAATGCCAGGCTCTTGTTAAGAATTTCAAGATGGTGACAGCAGCCGGGAAGCCAAGAGTGGGGCCTTTGTAAACGTGGGGTCCTGAACACGGGTCACACACCCATGAGGCTGGCCCTGGAAGTTAGGTCACAGCCCTAGAAATGTGAAGCATCCCCTAGAAGAACATTTTCTCCATCTTCCAGGCTAAACTAGATTCTCATAAGAATGAGATTTTGCATTTTAACAGAATTGCCAAGAAACAAACGAAAAAATCAGCAGAAAGCAAAGGAGTGGGATAAAATGAATGGAGAGCAGGCCCAGGAGAAGTGAGCCAGGCTGATGAGAAGGTGACCTGGGCCTTTACCCAAGACTCTGCAGAGGAGACGCTCAGGACAAAACTTGTCTCAAAGCAACTGCTAGCAAGAATTTGCTCTGAGGATCTCAGATGCTTATTTAGGGAGCTGACTGGTAGAAAAAAGGGATAACATTTGGAAGCAAAAGAGCAAAGAAGGTTGAAGAATCCTTGAATTTGACATAAGGAGACATTGCTCTCCGTCTGAGCTTAGGAACCTTGGGGGGTACCCGAAGGCAGATGAATGGCTAGGATGACCTCATGAACCTCAAAAAAAAAAAGTCAGAAAATCTCACATTCTCATGAGCACACCATAAAACAAAAGTGTACCCTCACACAGGTGCACGACCCTATGCCATCTGTATATTGTCATCTGAAGAAAATCCCCAGCCCCCAAATGCCCTCCTTATCCCCAGTTCCCCATTACACCTGAGCCTCTTAGATTCAGATGCAATTCACCGGCTCAGGACGGGAGCCTTCTGAATGTTTACATCACGTAAACCCCCCAGCCCCTCTGGAGAGTCAGTGTCCTAATCCTCTCTTCACAAGAAGGAAGAATGATGCAGGGAAATTAAGACATCATCCAAAAGTCACAGTGGTGGGCAATGTCAAGTTTTAGGATTTGGATCCTATTATTCTGATTCCAATCCTGTGCTCGCTCCCCTGAAATAACTACTACATAATATGGTGAAATGTAGACAGGTGAGCTTTTACTGATGGAGAAGAAATCAAATAACATTAATGAAGGGACATTACTCAAAATGTCTGTAGGGTAACTACAAAGGACAGGAAAGGCAGGAGAACAATGACAGAGGAATGGGACAGTGACCCCCAAACACACAGGACCTACAACTCCATAATTTTGCTTTAGGATGACCCCATTTCCAGCTCTCTCTGTCTCTGTCTCTCTCTGTCTCCCTCTCCATCACACGCGCGCGCGCACACACACACACACACACACACACACACACACTGTCCTTCCAAACCCAGACAGCTCTCAGACCAGGCCTGGCCCCAACCCCTCTTCCCTTGCAGAGGACCTGAAAAAGGTGAGCCCTCCCAAGGTCACAGTGTTTGAACCATCAGAAGCAGAGATCTCCCGGACCCTGAAAGCCACGCTCGTGTGCCTGGCCACAGGCTTCTACCCCGACCACGTGGAGCTGAGCTGGTGGGTGAACGGGAAGGAGGTGCACGACGGGGTCAGCACGGACCCTGAGCCCTACAAGGAACAGTCCAGCGCGAATGGCTCCAGCTACTGTCTGAGCAGCCGGCTGAGGGTCTCCGCCACCTTCTGGCACAACCCTCGGAACCACTTCCGCTGTCAGGTCCAGTTCCACGGGCTCGGGAAGGATGACCAGTGGGACTACCCCGAGGCCAAACCCGTCACCCAGAACGTCAGTGCCGACACCTGGGGCAGAGCAGGTGAGCGGGGGGCCCGGGGGGATGGGCAGGGGGTGAGTTGGGGCACAGAAAGGGGGTCCAGGCAGGCAGGAGACCAGAAAGACTGGATGCAGAAAACGGGGGGTGGGTGGGGTGGGGCAGAGCGGGAAGACCAAAGCTCACTCTGAGGGTGAGCGGGCCCCTCGGACTCATTACTCCCCCCTCCCCCCCGCATCCTCAGCCCTGCAGGGCCTTACCGCTGGGGCCCCTCAGTGTCCCAGCCCGTGGGGCTCAGCTCCGAGCGGGGTGCCCCCACCCCCATACCACCACGTTCCACGGGTTTCAGGGATGATGAGGCTGCACTGGCTCAGCACAGGAGGGACCGTCCAGCCTGAGAGCGGGCTGGTCTGAGCCTGGGAGTCCGTGCCCACCTGCGAGGCGGACTCCGCCTGTCATGTTAGTGACCTTCGTGTCGTTCTTAACTGGAGTACAGTTGACAGGCGACACCGGGTTAGTTTCAGGTGTGCCCGACTTAGCAGCTCTTCCTCTGCCTTAGGAGATGGGGTCTCTCATCCATTTCCCTCCCCCTTTTCTCTTGCAGACTGTGGCTTCACTTCGGGTGAGTGACCCTCTCCCCCGCTTCCTCTCTGCCTCCCTGGCACCAGAGCTGGGGCACCCCTGGACCCTGTGGGCGAGGGGGAGCCAGGGGCGCTGGCTCACAGGGAGCTCTGTGCTGTCCCTTCCCACCCACAGCGTCCTACCAGCAGGGGGTCCTGTCGGCCACCATCCTCTATGAGATCCTGCTGGGGAAGGCCACCCTGTATGCCTTGCTGGTCAGCATCCTCGTGCTGATGGCCAAGGTACGGAGGCGGGCAGGACGGGGAGGGCAGGCTGGAGGGAGAGGGTAGAACCTGGAATGTGAGGGGACCGCAGAGCCCGACCCAGGCCTGATATTTCCTGTGTCTCAAAGAAATGATAAGGTGGCTGCCAGACTGGGGAGAACGTTACAGGATGCGGCACCAGAGGATGGGGAGAGCCAGTGACTGTACCCCAAGTCGGGCGCAGAGTCAGGTTCTCCTACTGTTCATGGCCCATGGGACCCTGACAATGCCCTCTCTTCCTCAGGTCAAGAGAAAGGATTCCTGAAGCCAGCTCGGAGGAGGAGTCCTGAGCTTCCAGTCGGCCATTGCCCCAATATGGATCCTCCTTTTCCCACTTATAGCCAGTGCTTCTGAAGAGCTGTTTTCATCCCTCTGCTCACCCCAGTAGCTACCCCTTATGTGCATGCACACGCGGTCGCTCATGACTCAACTTGCCCTAAGCCAGGGGGGCCTCGCGTGACGAAATTGACTGAATCAATAAAAATGGCCTGTTCTGGCTTGACTCTGCCTTGTGAGTGTTGGGATATGTCTTCCGCCCATCTCTGACTTCCATGTGACTCGAGTCAGGAGAGAGACCACAGGTATTCGAGGAAAGTGAGGGACCCAACCTGTGGTCGGCAATCCTCCTCCCTTGCCAGGAGAACTTTAGTAAATGTGAATGGTAGTGATGAGATGAAAAGAGGCTTACTCGGGAACAGCCCAGAAAAATGGTGACGTTTCCTACAGGAACTTCGTGTCCCCCCTGGACAAAGGTGTTCTGAGAAAGAGCCCACGCCCACAGGCGTGTCCACCGGCAACTGGTCAGGTAGCCCCGGCTAACGCAGCTTGCTTTCACACATATCGGCCAGCTCCCTTTCCGCCCTCTCACTGAGGACACGACCGTCTTCACTTGACAAGCAGGCTTCCCGGCCGCGAAGAGAACACGCTGACTTGGAGATGTATTCTCAGTAGCAGAGGGGTGTGAAAATATCCCCTGATCCCTCCCGGCAGGGTAGAAAATAAAGGCCCCTAAAACCAAGAATCGGCCCTATTGCTATTTCTAGAAATCCTTTAAGAGCTGTTGGTGGTCTCATTGTCACCATGGTGACGCGGCCCACTGTCCTGAGGATGGCACAGGGGACCCGGCAGTGGTCCTCTGCCTCCTTGCTCCATGCATACCTCACTCACTCGTCTCCCCCTGCATCCCTGACCCACGTGCTCTCAGACTATTTTGCCCTCCTTTACCTGGAGTGACCTAGTACTCTGACTCCTACTTATTCTTAAAGCTTTAGCTCCAACATCTGCCCCCCAAGAAGCCTTCTCAGGAGCTTCCTTGCCCCTTACTCCCTGAGGGCGGCCCACATGCATCCTATACTTGACTACCATAGTGCCCTGTGCACACCCCCTTCATGAGACACATGCCACACTTGAAGGACACTGCCCCTTCACCCCTTCAAGCGTCCCCGCCTGACACTCGGCTCCTTGAGAACAAGGACATGTTTTATTACAGTGTCCCTGGGATATGGCATAGCACTTTGGTTCAGTGTGAGTACACAACAAACGATCTTTGAGTAAGTGAGTGCATAAAGGAGTGGGCCCCAAGTGACCCAGTTCAGGAGAAGACATCACCATAAGGCCTGTCTGAAGTAGCCACACTCACAGGACTGTGACATACAGCCTTCTCTCTGTGTTGCAACACATGAGGTACTCAGATGTGTGTGTGCACATATACAACACACACACACACGCATGTACATACAATTATATATACATATATATGAGACAACAAAAACCTCTTAAAGGATTTCTAGAAATAGCGATAGGGCTGATACTTGGTTTTAGGGACCTTTAGTATCTACAACACATATATAATATATATTGTATATATATATGCTGATATGTATGAATGCACTAATAGTGCACTAATAGTGCAAATGCACTAACTCACTCATTAAGCCCATATCACTGCAATGTTCTGCTATTAACCCCCAAGAAAATAAAGATATCCAAGTCACTTCCCTGACCATGAGGGGGGAACTCATGTATAGAAAGCGTTGAAATACAAAGTGATGCTTTGAAATGGCAACGTGAGCTGTCTGCTAAAATGCAGCCAGAGGCTAGCTCTCGGTTTCCCACTGGGATCATCAGGGAGGAGTCTGAGAAGGTGGCAAACCCTTCAGAGAAGAGTCGGTCTGATCATCCGCATGGGCGGGTGGTGGTGGGCAGTCAGAGGCATGAACCAGAGCCGAAACAACAGGGCCAGGTGCTCGTGGGTGTTTAGCCAGAGGTGAGGTTCAGGGAATGCAGGGAAAAGACGTTAGGGAGGTCGGTGCAGGCTCATCTGAGGGCAGGCTCAGGTCCTTGCAAACAGCACGAGGCCTGGCACATAGTAGGTGCTCATGTTGCGTGTGCAATACACGAAGGACGAGGAGCTTGGACTTAGTGCAGGGAGCACCGGGGGGTTACAGAGGTTTCCCAGCTGTCTGTCCCCATGCCACAAGCTGCCATCACCTGTTCTGTGGATTCCACTCCTGGCTCCTCCCACCCGCCTCACTATAAATGCCAGTCTGTGCAGGTGGGCACAGTGAGTCCCAGAGGGGAGACCCGGCGACATAGGTCTCCTCAGAGTGGTGTATGCCTCCGTGAAGGGGCCTCTCTGCCCCACTAGCCCTCTGCCACCTGTGCTTCCTGTCTCTGCCTGGTGGTTGGGGGAGGGGGCCAGAGGGAAGGAAATATTTTTGTATCGCGCTGTAACATTGTGGGGGTGGGAGTAGCACACAATGATTCAGGTAGAGGAGGTGCTTTTACAAAAAGCTCTGCCTCAGCAAATATCCGCACCCAGCCCAGGGAACACTCCTGGATGGGGTGTGGCTGGGAGAGGTCTCGGGAGCTGGTCCCTGATGGGCGCTCGCGTGGACCTGGACTCAGGGAACGCCTCTGTATCTCCCTGTTCCAGACAGCTTCCCAGGAAGTGTCAAAGTGGGATCATCACACAGCACTTTTCACAAACCTCGCCCTTGACAGAGTACTTGCACATGTGTTACTTGTGAAGAACTCACAACAACACTGTGGGAAAGATGTTATCCCATTTTTCAGATGAAGGAACTAAGGCCAGAGAGGTTGCAGGCCCTGTAAGTACTAAGAGACGGGGGTCTAGCCTGGAACACTTCCTAACTCCAGCCCAAACCACCCTTCACCAATCCCCATTCATTTTCCACCTCCACTGTCTTGTCCCCAAGCCAAGCTGATTCTCCTCTGCAAATTGGCCATGACCTCCTGCAGTATCCAGGTTACTATGTCAGGCTAGTTCCCTAAGTGGGGAGAGAGAGAAGCCTGGGAAGGAGAAGAGTGCACCCTCAGCTCGTGCCAAGGGAAGTAGGAAGAAGCAGAAATTTTTGGCAGCCCCTGCCCACTGTGCTACAATAATGAGCAGCACTTTGGGCCAGGGACCCGGCTCACTGTCCTAGGTAAGAAAGCTCCAGGTGGGAGGGAGGGTGCGTTGCCCAGCCTGGACACCTCCCGCACCGACCCTGGCTCTCAAGGAGTGGGTGCTGGCCCCTCCTGGGCCCTAGTCCGGGAAGGCAGGTTTGAGTCTGGGTTCCCAAGGCCGTGCAAACACCGGGCAGCTGTATTTTGGGGCTGGTTCCAAGCTGATCGTGCTGGGTAAGGACCGAGCGCTCCGCGGGGTGGGATGGAGAGGTGGGCAGCTGCCCGGCTCCGTTTGGGGGTCCCGCTCAGAGGCGGGGCTCAGCGCCAGGGCCGGGACTCCCGGGGTCCGGGTGCGGGGCGCGCAAGGGAGCTGGGCTGGCGGGAGAGGGCAGCGCCGGGTTTTTGTCCTGGGGCTCTGGGCCGTGAGCACAGAAACTCAGTATTTCGGCACAGGTACCCGGCTGACCGTGCTAGGTAAGCGGGGGTGCCCGGGGGGCGCCGGGGAACGCGACGGGGCCGGGGACAGGGGGCGGGCCTGTTTTTGTGCCGCGCCCGGGGGCTGTGAGCCAAAATCCTCTGTACTTCGGCTCCGGAACCCGGCTGTCGGTGCTAGGTGAGCGCGGCGGGGGGCGGCCGGGTGCGCGGCAGGGGGCCCGGGGCTGTGCAGCCTCCGCCCCGACCTTCGGCCGGCAGCCGGCTGACCGTCGTGGGTGAGTGGTCGCGGGGTCGGGAGGGAAGGCGGCGGGTGCCAGGGCCGGTCCCGCCTGCGCACCACCTGGGCACCCCCTGGGCACCCGCTGGGCGCCCGCCGGGCTCCCCGCGCCGGCCAGGGCTGCGAGGCGGGGTGGGCGCTGCTGGGTTTGCGTGCGAGGCTGGACCTCTGTGCTCCTACGAGCGCTATTTCGGCCCCGGCACCAGGCTCACCGTCTTAGGTAAGGTTGGGGAGTCTGCCCCCCCCCCCCACCGGCGTCCCCGTCCCAGCCCCTCTGTCCCCGTGGAAGGGGCTGGTGGGCCGGGGCGCGCTGTCCATCTGCGCGGCCAGCCCTGCAAGGGGGGCGGGGACCGGGTCCTCCCGGCCGGGAACCAGGCGGAGGGCAAAGGGAGCTTTAGGTCTCTTTTCCTGCTCCGGAGGTACTTAGGGCCAGGGTGAGTGGGGGACGAGAGGGTTGATTAGGACTCAGGGCCACCGGATTAGAGGACCAGACAGAGAAGGGAAACTCCGGGCTGGGGGAGGCGCAGATGTAGCTGCTACGCAGAGCTGGGAGCTGGAGCGGGGGGGGGGGGGGGGGGGGGGGGGGGAGAAGCAGGGCCAGCAAGGGATGGCGGGCACCCAGCCTAGCCGGCTCCTGGAGGGGTCGATGGAGGGGAGGCCGCTGGACAGAGGAGGAAAGGGATGAAAAGCGGGAGAGGAAGAGAGAGGCCAGAAAAATAGTGAAGGAAGGCATCAAACAAGCAGGGTTCCCTGATTTACTGTTCAGCATTTAAAATTAGATTTAACCCCCTGCCTTTCTCTCCTAAGCGGGAGGCCCCTGAGGTGTGCCTACAGCACCAGTCCTGCCTTGGGCTGGACTGGAACCTCAGCCCGGGGGGGGGTGCATTCACAACCCCTCATGTCTCCCTCTGCCCCCACCCCCACCCCAGCCTGAAATCTCAGACCTCACCGCCAAGTTCAACAGCCCAGGTGGGCAGGAGTTCATTTGTCCCAAACATACATTGAAATGCAGACTTGGTGTTTGTGGGTTGAGAAAACTTCCCAGGGGGATCCCAAGCTCCTAGATCTGGAAAGCACCTGGATGGAACATCCCCTGGCGCTGAGAATGTTGAGGCCACAGAGGGGAAGAAACTCACAAGACTGGTACAGGAAACTGGACTATTTTGATGACAACAGGCACTATTTGCAGTTAGACTGTCATTAAGCTGGAGCCAGTGGGGCTTGGCTAAACTTTGTCCCGGGGAAAGGCCAGATTCCTGCAATCAGCAGGGGTGAGGGAAAGACCAGGCTTTAGAGCCAGAGAAAACTGGGTCCCAATCCCTGGCTCACTAGTGAGCGGGTGACCTTGGGCAGATGAATCTGTGTGAAGCTGGGTCCCCTCTACAATGTCATCACCAATACCTACCACTTACTATTGCTGTGCAGATGACATAGGACCCTGTATGTCAAGTACTCGGCAATGGCGGATTGTTATCATTCAGCCCTTCTCTTCCCCACCCTTCCCCTCGGTGGTCCCTGGGGGGTGAGGGCAGAGGGTGAGCCCAGTGCCAAAGGAGGGACAGGATTTGACCTGTGGATAATGGAGAGGAGGCCTGGCTATATGTGAGAGGTGGACTGGGAACAAGAAAGAAACTTCACAAATCTGCCTGAGGCTAGTCCAACCCACAGAGCGGATACAAACAGAGGCTCACTGGTACCAAACTTACACCCACCTAGGCAAGCTCACCCACACCCCGCAGGGACTCACAAACATGGAAGGATAAAGTGACCCGGCCTCACAAGGAGCTGTGTACACAGTGCCCTAGAGTGCCGTCCAGGTCCTGTTTGTCCTGCCAGTAAACATCACACGTGGCTCAAAGGACATCATTAATTTTGCAGGAAGAACTGAGTGTTTGCCAATGAGGGGGTCAGAGGGGTGCCCCAGGAAAGCTGGTACAATTCCAGAGCCAGGGTCTTTGAGACAAGACTGAACACGCCAGGCTGACCAGGGAGGTTGATGGAGCTGGGCAAGTATAGCTATTAGTTAGCCTGTTAGCACTTCAGGCTGGGTCAGCCAGGAAAAACCTAGGGACATAGGGGCAGTTAGCAAGTAGACGTTCGCAGGGAGAGGAAGCTGACAGGTTGGAAGGCCAGATCAGCTCAAAAGGAAAATGCCAGGCTCTTGTTAAGAATTTCAAGATGGTGACAGCAGCCGGGAAGCCAAGAGTGGGGCCTTTGTAAACGTGGGGTCCTGAACACGGGTCACACACCCATGAGGCTGGCCCTGGAAGTTAGGTCACAGCCCTAGAAATGTGAAGCATCCCCTAGAAGAACATTTTCTCCATCTTCCAGGCTAAACTAGATTCTCATAAGAATGAGATTTTGCATTTTAACAGAATTGCCAAGAAACAAACGAAAAAATCAGCAGAAAGCAAAGGAGTGGGATAAAATGAATGGAGAGCAGGCCCAGGAGAAGTGAGCCAGGCTGATGAGAAGGTGACCTGGGCCTTTACCCAAGACTCTGCAGAGGAGACGCTCAGGACAAAACTTGTCTCAAAGCAACTGCTAGCAAGAATTTGCTCTGAGGATCTCAGATGCTTATTTAGGGAGCTGACTGGTAGAAAAAAGGGATAACATTTGGAAGCAAAAGAGCAAAGAAGGTTGAAGAATCCTTGAATTTGACATAAGGAGACATTGCTCTCCGTCTGAGCTTAGGAACCTTGGGGGGTACCCGAAGGCAGATGAATGGCTAGGATGACCTCATGAACCTCAAAAAAAAAAAGTCAGAAAATCTCACATTCTCATGAGCACACCATAAAACAAAAGTGTACCCTCACACAGGTGCACGACCCTATGCCATCTGTATATTGTCATCTGAAGAAAATCCCCAGCCCCCAAATGCCCTCCTTATCCCCAGTTCCCCATTACACCTGAGCCTCTTAGATTCAGATGCAATTCACCGGCTCAGGACGGGAGCCTTCTGAATGTTTACATCACGTAAACCCCCCAGCCCCTCTGGAGAGTCAGTGTCCTAATCCTCTCTTCACAAGAAGGAAGAATGATGCAGGG
This sequence comes from Panthera onca, assembly GCF_046562875.1. Classification (NCBI taxonomy): domain Eukaryota; kingdom Metazoa; phylum Chordata; class Mammalia; order Carnivora; family Felidae; genus Panthera; species Panthera onca. Next base: position 156,481,489 of record NC_138340.1, read on the forward strand.
AAATTAAGACATCATCCAAAAGTCACAGTGGTGGGCAATGTCAAGTTTTAGGATTTGGATCCTATTATTCTGATTCCAATCCTGTGCTCGCTCCCCTGAAATAACTACTACATAATATGGTGAAATGTAGACAGGTGAGCTTTTACTGATGGAGAAGAAATCAAATAACATTAATGAAGGGACATTACTCAAAATGTCTGTAGGGTAACTACAAAGGACAGGAAAGGCAGGAGAACAATGACAGAGGAATGGGACAGTGACCCCCAAACACACAGGACCTACAACTCCATAATTTTGCTTTAGGATGACCCCATTTCCAGCTCTCTCTGTCTCTGTCTCTCTCTGTCTCCCTCTCCATCACACGCGCGCGCGCACACACACACACACACACACACACACACACACTGTCCTTCCAAACCCAGACAGCTCTCAGACCAGGCCTGGCCCCAACCCCTCTTCCCTTGCAGAGGACCTGAAAAAGGTGAGCCCTCCCAAGGTCACAGTGTTTGAACCATCAGAAGCAGAGATCTCCCGGACCCTGAAAGCCACGCTCGTGTGCCTGGCCACAGGCTTCTACCCCGACCACGTGGAGCTGAGCTGGTGGGTGAACGGGAAGGAGGTGCACGACGGGGTCAGCACGGACCCTGAGCCCTACAAGGAACAGTCCAGCGCGAATGGCTCCAGCTACTGTCTGAGCAGCCGGCTGAGGGTCTCCGCCACCTTCTGGCACAACCCTCGGAACCACTTCCGCTGTCAGGTCCAGTTCCACGGGCTCGGGAAGGATGACCAGTGGGACTACCCCGAGGCCAAACCCGTCACCCAGAACGTCAGTGCCGACACCTGGGGCAGAGCAGGTGAGCGGGGGGCCCGGGGGGATGGGCAGGGGGTGAGTTGGGGCACAGAAAGGGGGTCCAGGCAGGCAGGAGACCAGAAAGACTGGATGCAGAAAACGGGGGGTGGGTGGGGTGGGGCAGAGCGGGAAGACCAAAGCTCACTCTGAGGGTGAGCGGGCCCCTCGGACTCATTACTCCCCCCTCCCCCCCGCATCCTCAGCCCTGCAGGGCCTTACCGCTGGGGCCCCTCAGTGTCCCAGCCCGTGGGGCTCAGCTCCGAGCGGGGTGCCCCCACCCCCATACCACCACGTTCCACGGGTTTCAGGGATGATGAGGCTGCACTGGCTCAGCACAGGAGGGACCGTCCAGCCTGAGAGCGGGCTGGTCTGAGCCTGGGAGTCCGTGCCCACCTGCGAGGCGGACTCCGCCTGTCATGTTAGTGACCTTCGTGTCGTTCTTAACTGGAGTACAGTTGACAGGCGACACCGGGTTAGTTTCAGGTGTGCCCGACTTAGCAGCTCTTCCTCTGCCTTAGGAGATGGGGTCTCTCATCCATTTCCCTCCCCCTTTTCTCTTGCAGACTGTGGCTTCACTTCGGGTGAGTGACCCTCTCCCCCGCTTCCTCTCTGCCTCCCTGGCACCAGAGCTGGGGCACCCCTGGACCCTGTGGGCGAGGGGGAGCCAGGGGCGCTGGCTCACAGGGAGCTCTGTGCTGTCCCTTCCCACCCACAGCGTCCTACCAGCAGGGGGTCCTGTCGGCCACCATCCTCTATGAGATCCTGCTGGGGAAGGCCACCCTGTATGCCTTGCTGGTCAGCATCCTCGTGCTGATGGCCAAGGTACGGAGGCGGGCAGGACGGGGAGGGCAGGCTGGAGGGAGAGGGTAGAACCTGGAATGTGAGGGGACCGCAGAGCCCGACCCAGGCCTGATATTTCCTGTGTCTCAAAGAAATGATAAGGTGGCTGCCAGACTGGGGAGAACGTTACAGGATGCGGCACCAGAGGATGGGGAGAGCCAGTGACTGTACCCCAAGTCGGGCGCAGAGTCAGGTTCTCCTACTGTTCATGGCCCATGGGACCCTGACAATGCCCTCTCTTCCTCAGGTCAAGAGAAAGGATTCCTGAAGCCAGCTCGGAGGAGGAGTCCTGAGCTTCCAGTCGGCCATTGCCCCAATATGGATCCTCCTTTTCCCACTTATAGCCAGTGCTTCTGAAGAGCTGTTTTCATCCCTCTGCTCACCCCAGTAGCTACCCCTTATGTGCATGCACACGCGGTCGCTCATGACTCAACTTGCCCTAAGCCAGGGGGGCCTCGCGTGACGAAATTGACTGAATCAATAAAAATGGCCTGTTCTGGCTTGACTCTGCCTTGTGAGTGTTGGGATATGTCTTCCGCCCATCTCTGACTTCCATGTGACTCGAGTCAGGAGAGAGACCACAGGTATTCGAGGAAAGTGAGGGACCCAACCTGTGGTCGGCAATCCTCCTCCCTTGCCAGGAGAACTTTAGTAAATGTGAATGGTAGTGATGAGATGAAAAGAGGCTTACTCGGGAACAGCCCAGAAAAATGGTGACGTTTCCTACAGGAACTTCGTGTCCCCCCTGGACAAAGGTGTTCTGAGAAAGAGCCCACGCCCACAGGCGTGTCCACCGGCAACTGGTCAGGTAGCCCCGGCTAACGCAGCTTGCTTTCACACATATCGGCCAGCTCCCTTTCCGCCCTCTCACTGAGGACACGACCGTCTTCACTTGACAAGCAGGCTTCCCGGCCGCGAAGAGAACACGCTGACTTGGAGATGTATTCTCAGTAGCAGAGGGGTGTGAAAATATCCCCTGATCCCTCCCGGCAGGGTAGAAAATAAAGGCCCCTAAAACCAAGAATCGGCCCTATTGCTATTTCTAGAAATCCTTTAAGAGCTGTTGGTGGTCTCATTGTCACCATGGTGACGCGGCCCACTGTCCTGAGGATGGCACAGGGGACCCGGCAGTGGTCCTCTGCCTCCTTGCTCCATGCATACCTCACTCACTCGTCTCCCCCTGCATCCCTGACCCACGTGCTCTCAGACTATTTTGCCCTCCTTTACCTGGAGTGACCTAGTACTCTGACTCCTACTTATTCTTAAAGCTTTAGCTCCAACATCTGCCCCCCAAGAAGCCTTCTCAGGAGCTTCCTTGCCCCTTACTCCCTGAGGGCGGCCCACATGCATCCTATACTTGACTACCATAGTGCCCTGTGCACACCCCCTTCATGAGACACATGCCACACTTGAAGGACACTGCCCCTTCACCCCTTCAAGCGTCCCCGCCTGACACTCGGCTCCTTGAGAACAAGGACATGTTTTATTACAGTGTCCCTGGGATATGGCATAGCACTTTGGTTCAGTGTGAGTACACAACAAACGATCTTTGAGTAAGTGAGTGCATAAAGGAGTGGGCCCCAAGTGACCCAGTTCAGGAGAAGACATCACCATAAGGCCTGTCTGAAGTAGCCACACTCACAGGACTGTGACATACAGCCTTCTCTCTGTGTTGCAACACATGAGGTACTCAGATGTGTGTGTGCACATATACAACACACACACACACGCATGTACATACAATTATATATACATATATATGAGACAACAAAAACCTCTTAAAGGATTTCTAGAAATAGCGATAGGGCTGATACTTGGTTTTAGGGACCTTTAGTATCTACAACACATATATAATATATATTGTATATATATATGCTGATATGTATGAATGCACTAATAGTGCACTAATAGTGCAAATGCACTAACTCACTCATTAAGCCCATATCACTGCAATGTTCTGCTATTAACCCCCAAGAAAATAAAGATATCCAAGTCACTTCCCTGACCATGAGGGGGGAACTCATGTATAGAAAGCGTTGAAATACAAAGTGATGCTTTGAAATGGCAACGTGAGCTGTCTGCTAAAATGCAGCCAGAGGCTAGCTCTCGGTTTCCCACTGGGATCATCAGGGAGGAGTCTGAGAAGGTGGCAAACCCTTCAGAGAAGAGTCGGTCTGATCATCCGCATGGGCGGGTGGTGGTGGGCAGTCAGAGGCATGAACCAGAGCCGAAACAACAGGGCCAGGTGCTCGTGGGTGTTTAGCCAGAGGTGAGGTTCAGGGAATGCAGGGAAAAGACGTTAGGGAGGTCGGTGCAGGCTCATCTGAGGGCAGGCTCAGGTCCTTGCAAACAGCACGAGGCCTGGCACATAGTAGGTGCTCATGTTGCGTGTGCAATACACGAAGGACGAGGAGCTTGGACTTAGTGCAGGGAGCACCGGGGGGTTACAGAGGTTTCCCAGCTGTCTGTCCCCATGCCACAAGCTGCCATCACCTGTTCTGTGGATTCCACTCCTGGCTCCTCCCACCCGCCTCACTATAAATGCCAGTCTGTGCAGGTGGGCACAGTGAGTCCCAGAGGGGAGACCCGGCGACATAGGTCTCCTCAGAGTGGTGTATGCCTCCGTGAAGGGGCCTCTCTGCCCCACTAGCCCTCTGCCACCTGTGCTTCCTGTCTCTGCCTGGTGGTTGGGGGAGGGGGCCAGAGGGAAGGAAATATTTTTGTATCGCGCTGTAACATTGTGGGGGTGGGAGTAGCACACAATGATTCAGGTAGAGGAGGTGCTTTTACAAAAAGCTCTGCCTCAGCAAATATCCGCACCCAGCCCAGGGAACACTCCTGGATGGGGTGTGGCTGGGAGAGGTCTCGGGAGCTGGTCCCTGATGGGCGCTCGCGTGGACCTGGACTCAGGGAACGCCTCTGTATCTCCCTGTTCCAGACAGCTTCCCAGGAAGTGTCAAAGTGGGATCATCACACAGCACTTTTCACAAACCTCGCCCTTGACAGAGTACTTGCACATGTGTTACTTGTGAAGAACTCACAACAACACTGTGGGAAAGATGTTATCCCATTTTTCAGATGAAGGAACTAAGGCCAGAGAGGTTGCAGGCCCTGTAAGTACTAAGAGACGGGGGTCTAGCCTGGAACACTTCCTAACTCCAGCCCAAACCACCCTTCACCAATCCCCATTCATTTTCCACCTCCACTGTCTTGTCCCCAAGCCAAGCTGATTCTCCTCTGCAAATTGGCCATGACCTCCTGCAGTATCCAGGTTACTATGTCAGGCTAGTTCCCTAAGTGGGGAGAGAGAGAAGCCTGGGAAGGAGAAGAGTGCACCCTCAGCTCGTGCCAAGGGAAGTAGGAAGAAGCAGAAATTTTTGGCAGCCCCTGCCCACTGTGCTACAATAATGAGCAGCACTTTGGGCCAGGGACCCGGCTCACTGTCCTAGGTAAGAAAGCTCCAGGTGGGAGGGAGGGTGCGTTGCCCAGCCTGGACACCTCCCGCACCGACCCTGGCTCTCAAGGAGTGGGTGCTGGCCCCTCCTGGGCCCTAGTCCGGGAAGGCAGGTTTGAGTCTGGGTTCCCAAGGCCGTGCAAACACCGGGCAGCTGTATTTTGGGGCTGGTTCCAAGCTGATCGTGCTGGGTAAGGACCGAGCGCTCCGCGGGGTGGGATGGAGAGGTGGGCAGCTGCCCGGCTCCGTTTGGGGGTCCCGCTCAGAGGCGGGGCTCAGCGCCAGGGCCGGGACTCCCGGGGTCCGGGTGCGGGGCGCGCAAGGGAGCTGGGCTGGCGGGAGAGGGCAGCGCCGGGTTTTTGTCCTGGGGCTCTGGGCCGTGAGCACAGAAACTCAGTATTTCGGCACAGGTACCCGGCTGACCGTGCTAGGTAAGCGGGGGTGCCCGGGGGGCGCCGGGGAACGCGACGGGGCCGGGGACAGGGGGCGGGCCTGTTTTTGTGCCGCGCCCGGGGGCTGTGAGCCAAAATCCTCTGTACTTCGGCTCCGGAACCCGGCTGTCGGTGCTAGGTGAGCGCGGCGGGGGGCGGCCGGGTGCGCGGCAGGGGGCCCGGGGCTGTGCAGCCTCCGCCCCGACCTTCGGCCGGCAGCCGGCTGACCGTCGTGGGTGAGTGGTCGCGGGGTCGGGAGGGAAGGCGGCGGGTGCCAGGGCCGGTCCCGCCTGCGCACCACCTGGGCACCCCCTGGGCACCCGCTGGGCGCCCGCCGGGCTCCCCGCGCCGGCCAGGGCTGCGAGGCGGGGTGGGCGCTGCTGGGTTTGCGTGCGAGGCTGGACCTCTGTGCTCCTACGAGCGCTATTTCGGCCCCGGCACCAGGCTCACCGTCTTAGGTAAGGTTGGGGAGTCTGCCCCCCCCCCCCCACCGGCGTCCCCGTCCCAGCCCCTCTGTCCCCGTGGAAGGGGCTGGTGGGCCGGGGCGCGCTGTCCATCTGCGCGGCCAGCCCTGCAAGGGGGGCGGGGACCGGGTCCTCCCGGCCGGGAACCAGGCGGAGGGCAAAGGGAGCTTTAGGTCTCTTTTCCTGCTCCGGAGGTACTTAGGGCCAGGGTGAGTGGGGGACGAGAGGGTTGATTAGGACTCAGGGCCACCGGATTAGAGGACCAGACAGAGAAGGGAAACTCCGGGCTGGGGGAGGCGCAGATGTAGCTGCTACGCAGAGCTGGGAGCTGGAGCGGGGGGGGGGGGGGGGGGGGGGGGGGGGGGGGGGGGGGAGAAGCAGGGCCAGCAAGGGATGGCGGGCACCCAGCCTAGCCGGCTCCTGGAGGGGTCGATGGAGGGGAGGCCGCTGGACAGAGGAGGAAAGGGATGAAAAGCGGGAGAGGAAGAGAGAGGCCAGAAAAATAGTGAAGGAAGGCATCAAACAAGCAGGGTTCCCTGATTTACTGTTCAGCATTTAAAATTAGATTTAACCCCCTGCCTTTCTCTCCTAAGCGGAGGCCCCTGAGGGTGT